>NW_024412417.1:23419605-23464627 GCF_014898765.1 Herpailurus yagouaroundi | reverse complement strand
TCCTTTCCTTTTTCCTTTCCTTTTTCCTTTCCTTTTTCCTTTCCTTTCCTTTCCTTTCCTTTCCTGGTAGGCTCCATGCCCAAAGTGGGACTTGAACTACAACCCTGAGATCACGAGTTGCATACGCTACTGACTGGGCCAGCCAGGTGCCCCAAACCTCACATTTCTTAACTAAGGCTTATAACTTGCTAATTTGGACGCAGTATGCTTCTCAACCACATTACATATATGTTCCCATCCCTACTCCCAATGTACAGTCACACTAGGCTTCTTCTGTTTCCAGGTTATGTCTTATACATTCTTGGGAGTTCCCATTTGCTCTCTCTTTGGAAAAGTCTCTCTTTTCTGTTTGGCAAACTCCTACTCATTTTGTGAAGACTACTAATTTGTCCTAGCTACTTCTCTCCTTGATCTATCACTATTGTGTGCAGATTAATCTTATGTCACTTCCCTTGTAGGAATACAATTATGATGCATACAAAGCACTTAAGTACAGTGCATGCCACAAAGTGTTCACTGCATGTAAGCTTCTATCTTACCCATAATGGTTATTTTAATAATATTGGTAGGGATAGTATGATAATAGTACTAATTATACTCATATTGCTATTACATATTTATTAATAAGTTAAAATTTCAAAATATAAAGTCAAAGCATGTATAAACTAAAAGTTCTCTATAAAAGTACTGGATGCATCCATCTTTCCATCTCTGAGAGAACAAATTCATGTCCCGGAACCAGGTTTCAGGTTCTATCATATGGTGAGAGTCATCCCTCAGACATCTCTTCAGCACAGATGAAAAACAAGGCCAATGTGCAATTTTAATGTCTAATTATAGGTTGGACTTCCCCACTCAGATCCTTCTGTTTTTACTGTCCTTTCTTTCTTCTTACCTTCTCAGCATGAAATGTCCTTCACTCTTCCTTCCTGTTCTTTTTTAAACTAATGTTATAGTAATCCTTAAATGTTATACATGTGTATACATCTCCATGAAGCTTATTAGGGATAGCTACCACACCTCAGTATTGCCGAAGTGTCCTGTGTTCTTTACATGAGATGTTTTAATGTTTATTTATTTTTGAGAGAGAGAGCGAGCATGAACAGGGGAGGAGCAGAGAGAGAGAGGGAGACACAGAATCTGAAGCAGGCTCCAGGCTCTGAGGACCAGGGCTCAGTTCCAGGGCTGGAACCCACAAACAGTGAGATCATGACCTGAGCCACAGTCAGAAGCTTAACCGGCTGAGCCTCCCAGGAGCCCCTTTCCGTGAGATTTTTAATTTCCTACTGACATCGAACTGATTGAGACTATAATACTCCATTCATCTTTCGATCCTGTTAAGTCTAACACAGTGCCGGGTCTTAGCAGGTTGCTAATGCATATTTGTTCAGTGAATGGGAATTCATCACAAGTCTACTATTTGTCACCTATATTAATAAGGTGGGCTAGACTTCCCTTTCATCTTTCTTTCTGATCCGTACGCAAGGCTGACTGACGCGCTCTTAAGCCTTCTGGCTAGGTCTGTTCCTTATGCTTGGAGCTCTGAAGTAAAACAGGGACTATTTCCCTGAAGCCTGAAAAAAATTGCGCTAAGCTATCCTTTATAGACCTTCTATCCTATGTCCCACTCTGGTGCCCCCTCGCTCCCCAAAGGGTGGTAGTAATCCTCCAGAGAAAAGACATGTTAATCCTATTGAGTTGTAATCATTGGATTTCTGTTTCCCAAGTTTATGAAAAGACAAATATAAAAATATGTGTAAAACTGAATTCTGTGTATGTGAAAATCAATCTTCATTATGCATTTTAATATCATATTTGTATGCAATGGTTCATCCATGCCGTTATCATTACTAAGAAAACATGAAACTTCAGCTGATTCCAAATGGAAGACAGTCTAGTAACAGACTCCCTCAATGTGTTTAAATGTTTCAGTAAACAGAGTATTTTGAGCAAACATCATTTTGAGATTTGATAAAATATCATATCACCCAATTTGACATAAAGATTATCCCATTTTGATGACTTTTACACTATGCCTCAGGAACTGTACACTTAGTGCCACACAGTACTTGAAACATTCAAAATGTAGCTATGGATTAATTTCAAAGTAAGAAAAATAGACAATGAGAGCAGTATTTTGAAATTGTTCTTGAAATTATGAAGTTATTGGGATTAGTTTATATATTGAAATATGTTCAGAATTTAAATAATGAAGCTTCTTAGCATATATTAACTATTTTTTTATGTTTTAAACATTATCTTTTTATATTTGGAAATGCATTTTAATTATATGTGTGATTTATTAATGATTTAAACCAATACATCCAGTTCTTCCTCTTTCATATAATTTTAACTGATTTTTACTTATAATGATTTATAGAATTTAGTACATTAAAAAATTAGATTGATGAGGTCATTGATTGATGGAGTAAAATTTCTACAGGCAGATTTTGTTTTCCAGCTCTATGTTGTTTTTTTTCTCCAGCTCTAGGCTTTAAATGTAAATTCTGTTATACAATGAGCTAGTTTTGAATCTTATCTACAGTAGGGAAAAAAAAACTGTTGTCACGTATTTTAAGAGTTAATAGTTAAGTTAGGCTATAATTCTGCATTGCATCTTGCCTACCTACGTTCCCTTCTACCCCTCCCTCTGTACTTTCTCTTTCATTCATCATTGCCTCATTCAAATGTTATTAAACTTCTATTAAGTGCCAAGCCCTCTGCTAGGAACTGAATATTCACCAGGAAAACTCAACATATTTAGGTCCTTCATGGGGCAGGACAGAAAAACAAAACAAAACAATAAGCCCACGTATTTACGCAAATTGCAAATTGTAGTATAGGTTATGAAAGAAAGAAATGGGGCTGAAATAAATAGTGGACCTCTATTTCAGATAAAATGGTCAGAACAGACCTCTCAGCAGGTGATACTTAAACTGAACTGCAAAAGATGATAGAGAAATTTCTCAGTGTGGAGTGGAATAAAGAATATTCTAGGCATAAGAAAAGTCAGTACAATGCCTTGAAGCAAGAACTAGGTTGGAGTAGTTGATGAAATGAAATACCAAAGCAGTTGGCTTGGGGTTAACAGCAGTAGGAAAGTCACAGTTGGAAGACCAAGCCGTGCAGCTTTCCAGGACTTACAGGAAAGAATTCTGATTTTGGCCTCAATGTAATCAACACCATTGAAGCATTGTAGAAGGAGAGCAACATGTTCTGATTTATATTTTTATAATACCAGTTTTGCTGCTGCATGGGCTATAGATTAAATAAAATTAGAATTTAAGTGAAGAGACAGGTTAGGAGGAAGATCCTAATGACAGCCTGGATCTAAGTACTGAACCTGGAGATGTTTAGAAGTTGTCATATTCAGGATTTATTGGAGATGCATGAACAGGACTTGCTGGTGATTTAGAGACGAGAGAATGAAGAGAAAGGAAAAAGGAAATAAGGTTCCTGTTTGGGCAACAGAGTAGGTGGTAGTGCTAGTGCCTCAAAGCCCATCAAAGACTGACTGGCACACAGTTGGTACTCCATAAATGCTGTTTCATGCCCAAATGGTGGCTTGAATCAATGAGTACATGATAAAAACTGGTGCATATGGAAGGAAATTATGACTTCATTTATTGATGTAAAGGTTGGGATGTTTGTGAGATACCTCCAAGTGGACGTGGAGGTGGTTATTGATATGTTTTGGAGCTTCGATTTTTAATTTGTGAATCATTCCTCATTCAATCATGTCCTTTCCGCAAATATTAATTGAACACTTGCCAGGAGCAAGGATCTCTGCTGTTTGAAAGAGAATTGAGAGATAAGGCACAGCCGTGCCCTCAAAAAGTCTACAGTTTCCTAAAGACACAGAAAAAAAAAATATTACTATAGCATAGTGCTACAAGGCTAGATAAACAACAAGGTAGAAAGAGTTACCTGTGCTAGAGAAGTCATAAAAGAATTCTTAAGGGAAATAATGACTGAGATTATGACGAAAGCAAAGTGAAGAGTTATCAAATTCGTGAAGGAGACAAGGGGGAAAGAAGTTTTTTTAGGAGCAAGGAAAAAAGTGGGACTCACTTGTACTGATGGTAGACACCCTTGCTCTGTTGATTGGGAGGAGGAAGAAAGTGTGGAGGAGGGGTGTGGAAAGACTGAAGTCTGAAAACACAGTCCTCTGCTGTTTCTTACGGAAGATAAGAATGCCTAAGTTGATCAGCTGATAGCAATATGAACAACAATGTTGAAAAGTTGTATTTTCTCCTCCTTTTGTCCTTTCGACTTTCTTGGTTAATGTATGTTGCCATTTAACTTTCTGTCTCAGATCTATTCTCTCATCAAAATTGCATGTATTAATCACATCCATATCAGTTCTTGTTTTATAATCTTTTAGTATAAACTTTATATATTTGTTTATATTTGCTAGTATATAATTTTAAAAATGTAGATGTACTTTATATATTTTGAAACATATACATTATTATATTTCTTACAGGTGTGTGTGTGTGTGTGTGTGTGTGTGTGAATTCAAGCATTTTTCCAATTTCTCTCCGTCTAGAATAATGATCACCTCATCATTTCAAAGTCAACTGATTAGCAACATTAATTGAATCTGCAACTTTAATTCTCTTTTGCCATGTAAAATAACATAGTCATACAGATGACATCTTTTGTGGAAGGTATCATTTAGCAAGGCACACGTTGTTAACACTTTTTTCAAAATCCACATGCTGTACTTATTAGCCATGTAATGGGCGATACATTTATTAACCTCTCTGAGCTAATTTCCTCATCTTCACAGGCCTGTGAATAAGGCTTAATTAAACAAGTGCCTAATAGAGGGCTTGCATAGTACCTATATGCCCCACCAGTGCAACTATTAATTCCAGTGTACCTAACAATTAGCTATGTCCCTGTAGACTTCGGGTAGAAAGGTGATGTCTTCAGAAGAAACCACATAATTGGCTAAAGCATTTCAGCTAAAATGATTTATTTATTTTTTAATGTGAAACTAATAAGGGAAAGAGATGGACTGAATACAAAAAAAAACTGTATAGTTGCTCTTTTTAATTTTTTTTAGTGTTTGTTTATTTTTGAGAGAGAGAGACAAGAGTGAGCAGGGGAGGGGAAGAGAGAGAGGGAGACAGAATCTGAAGTAGGCTCCAGCCTCCACGCTGTCAGCACAGAGCTGGACAGGGGGCTCGGACTCACAAACTTCAAGATCATGACCTGAGCTGAAGTTGGATGTTTAACCAACTGAGCCACCCAGGAGCCCATAATACATCTTTTTATACATTAATTTTTTTTCTATCTTTTTGGTTCATTTCCTAATAGTAACAATAAAACAATGCCCCCAAATAATTTAGATGTGAAATATGATTAGATGTTATGAAAAACATTTGAATAAATATTTATTCTAAAAGCTTTCTATTTTAGTTATGATTCTTCATTTGATATCTTAAAATGTAGCATATTAAAACAATGAAAGTACTGTGAACATATCCCCATTTTTTCCCCAAATTTGAACTTTAACGATCTTTAGCTATTTGGTAGGATTTTTTCCTATTTTTTAATCACCAGGTTTAGATAATAAGCCCTTTAGAGAAAGGATTTACTTGTTGTATATTTTTTGGTCATTGGTTTGTTGGTTTGGAAATTTTCAGCCATTGTATAGCATTTCTGAGGTTAGAGCCCCAGCATCTTCAGCTCTAGACTGAGAAAGACCGAAGTGTTATTATATTCCTTGGGTAGAAGTTCTCTGGGTCCAGCTAGGTCTGGGATTTAAATAGCACAGGGCATTCACTGAAGCTTTTACTTGCCTATTCTCATCAGTAGCATTTGAAATAGCCATGGTAGTTGGTTCTAACACATACATCTTCCTAGAAAACAATGGTATACTCTAAAGCACATAATCATATGCGCTGGAAGCATTAACACTCCACACATTTTCCTGAAGGACAAGAGAAGCAGATGCTCCTTCTTTTTTTTTTTTTTTTTTTTTTTTTCCTTCCCCCAGTATTTAACACAGTTGATTGTGCATGACTAATTCTTTTGCTAATCTTGTCTGGTGTCAATCTTTTGGTTTTTAGTGGAGGTTTCCTTTGGGGATTTAGCAGCACACATGGCTGACCTGCATGCTTCTTTATCTCCAGGGCTCTAGTAAAATATTAGCACACAAAGCTAAATTGATTTGGAAACATAAGGCACAAAAAAGCTGGTTTTATGCAAATGTTAACACTGTATAAAAAAGCCCTTGGACATCATTTAAAGTGCAGCTTCACCTCACTAACTGGCTCACTGACATTTGGATGGATGCTAAAATTAACCATTTAGAAAATCTTAAGCTTTGCTGTTCCTGGGGCCTGCATGTAAATGTGGGTGTCCCATACCCTTCTTCACCCCTTGTATGACTGTGCAGCCAAGTTTTCATTTATCATGCCAAGAGAGAAATTATCCAAAAGAACAGAGTATCCAAAAACTCGTTTACATTTGGCTTTGGACTTACCTTCCCAGCTATAATTGGCTTTGGATTCTATAAAAATTATTTTGTGTTCCCTAACCACATGGTAACTGACATCATGAAAAGGTGACCCAGATAAGTAGTAGGTGGCAAGGTTTTGGATGAACAATATGTGGCTAAAAATTTATCGCTGAGGGCTCTGATTTCAAAGAATACTTTTGTGCTATAGGAACTTTTATTGTATTAGAATCTGATACATATTTCTTACAATAACACCTTATACAAGATTGGTATTCAAATTATTTATTGAATAAATGAAAATATTGTTTACTTTTATCTGTAACATAAGTCATTAATGACAGGTATTAATTAGGCTTTTCATTTTATTTCTTCTTTGAGTTTTAAAATTAACCAGATGAAAATCTAATTTTGATCAACACATTCACATGTACATAAAAAACACTTAATTTTGAAAAAAGGAAGTTGTACTACAGCTAAAAGGAAATGGTCAACAAGAATTGCACAATAACGGTCTCCATAAATTTCAATGTAATTCCGTTTAACTTGATAATTGTGGACTACATCATTAAAAAAATAAAATAAAAGGAGAGAAAAAATAGAATAAGAAGTAACAATTACATTTAACCAACCTAAAGAAAATATACCCTAAGCATTGTTGCACTGAATGTGCATTTGACATACAAAAATGTGTATTCTTGTAAGAAAGTATTTGTGTAATACTCATTTCATTTATAATAAATAATAAAACAAAGAAAAATATTGTTATGGACTAGAGTCATTCGGTTCACTTAATTTTAGTAAGAATGAATTTCTTGATGCAAATAGGAAGTCTATAGTAGTTAATTAAGTGGAAATATTGCAGTGTGTAAAATTTTGTCAACATTGCTATACTATAATCATGAATTTGCACAAGAGCATTCTGTACATCGCATAATTTCATTAAAGACTTCAAAAAATATTTATACTTGAAGTAGTTTGCAGATGGATTCATAATAACCTAATTTTCTTAGACACTTTAGGGATGTGTGTGTGTTCGTGTGTGTGAGAATATACACGTATATATGCACACAAATATTTGTGATTTTAGATTAACACCTCAATTGTGCATTTAAATACCATTACCAAAACTTCCTATATGTGTGACAAATATAAATTTCGTATCTGAATTATTGAAATGATTAAAGTTTAAATGTCGTCTTTAAGTTCACATTCTTTTTTTAAGTTTATTTATTTATTTTTGAGAGAGAACGTGCACCCTACTTGGGGAGGGGGGCATGCAGAGGGAGAGGGAGAGAGTCAAGCAGACTCTACACTGTGAGCGCAGAGCCTGATGCAGGACTGGATCCCATGAACAGTGAGATCATGACCTGAGCCGAAATCAAGAGCCAGTTACTAGAAGGGCTGAGCCACCCAGGTGCCCCTACGTTCACATTTTTGAAAAAATAATCCAGGGTAGTAACTGAAAAATACTATAGAAGTGTTACAGTGATCATTTTTTTCATAAATCATTATAATCCTATGACTATGATTTAGTAATAAAATAAATCTGAAATGTAATGTGCATTCTACATGCCAGTTGTTTACGCAATATGAAATTTTGTAGTGTATGTTTAACTAATTTTTCTATTGATTCTCTTTTCAAATTTAGAGGATGAGAGATTGAGATAGAAATTTTCCATAAACATATTCATCATGTGTGTTTGGCCTCAGGAGGGACTTTCTAGAAAAAGTAAAAACAAAACAAAACAAGCGATCCTAGTTTACTTTGTCTTTAGATTGGTTTGGTTTCCTCTCCTCTTTTGGGCATCTCCTTCCAGCTCCCCGTGTCACCTCCATCATTGTGTATGCTGGTGTATTCTACACTTCACTTTTTCTCACTGGTTCTTCATATCACACTGAAGTGTATAGAGTGGTAAAGCTGTCCTCTTAGAAGGCTTCGTTTGAAATGGCTCTTCCACTTAATAGCTGTGTGATCAAGGGCAAGTTACAGACCTTTCTCTGCCTCAATTTCCTCTCCTGTAAAATACAAGTAATTTTATTTTTTTCTATTTTCTTTAAACAGTTTCGTTTTTTTTTTTTTTTTTTTTAGTGTTTATTTATTTTTGAGGTAGAGACAGAGCATGAATGGGGGAGGGTCAGAGAGAGGGAGACACCGAATCTGAAGCAGGCTCCAGGCCGCAAGCTATCAGCACAGAGCCCGGTGTGGGGCTCGAACTCATGGACTGTGAGATCACGACTTGAGGTGAAGTTGGATGCTTAACTGACTGAGCCACCCAGGAGCCCCTCTATACTCTTCATAAGAGGTATTACTGTGTAAATTTGATGATCTATTTAAAAGCTTAGAACAATGCCTTCATGTGCAAAATGAATACTACCCAGTTTTTTTAAATGTTTATTTATTTTTGAGAGAGAGAACGTGCACAATTGGAGGAGGGGCAGAAAATGACGGAGAGAGAGGAACCAAAGCAGGCTCTGTGCTGACAGCAGAGAGCCCAGTGTGGGGCTTGAACCCACAAACCTGGAGATCATGACCTAAGCTGAAGTCAGTGGCTCAACTGACTAAGCCACTCCTGTGCCCCACTACTATCCATTTTTAACCAAAACTATCTAGTTTATGTTTTATTAAATATCTACTTTCTTCTGAATTTCATTGACTAGAAATAGATTGCAAAGCAAACTAATATTTAAAACATAGTAAATTCAGGAGCAGATTGAGAGACAGCCTATATTAAGCAATTAGGCTCTGCAGAACTCTTCCAATTATACTAAAAGTGCTCTCATAATTTGCCTTTTCACAGGGTTTCTCATGGACAAGGATTTGCTACTTTTTTTTCTTTCTATTCTATTCTTACTATTCTCTTGTAGTAGAAAATTAGAAACAAACAGTAGCAGTGAACCTGTCATTTAACAGAAATGTAAGAGTGGAATGAGATATGTGAGCCTGTGAATGGGTTATCCACCCCCTGCTATGGCAATTTTGCCAGAGGGAGTAACAAGTCAATTTTGCCATCACCTTGCCAGAACCTTCTCTTCATCCACAAAAATAAAACTTCAGGATACGGATAAAGAAAACAGAAAACATGCTACTGAGAGACTGCTGGGAATATTTAGGCCAACAGACACGCCCTATCAAAATAATGATAATTTTACAAATAACACACCAACTTAGATAAGAAACTCACAGAAATTAATTTAGGTCACACAATTCATTAGTATCACATTTATTCCTGGGTCTCTGTGATCCTAGGGTACCCAGTTTTAAGCTCAACATAATACTGCCTATCAAATAATTTTCCAAGACATTTCATGGGCATACACACACACACACACACACACAATACATACATGTATATATTTTATATATATATATATAAATATATATATATAGGTGTCTAACATAAGCCAGCTGTGTTTTATACTTGGGATAAGGCTGTGACTCATGAACTAGTTAGTAATGTAGTAAGGTCACATGACATTAATACTCTAGAAATAAATGAGAAAACAATAAAAATGCTGAATAGTGATAAACTAAATAAGGAAAATATAACAAGTGATGTGACAGAGACTGATAGGGGACTATTTTAGCTGATAAAGTCATTGAATTAGTCAAGGAAGACCTCATTGGTTTGAATGCAGTCATAAAGTCAGCCTCCAGAGATCTTGAGGAAGAAGCTACCAGCCTAGAGAATAAAGTCCTAAAGTTGGAAGGAGCTCTATTAAATTAAAGAAAATGAAAAATGAGCAGTATGGCTTGAGTTTACTGAGAGGTTTATGAATTAATATCATTTAAGGTCATGGTAAGGACACCAGTTTTATTTCAAATTCAAAGAAAGGCTATTACAGTGTCCCAAACAAGAGTGTCAATAACATAATTAAATTTTAATTAAAAAAATACTTCTGGCTTTCCTGTAGAGAATACATTTTTATATGTTTTTTTTTTTCAACGTTTATTTATTTTTGGGACAGAGAGAGACAGAGCATGAACGGGGGAGGGGCAGAGAGAGAGGGAGACACAGAATCGGAAACAGGCTCCAGGCTCCGAGCCATCAGCCCAGAGCCTGACGCGGGGCTCGAACTCACAGACCGCGAGATCGTGACCTGGCTGAAGTCGGACGCTTATCCGACTGCGCCACCCAGGAGCCCTTTTATATGTTTTTATATTTATTTATTTTTGAGAGAGAGGGAGAGAGAGTGAGTGAGTGGGGGTGGGAGGCAGAGATCGAGGAAGTCACAGAATCCGAAGTAGGCTCCAGGCTCTGAGCTGTCCTCACAGAGCCTGATGTGGGGCTCAAACTCATGGATCAGGAGATCATGACGTGAGCCGAAGTCGGACACTTAACTGAGCCACAGAGGAACCTTGAAAATACATTTTAATAGGGTAAGATAAGAAAGAGGAATTGAAGTTAGGATGGAGATTGAACATTGAGAAACGATGGAGCATAAATAAGTAAACCCACCAAAAACATAGAAATAGACAAATATTTGCATACAGATTTAAAGTTGATGACATACTTATTGGCCAAAAGAAAATGAAGACTAATATATAGCTACTGTTACTCATATTAAACCTGTTTCTTATATTAAAAGAACTCATTTCCCATCAGGGAAGATTTGTGGAATACACATATTCTAGTTTAATGACTGGTTATTATTCTTAGAAGAGTGTTAGACAAAGTTCAAGTGTCTCTTAATAAAATGATTTACATCTACCCCTGAATGATAAAATCAAGGGGTCAATAAGCTTGAATTGGAGGGGGAAATACTCTAATTTTACAAGAAATCATTCAAAGTCCACTTATAGTGATATCCTCCAAAAGCATTCTCTTCAATATCATTTAAGAGATTTTGGCCGCCCATTGATTATCAAGCCTATTTCTAAGCACTGAAAGTACAATGATGAGAAAAATACACACTGTTTCTGTCTATACAGGGTCACATTCTTACTGTTTAAATGAGCCTATCATCATAAAATAAACTTACAGAGTTGCTCAAATTTACAATTTTCCATTTTCAAGTAAACTGGGCTCAAGTTCTTAATTTTGGATTGGGTAAAACACTCTTTGAGATTTATAACAATGAACACAGGTCATAAATGACTTTTTAGTTTTCAGGCCTACGAGGCAGAACAGAGAGAAAGCATCTCAAAAATACATCAAATTTATTTATTTAATTGTTTATTGATTCGGGGGATGTAGAGAGAGAGGGAGAGAGAATCCCAAGTAGGCTCTGTGCTGCCAGAGTCTGACATGGGGCCGGAACTCACGAACCATGAAACGATGATCTGGACCAAAACCAACAGACCCTTCACCAACTGAGCCACCCCAAAGCCCCTCATATATACATCAAATTTAAATCCGAAAATGAGAATTCTTTATTTCTGGAAATTTTCTGTAAAAATGCATTTGACAAAATGAGTTGCAGTGGGGTGAATTTACAGTAGGACCGTGTTGCATGCAATAGTAAGCAAATGTTCACAGTTGTTCAATATATATTTATTTGTCACCCATGCAATATCCGTCAGAGGTGTGGTGACCCCTATTGATCTTATAGTTATTGCCAGCTGTGGTTATTGTTATCTTGAGAGGTTTGTGAATTAAGATTGTTTAAGGCCATGGTAAGGACATTGATGTTATTCCAAATTCGTGGAAAACCATTAAAAACTTTCAAACAGGGGAGTATGTATGACATGTGATTTCCATTTTTAAAAGGTATTCTAGGCTTCCCTGTAGAAAGTAATATAAAGGATAAGAAAAGAACATAGGTTTTAAGTTGTGGTCTATGTCATTCGTATGCTGGGAGGAGGTCAACGGATATTTTTAAGGACCAGCCTTGGATGTGACTTAAGGCCCTTTTGCCCAATTCCCATTAGACAGCATTTAGCTTGAAGGCACTATCCTAAAATCCTGGGTGCTGGTGATATGCAGTCTTGCTGAGGAAACAAGAGCAATAAACATCATGATATTGTTTCTGCTTAACAACATTTCTAATCAGAATTTGGATGCAAAGGTTTCTTGTATCTGAATAACTTTCTTCTGTTTTACTAGCCTCAACCACTGCTTTAAACTCCTACAGTTTCTAAGAGCTCCACCTCCAGCTGAGAATCAGTAACCCCTCCTACTGAAATTTATGTAATCAATAACGATGAAATAAACAAAGATTTTAGAAAGAGGAATTGCTACCAAAACTAGTTAATATGTTTTATTAATATTAAAGATTTCCCTTCAACAGTTGAATGGATGTTGAAAAAGATTGAGCTCAATGACCTAGATTGCAGAATTGACAGTGTATCTGGAGGATAGTTGAAATAGAATAGATATTGTCATCTTGGGAGAAAGTATAGATTATAAAAAGAGCAGTAGCAGCCTGTTATGAAAATAACTGGCAGCGGAAGAGGAGGCAGTGGGATGATGGATAAGAAGTGGTTACAGGGATGCTTGGTTGGCTTGTGCAGTTAAGTGTCCAACTTTGGCTCAGGTCGTGATCTTGTGATTTGTGAGTTTGAGACCCTGATCAGGCTCTCTGCTGTCAACGTAGAGCCTGCATTGGGTCCTCTGTCTTCCTCTCTCCTCTTCTCTCTCTCTCAAAATTAAATATTTAAAAAAATAAGGAAAAAGAGAAATAGATGGATACAAGTGTAATCAGAAAAGTATTTCAAAAAGAAGCCAAAACAAAGGAGAGTTTTCAAAAGGAATGAGTTAATAATCACGTTACATGCCACAGAGAGGCCCCTTAAAACATATTGAACATGTATGTGTTCTTTAGGAGATCAATGGTGAAGGTAGGAAAAGGGTTTCAATAGAGTGTGCAGAAAAACAAGATTGCAGTCAATTAAAGGATGACTAGAAGGTAAGTCAGTAGAGGCATTAAACAAAGGTAAATTTTCTGAGGAATTTGAAAAGGGAAGAGGGGAAATTGACTGTCAGGAAAAGATGGTTAAAGAAAAATTTACTCTAAAAAAAGGGGGAAAAAAGAACGATTCACTCTGACTTGCACTTTGGGGGTAGGGGTGTTGGCTTCACTTGTGTTTGGGCATGTGGGATGGTGTTGGAGACTGATTTATCAGCTTAAGTGATCCCAGGTGGAGTGAGGACCTGGCATTAGGCAGAAGATGGGGTCAAGTACCCAAGTGAATGGATTCAATATTTTGCAGGAGAACTATTACAGTATTCTTGATTCTAGTTAGGCATTAGAATCCCCTAGGGACCTAACAGGAAAAAAATTGCCCTACACTGGCGTCATTATTAACCGATTAATTAAGAATCTTGGCATTTACTCCATTGTCAATCAATTAAACAAGAATTTGGGGGTAAAGGATGAATAATAGGCATTTTAAAATGTTCCTCACATGTTTCTAACGTTTAGCTTATGTTTAAACAAAGTTGATAGAATTTGGGAAATTTGGAGGGAATGAAAACCCTAAATATACTACTCACTTTTGAAAATGGAGTAGCATTAACAGTTGCCTTCTGAGAGTAAAAAGCATTAACGCGTGTGGGGACTCCAGGAGTGCGGTGAAGATGAAAAAGATGGTGTGAACAGGACAGGGATTTTATAAAAGAGAGGAACTGTGATGGTGTCTGCTTTTCCCTGAAACCGTAGTTCTCAAACTACAAATTTCTGAGCTCTTCCCTACACCGACTGAATCAAATCCTCTGGGACCCAGCAATCAATGTTTCGAGCCCATGAGATGGGACTCATTCATGCTAACCTTTGAGAACTGCTGACCAAGCCAATCATGAATGTCTGCATCACCATCTCAGGGAATTTAGAAAGAGGTGGGTCAGATTTGACCCGTCTCTTAGAGATTGAGGGGATACCCCGTGATATATTTACCAACTTGGACAGAGATGTGTGCTTTTGAGTTATTTTCCCTTTTACTTCATAATGCTTTTAATTAAAATAAAGCATGTATACAGACAAGTCATAATTCACAAGGGTATAGCTTGGTGAATTTTCACATAACAATACAGCCTTGTTATTATCACCCGGGTCAAGAACAGGATATTACCAGAAAGTCAAAAATCTCTGGAACACTAACACTCCCTCTCAGTCACTATCCTGTCCTTCCCTAAAAAGTGAATATTCTTCTGTTTCTAGCACACACATTGATTTTACCTATTTTCAGTTTGAGAAAATTGAATCTTACTGTATGCACTCTTCAACCCGTGTTCTTCTTTGTGAGATTGATTATATTCTTGAATGTAGTAGTAGTTTATTTTTAGAGACATTGATACATTATAATACTAAACTACTCTCTCTTTATTCTGTTCCATTAGTTGACTGGCCTGTATTTACTTTTAATTCCTAATTGTTTTGATTAGTGTAGCTGTATGATAAGTCTTAATAAGCTTTATTTTCCTCTTCACGATTGTCTTAATTATGCCTAGGTTTTTTGCAATTCTATATAAATTAAAAAATCAGCTTGTCAATTTAAATACATACATACATACACACCAAAATTTTCATTGGGATTTCAGTAAAACCATAGATTAATCTGAGGAGTACCAACATTTTTAGATTGTCAATCTGAAAGCATAGAATATGTACTAACATTGATTTGTATTTTTTCTCAAAAATACAAATAGAGCTTAACTCAGGCTTTTCTTGCTTTATTAGTTTTGTTTCTAAATATTTGAAATTTTGTCCTATCAGAAATAATATTTTTAAAATTCCAGCGTGTAATTGTTCAGTGCTGAAATATTTATGTTAATGCCTGTATATTAGTGATCTTGCTAAATTCACACATTATGTGATATATTTTGTCTGGTGATGGTCTTGAATATGCCACATTTATAATTCAGCAAATAATATTTACAAAAATTTTTTAAAAAGGGGGGCACCTGGGTGGCTCATTTGGTTAAGTGTACAGCTCTTGGTATTGGCTCAGATCTTGATCCTACAGTTTGTGAGTTCAAACCCTGCATCAGGGCTATCAGTACAGAGCCTGCTTAGGATTCTGTCTCTCCCTCTCTCTCTGCCCGTCCTCTGCTCATACACTCTCTTTCTGAAAATAAATATTGAACAAATACATATATGTATATATATACACACATATATATTTACATATATACATACATACATACATGTGTGTGTATATATATATATATATATAAAATTCAGCAAATAATAAAGTTACATTTTATTGAATTTAAATATGCAGAAAAATCTAAAACATAACTCACTTCTACCTTGTGGGTGCTGAATAGCAATAAGCACTTTCCAGTTAAGGTCTCCTTTCAATTATGAAGCTTTTGCCATGCAACATACATCTTGTTCTCATTCATTCATTCATTCATTCTCAAGTTAGTTAACATACAGTATAGTCTTGGCTTCAGGGGTAGAATCCAGTGATTCATCACTTACATACAACACCCAGTGCTCATCCCAACAAGTACCCTCCTTAATGGCCATCACCCATTTTTCCCATCCCCATCAACGCTGTTTGTTCTCTGTGTTTGAGTCTTTTATGGTTTGCCTCCTTCTCCATTTTTATTTTATTTTTCCTTCCCTTCCCCATGATCTTCTATTACCCTAGAAGATTGCTGTGACCCAGCAATTGCACAACTAGGAATTTATCCAAAGGATACAGGAGTGTTGATTTGAAGAACCACGTGCACCCCAATGTTTATAGCAGCACTATCAACAATAGCCAAATTATGGAAAGAGCCCAAATGTCCACCAACTGATGAGTGGATAAAGATGATGTGGTATGTGTGCATACACACACACACACACACACACACACACACACACACACACAGTGGAATACTACAATACTACTCAGTGACGAAAAACATCAAATCTTGCCATTTGCAATAATGTGGATGGAACTGGAGGGTATACTAAGTGAAACAGAAAGACAGACATCACATAATTTCATTTGTATGTGAAATTTGAGAAACATATATCTTGTTCTTAAATTTTATTTGGCAATTTCTCTCATTTTTCTACTTAATTTTGACTTTTGCTCCAATAACCATACTATTCCACTACTTTGAAATAGTGATATATTCCTTGTATTCTCTTTTTATTCTACTCAGATCAAATCTAATTTTATGATCAGTTCAAATAATTATATTTTACTCATTGACCTATTTCATACTTAATTCAGTACATGCAAATAAACATCTACTCTATGTAGATCTTTTTTTTTTAATAATAGAGGTATGATGTGAACTAAAATAAGTACCATCCCTATCTTTATAGAGTTTACAGATTAGAGGGAGACAGAGATTTCAAATATCTATGTGGGGAAAAGTCTCTTATCAACATGTGGCCTCTAAGGTCACGTGGGGCACAATATCCAGATAACATAAGGAGAAAAAAACAATGCATGTGATCTTGTGGGAGGTTTTTATAGGCAAAGCTTGCAGTGGTAGCTGATGTCTATTCACCAGAACACAGTTACATCGCCGAACCTAGCTAAAAGAGCACAGGAACATTTGCCCTGGTTGAGCAGCTGCCTCCACTCCAGTTACAACAGCACATGTGAAAGTGGAACAAAAGTTTTGGTGCTTAGGTAGTTGTCTCTGCCACACCAGAATGCCAAAAAACCTTTGCCTCTTTTATCAGTGGTTTTTAGTTTTCACCACGTTTGGAATTTATTGTTTGGCCATTATATCTTCAAATAGTTTTCTGTGCTTCCTCTCTGCTCCACTACCTTTTGGAAATTCAGTATCGTTTATACCTGCTATAAGGCCCATTGAACAATTATTTTCATTTATAATAATGCATATTTTGTCTCTTAAGGTTTTATGTGGTTATACTATATATCTTCCCTTCCTTCCTCACTACATTCACTGTGTTCACTTTTTTCGGTAAAGGGCTATATCATGAATATTTTAGTCTTTGCCTGGTACATATGGTCTCTATCATATATTTAGCTTTGATTCTAGTTTGTTTTTCACCTGTTTTTATAATTCCTTAAAATTATGAAAATCATGCTGGGCTCTTAGGCAATACAAAAACAGGGTGCAGGCCATGTATAGCCTGAGATGTAGTTTGCCAACCCTTGCTTTAAATAGAAGAAAATAGTGATAATTCCATCATCTTGATCATTTTTGTTCAGTTTCTATTGAATAATAGTTCTTTTAGTAAGGAGTCATATTTTGCTGCTTCTTCAGGTGGCTACTTATTTTTTACTAGATGTTGAACATTGTAACTTTTAAGTTATTGAGTGTCTGGATTTAGTTATCATCGTTTAAAGAATGTTGAGTTTTCTCCTGATACAAAATGAAGTTACATTTGGTGCAGTTAGTGTCTTCTGAAGTTTATTTTTAATTTTTCTTAGGGCAGTTTTAGAGTAAACTTTAGGGATAGTTTAGCATCTCTAATGAAGTTCGTTCCTTCTGAAATTTCTTCTGAATACTCTGGTTATTTAAAAAGGAGTCTCCACCCTACCTGGAGGAATTTGCCAACTATTCAAGCCTGTGTGTTCTCTTGGAGCCATTCAGCACAAAGATCTTTGGTCTCTCTTTGCCAGTCCCTATGGAATTTCACCCTTTACGTGTATATTTGCTTGTATTTAGCAAATACCCAAGTCATTACGTTGCAGGTTTTGTGAGTTCTTTTCTGCAGAGCTCTCTCTCTCTCTGGAATCCTGTCTTGCTACGATGGGAACATCATGCTTCCTGAACATCATGTTCTACTTATAGTCCTGGTCTCTGGTCCTGAAAGTGCTTCTAGATAGAAAGCCAGGCAGTTATAGGACACTTACCTTCACTCCTCTCCTTTCTGGAAATCACAATTCTGTATGGCCCTGGTGCAATGTTAAAAAGTTTTATTTTTCTCAGTTTTTATTATATGTTTTTTTAAAGAAAAGCATGTAAATTTGCTCCCTGTTATGCCATGGCTCCCTCTTTTTTAAAAAAAAAATGTTTATTTATTTTTGAGAGAGAGAGAGAGAGAGAGAGAGAGAGAGAATGAATGAGAGAACATGGGATGGGGAAGGGGCAGACAGAGAGGGAGACACAGAATCTAAAGCAGGCTCCAGGCTCTGAGCTGTCAGCACAGAGCCCAATGCGGGGCTTGAACTCATGGACTGGGAGATCATGACCTGAGCTAAAGTCAGACGCTTAACTGACTGAGCCACTCAGGCACCCTTGTCATGGCTCCGTCTTGATTTAAAGATTTCTTTCCTCCAAGTCTTTAAATAATTTAAATAATCATTGAATGAATGTTTTTTTTATTTCTTGGAAATTTTAAGCTGAATATTTAAAAAGTCCACATATTAATTACTTAGTGTGTTCGTTACCTTACCCTCTTATTTCTAAACATGTTTCTTAAGAAGATAAATTAAGAAGGTAAATTAAGGCAAGATACTTTCTCCAAAGCATATTTGAGTATTTAGGGTACTTAGGAATAAACCCTCAATGTTGAATGCCATTATGCTTAGCTTTCTTTCCCTTTCTGTGAGGTGTTCATCTGGATGAACGATGAAGGCTTTTATCTATGAATTTAATTTTATCTATTTTGGTATGAAAGCAGCTGAAGGAACCGGACTGAGAAATGAAAATGATAACAACCCTTTAATTTTCTCTATAATCACCAAAAATCTACTTCTCTTTTCCTTAAAACATGGAACAGCATTATGTGTTGTGCCTTGAAAAACATAAAACCACCATTCTAGAAGATGTACAATTTAACTACTCTGTTGCTCAGTTTTCTTCTCTATGAGAAAAGTGTTTCTCCTTAAGTACAAAGATCCATAAGGCTGAACCATCAAATGCAAACAGGGAGAGGTATAGAAATGAAATGGTTGCTCTGTGTACGTAATACAATGGATAATTTATTAATGTTACTGAAATAGTTTGTCAATTAGGAGGTACAACAGTGATGTCTGTCTTCAAAGGAACAAGAATCCCCACATGGATGTCAGTTTTTCTTGACTACTAATGGAAGATTGAGATTTAGCAAGGGAGAGTTGCAAAAGCTTTCCCATGATATAGTCTGGTATTGGATTGAATGCTTAGCATCTGGAATTCACCAAGTGTACACATTTTCTACAATTTACACTTAATTTCTCTTTTTTGATAAACAAGTCTGTTTCCTATCACCCCTGTACCCCATCCCTAAGCTATTTCAGAAGAAGCCAATAGCAGGGCAGAGCACAGTATGAGATCAATATCTGAAAAGATGTGCTACAGAAAACTGTTTTAAGTTTTTTTGTTTTTGTTTTTCAGTTTTTTATCCTGTGTTTTCTTTTTTTTTTTTTTTAACTGTCCTATTTTGGAGCCGTTCCAATTTACAAGATTTAAATGAAATGTATGGTCTCGTACTCAAACCCCAAACAAGCTCTGGTATTTTCAGTATCTCAATGCGGGTCATAGAAATTAAAAGCAAATAATTTAATTCTTAGAAAAATATTGAACTTTTTTCTTAATATTTATACTTCAATACAATGAATTTTGATTTTATTTGGGACTTTTCTCCCTGCTCTACAGGTAAGAGATTAAAGGGATTGTTTACTAAGTTTACGTAAATTCAGTTATTTTAAAATTCAGAAGTGGAAGTTATTTGATGATAGCTTCATAAGATTATAAACAAGGAAAATTAATAGAATTTGATTTTAAATGCCATAATTTTTATCAATAGATTTGAGTACATTAAGAACTTAAGAGAGAGTTGATAGCATTTTCCCCAGACAATTGGAGTAAGTCCTAAGTCAAAAAGATTATTTTTTAAAGTGCTTTTTCTTAAAAGACCAAAATGTGCTCAGTGATTATATTGGCTGAATTGGTTGTTTTCTTCCTGTTGTACAATAGATTGATTCTGGGAGCTTCTTAACATACAACTCTCCATCATACAGCTTATGTATACATGCACGTAGTTTTTAAAGTAGCGTACTTTAAATCTTATAACCTATACAACTTTCTTAGAACAAGAGCAGAGTAACCACCAACCTTATTATTATCCTCTATATTCTTTAAATAATAAGCAACTACATTTTGAAGCCAACATAACTTCTAGTTAACTACAAGAGAAGTCTAAGATATTTAATCACATTGCTTTACTATTTAGATGAAAAAATATTGTTGTTAAAAACAGGCCTAAGAGGAGTATTCCAATTTATTTTATCATGATGCTATTTATTCTTACATACCTCCAAAGATCTAACTAATCTTTTGAAGATGCTGATATAAAAATATGCTAAGACACTGAAAAAGAAGAGATTGTTTATCTTTTTGAAAGCAATAAAGCATGGAAAAAAATTGCCCGAACTCGTGATTCAGCCCCCTAATGTGATCCTCTATTTTCCCCTCTGTCATCTCCAAAGAGCTGTCAGAATATTTTCAACACCCAAATCCAATCATGTCATCTCTGCTGAAAACCCATCAGTAACTTTCCATTTCTCTGAAGAAACTCCATAAGCTTGTCAGAAAGGTTCAACCACGTCTAGCCCCTATTTGCCCTTCCAACCCTATTTAGTACCACTGAGCCCCTCACTGTCTTGGCAACAGCACACGGATTTCCTTTCTGTTTGGAGAATGCCCATTTCCTCCAGTGGAAGTGTCAGTGCACCCGCTGAGAACACTTTTCATTCTGCTTCTCATCTAGTTAATGACTGCTGTTCACCCTTTGGGTTTCTAATCTAGCATCACTTCCTCAGAGAATCTGTTCCTGAATGCCCTAACTGGTTCAAAGCCCAAATATATGACATTAGTACTAAATGCTCCTTCTTCCCTGGCCTGGCAGAAATGTAATTTTAAGTGTTTGTTTTCATTTGTTTAGAACCTCACACCCTAATTGTCAGAATGCTCCATGGGGGCAGAGGTTACCTTAACTTTTGATTATCGCTGTAGCCTGAGAGACTAACACCATTCCACTTTGTACCTTATAGATCTCAATGGATATTTCTTGAACATATGACCAAATGAATTGACTTTAAAACCCGCAGAAAGTTTGTAAAAATAACCAGTATGATCCCATGTGTGTCTGGAGTCTGTTAAGAAATGGTTCTCTTGAACAAACTTTGTGAATCCTGCCCTTTTTGTGAATTGTCGGACAGAAGATGTTGCAGACAACACAAATCAAACAGGCGGATGTGGTGGCCGAGACAGAATGATGCTGAAGGAACTCAAGGACCAACTCACTTTGACCAGTGACCAGGCAATATTACTTAGCAGAGAAAGCATAGCACTGGATTTAAGGGTTTCATAACTTATTCTAATGCTGCCTTTCAATTGTTCTCACTCCGTTATAAAATAAAAATTTTGGTTTAAGTAATGCATTCTGCTATAACAGTTTATGACTATAGAAAATGTATTGGCTTTTATAAGTATTGTATTAAATCTAGGCCAAATCACAATATAAGGGTTATAATGTTCAGATAGGGCTAACTATCGTATATCTAACATGTACTAAAAGCAACCTACCTATTTCACAATTTTGTCGCATACTGATGCTCTGTTAGTCTCTGTAGTAACAAAGAGATCAAACAGAAAGTACTGAACAAAGAACTTGATACAAGAATTGGTAAGAGCATTGGTTTCAATGCTGGAAGATCTGAGTTCCCACCTTGTTTTCAAGTGCAAGGCACTCATACTTTCGAGTTGAAATTATTTTGCTGTAAAATAAAAATTTCCCAAGGAAGAGCTATTTTACAAGTTGTGCTCCATCTCATGTATCAGGAGTTTGGGTTGATTTCTCTCTTCTGTGAGGCTACATTGAGGAACTTCAAGGAAACCATGCAGAGAAATTGATTTGTATGCCCTGTAGCTTTGGGGACACAGTGTATTATTATTAAACCATGGTTGAAATACTTAAATGTCGATTATAAAGCCATAAGGCTGCAGTTGGGGAGAAACTGCATTTCCCCAGAGGATAAATAAATGAGGTATGTTTTCATTTGACCAAATGAAGTATTTTTGTGCTGGAGTTCTGGTCTCGAATTGTCTTAAATCCTGCCCAAGAGCCCCACCTGGAAGGATAAGCATTCATAGTTGGAAAGAGATGGAAGTCTATTATTCTATACCCATGATATAAGTGAGAAATGTAGGCAGCCAGACAGACACATTCCCCCACAACAAGGGAACTGATTGGGACACCTCTGAGGATCCCATGAAAAGACTCATGAGCATCTTTCTTTAATCATCTGCCAAAACCCTTGCAAATGGCACCAAATCAGTGTCAGGCAAATAGAAAGATTCATGTCCCCTAATCCCTTCTACTCTAAACTCTAGGAGGAATCACAGAATGCTCAGTGTGTAGGGGTGGATGAACAAAAATGCTAAGAGGAAAAATTGGAAAGAAGAGACCACACCTCTGCCTTACCTCTGCCCCATCTGCCATAAGTCCAAGCTAGGTTGAGCCAAGAGTCTTAATCCAGTGAAGTCAGTTATTTTTCATGTAGGTAGGACTAGGCATATTAATCAATGAACTGAGATTCTTGAATGAAAAAAAGATTTTTTTCCTTTCATCTGAATGTCAACTACAATGTCCTATGTTTGTCTAATATTGTACCTAGAGACGGGGAAATAAGTGTCTCACAGAGCTATGGTTTGAATAGGTTGTGTACTAGTTATACTACAAATATACGATAGTGTAACATTTTATTTCCAAAGTACTACTCAATCCTGGTATTGGTCCTGAGAAGACAAAGATTAGAAGTAATTTGAGGTCGGGGCTAGGGGAGTGCAAGATATGTTTACCAGAGGTTAAAGTAAAGGTATTGAGGGAAAATACTGTGTGTTTGGGGAAGAAAATTGTAGTAATGTGTTTCATAGTCTAGACAGGACGACAAGTTCATTCCAATTACCCAACATATTTAAGAGAAAGGTCATGCAATAAAAATAAATATAAGTTTTACAGTAGTGGGTGATAAAAATTAAATATCTTTTAAGAGCAATGTACTTATACTTTGAATTACGGGGTTAAATGGATAGTGTTAGAAAGAACCTAATGTTATTTGATGCATACAGTGTAGTACTAATGTTGTCCCTCGTACCAAAGCATTTTGCTATTCCTAGACCATTGAGAGGTTAAATAGGATGATGTCCATCTCTATTTATTAAAGTTATGGAGTATTACATGATAGATCTGGTCATGATAGAGCCAGAGTTTTTCTCCCAACATTTGATTTGAATTGATGGAATTTTCTGAGTGACTCAAGAAAGCAACAAAAATCTTGAGACAATTTATTGAACAAGAAACTAATAACCTGTTAATTTGAATGTCCTAAACACTGTTGTAAAACAAGGAAGTTTATCTTATATATCTCACACTAAACACAGATGGTCATGTAACCCCTCTGTTAGAATACACCATTGGCCAAAAGTAGACTTGGGGAGAACCTATGACCTCTGAGGAATGGGGACTTTAGGTCCCAATACAAAGTTAGTAGAAAATTTATTTATAGTATTGTATACACATATATAAATACGTAGCAAAATAGGTTTACATTATTTAGTGGAGTTACAGGGAATATGTTATCAAAGATTTTAGTTACTATATTATTTCTCTCTAAAGTTTCCTGGATATATGATGTATTATTTAAAAAGTGTTCATTTAATTATCTATTTTAAAAGAGCAAGTGAGAGCAAATGCCTGCAAGTACAAGCAGGGGAGGGGCAGAGAGAGAGGGAAAGAGGATCAATCTCAAGCAGGCTCCTGCTGTTAGCACTGGTCCTAATGTGAGGCTCGAACACATGAATTGTGAGTTCATTACCTGAGCCTAGATCGAGTCAGATGCCCAATTGACTGAACCAGCCAGGTGCCCCTGTGATGTGTTTTTATTTAACATTTAATTTCACACTTTCAATAGCTTTCAAATATGCCACCGGCAAAAATTATATTCTCTCTTAAATTGTTTCTTTATTTTGTATGTACCTACATTAAAAAAATAAAAACAAAGCTCAGCCCTACCATAAACCTGTCCAAAGTGATTAAAGATTTTGTATGACAAACCTTAAGAATGGTGTTGCTTTTGTTTTATTCATCACCTAATCAATGAAAAGAAAATCTTGGTCTTATCCTGAGATCTACTAGCACTGTATATTTTTGACTTGCTTTCATTGCTATTTCAACTAATGGTTATAACATTGTCAAGACAGGGTTTATATTTATGTATGGGCTGAAAATGTTTTCATGGACTTCTCATTTTATTTAATCTCTACTAGTACAGTATGCACTTGGTGTCACAATATTTGGACTGCTATATTTATCCAAAACTGTTAACGGAATTGCTTTAATTGCACTTCCCTTAATGACTTATAACTGAACATCTTGTTCTTATTTTCACAGCTGAAGACGCATGTGGAGGAACAATGAGAGGATCCAGTGGCATCATTTCAAGCCCTAGTTTTCCTAACGAGTATCATAACAATGCTGATTGCACTTGGACCATTGTAGCAGAGCCTGGAGACACAATTTCACTCATATTTACGGATTTCCAAATGGAAGAAAAGTATGATTACTTAGAAATAGAAGGTTCTGAGCCACCTACCATATGGTAAGTAGTTTCTGTTCTAACCTAACATTGATGCCATCGCCTGAGGCAAAGAACAGCTGTGTATGGGTCTTTAAAGGTTTTGTTTTTTAAAAAGAACTTATAGTTACAGAAAAATTATTAAGGGGCAACTGTCAGAGCTGAGGGATACTTTTGAATATAAGGTTACTAATATATTAAATAAATTGGAATTCTGAAAGATGGAGCTCTCCATTATTATCAATTCATTAATTCATTCAATGGGTTGTAATATTCATTATCAATTAAAAGTAATGTGACTTGGGCACCTGGGTGGCTCAGTCGGTTAAGCGTCCGACTTCGGCTCAGGTCATGATCTCACAGTCCATGGGTTCGAGCCCCGTGTAGGGCTCTGTGCTGACAGCTCAGAGCCTGGAGCCTGCTTTGGATTCTGTGTCTCCCTCTCTCTCTGCCCCTCCCCTGCTCATCCTCTGTCTCTCTCTGTCTCAAAAATAAATAAAAAACATTAAAAAAATTAAAAGTAATGTGACTTTATCACAACATGCATAAGGAAAGAAAAGTTGTTCCTAATGTGAACCTAAGTTATATTCTTACCATGACAGTCCATAGTTGGTGATTCCTTTCCAGTTAACTGTATAGTCTTGGAAATAACTTGCCTTTGTTTCTGTAAATAGATCTTTTTCTTAATCTGTCATCTGAAGGCAAAAAACTAATTATTATCTGGGTTAGTATGGTCTTTTTTTTTATAGACTTCAAGCCATGGTCTCATGAAAACTGTAGAGTTTTCAGAACATGATTTTTAAAATGTAATATTTTTAGAAGAAAGTGTTTCATTATACAGTTAAAAATGATACACTGATATGAGCAAAGTATAAAGTAGATTATGAATCAGTAATTAAGTGAGGAACGATACGATTGGTATAGTGAGGTAATAGGTAAACATGAGACCTGGAAGGGCCTTTTATACCAAGTAAAGGATTTGATAAGAACGAAGGGAATTTATTAAAGTGTTTTGTCAAAAACAATTATATGAAGAGGTTTGAAATTTCAAATGATTTTTCTTACTAAGTGCAAAGATTGATTTGAAGTGGGTCTCCGTTAGCTGGAAGCTCATTTAAGAGGTGATTGCTGTAATCCAAGAAAAAAAGCATGGTAGCCTGCATTAGAATGGTATTGATGGAAATAAAGAAGTGGAATAAGTTAAGGGATATCTAAGGAGGCATAATGAAGAGGACTCTGGTGGATTGAAGAGTGGTAAAGAAGGTGATGTTTAAAGAAAACATCATTTTCTGACTCGCACAAATTGGTAGAGAAGGTTGCGATATTCAGTAATTTGAAATTGTTGAAGGAAGGTCAAATTTGGAGTGGGAAGGGTATGAATATTAAGAATTGTTATATATACAACATATGTAAATATAAATTATTATATAAGTATAAATTGCCATCTAACAGACAGCTGTGTCTGACGGTATGATTCAGGTGTTCTGCATAGGAGCATAAATGATATGTAGTTGATCTCTAAGGTAATTGAACCAATCAAAATCAATAACATGGGATAGCTGGAGATAGGTCGGAATGAGATGAGAAGGAACCAGGACTGAGTCTGAGCACCAACAGCATGAAAGGCCCAAGTTTAGGGGCATTATCCAGCAAATACACTGTGGAAGTGCATTTAGAGGGGCAGGAAGACATCTGGGAATGAGGTATCACACAGGCAAGAGGAGGGAAATGTGAAGAAAGAGGAAACAATATTGATGCTGAAAGGACACTAAGTAAATGTTTAAAAATAAAACAAGTGTATTTATAGCCATCTGGGCTTTGGCAAAAGTACCACCTGTCTGTCATCTTACACATTCCTTTGAAGATAAGACAAAAGTAACACACTAGCTATACCTACTTTGCTTTGTATTTGCTTGTGTTTTCCTCTACCCTCAGGCTGTGAACTCTCAGGGTAATATAACTTTAACTCTTCCCAGGATAATTTCATGCCCAGGTCATTGAAACTCAGTAGAATCCTGGTTGAAAATTAGAGAATTCAAAAACACTTGTTTTAGAAAGACTACTTCTAGCATAATACATATTGGAGTCATATTCAGGTGGATGAAAATGCTATGAATTTTCCAATAATGATACCATCTTTTGGTATGCAAGTGATCCCATGAAAAATCTAAGGTTTTAAACTCCAAATGCATTTGATTACTAGATATAATGAAGGAAATTAGGCAATAATGTTTTGTAGTACCTGTTTCTTAGTTACCACTAAGCTCTAGAACAAACGCATTTACTGTGGGGATCATAATATCCCCATTCATGTTCATGTAGTCACCCTCTTTACAGATCGTGTGTTCTTGGTAATGGTTTGTATGCTTCTGTATGAACATCTATTTGTATGTTTCTGAGTTTCTAGAACAATGTAGCTTGTCCAATAATAGCATCAGATGCACAAATTGCTCTTCTCTGAATTTTCTAATTAAATGACACTGGGCTACTTAATTCCTTCTTCCTCAGGAAGGAAACAGTAACTTAGAAATGTAATGTTTTACTATCTTTTAAAATTAGTGTTACAGTAAATGTTTAGGTAGACTTGTTAAAATCCTGATTACATATATAATATGACTCCACAAGGTCATTTAGCAATTCGCAAGAAAATGATACAAATGCCCAACCTGTATTGTATTTCTATAGATGCCAGCTTAAAGATGCATATCGTCAGTAAATTATTATTGTGTATAGCCACTTCAGCATCATAAAAGTTTTCCTTTTAATTATAGTAGTTATGGAATTGATGTGTAAAATGATCTGTGAATAATTAAAATAAAATTTTAAATCTAATCCTAGCCCTCTAATTCCCTTAAATCCTTTAATTTTCTCATATCTTTTTAAGATACGGTCATCAAAATGAAAAATTGTATTTCAGGTGGTATTACATTGGTTCTTCTAATGCATTGTTCATATAATATTTTTAATTCATAGTAGAATTCAAAAGAGAAATGTAAAGTAATGCTGAAAGGGAGATATTCACATTCTTTTCGTTAAAATTACAAATGGTTCCTTTGACTTCAGGTCCCTCATTGAGGGACTGGGGACTTGCCATTGGCTACCGTTCATTAAATTTTTTCCTGAAATGTAGGCAGTGAGGCATCTGTGTTGGACTTTGGCAACATAGACTAAGCTAACCCAATAATGGTGTTGCACAGAGAGTACTATCAATTAGCCAATGCCTCTCTTACAAGGTGTGTATGCTAAATCTGTAAGTTTTGACTTGTTAAACAACACTCAACATCACCACTGCTTGATCCAACAGGAATGCAGAGGATCCAGTTAATTAATACTGGATGATAAAAATTTTATGAGGCTCGACCAATGTCAACTGATTCCCTTGCAGCAAAATGAAAAATCACATAGCACAAAGAAACTTCAATTCTAGTTTCAGCTTTGACTGATTGTTGGTAGCTAGGTAAGATAACTGGATAAGTTATGTCACCTTCTTAGAACTCAGGTTTCTCTTCTGCAACATCCAAGGCTTTTCTTAACTCTAATATTATTTGGCATTATGCTTAGGTACTAAAACAGGGGCCAGGAGGTTGGGCGTAACTATATATTGCCTTATTTACAAAGCCTGGGCTGTAGAGTTGGATTAGGTACTCTTTGAAATTGTTTCCAAACTTAATCTCTTTAGGTTCTTACTAGATTCCCATTCATTCAGTGTTCATTCAGCAATGACTTATGGGGTATTCACTGCATGGCAGGCATTGTTTTTGGTACCCAGCAATCAAAATAGTGGAGAGGCTTGCTCCTGCAGAATTTATAAAATTTATTTATAAAAGACAATAAACTGTAACCACTATAAATAAGTTAATGACGTACTCTGTCTACAGAGTGATAAGAAAGAAAGGGTGAAGTAGGATAAGAGAGGTCAGGAGAGCAACCGTGGGATGATGGAAGTGTAGGTAACCTAAGTGAGAAGTTGATATTTGAGCAAAGTCTTAAAGGCAGTAATGAAGTTAGACAAGCAAAATCTCAACAATAGACATTCCAGGCAGAAATACATTTAGAGCAAAACACATAATTTAGAGTGGGGCTCATTGTGTTTAAAGGAACAGCTAGTAGGTCATTGTGGTTACAGAAGAATTGCCATGGGTGAAAGTGGTAGAAAAGAAAGACAATGGAGCCCAGCTTTTGGTCTAAGTGAAATGTGGAGTATTAAAGGGTTTTGAGCACCTTAGTGGTCAGACTTCTGTTTTAAAGGATCACTCTGGCTGCCATATGAGGAACAAACACTAGGAAGGAAAGGTAGAAAAATAGACATTATTTGCAGTAAGCTAGGTAAGATATTGTAATTGTTAGAATTATAAAATAGCAGTGGAGGTGATGAGAATGGCTAGATTTTCTAGATAAAGTGAAGGGAATTTCCTAGCTGATGAGATGTGAAATTCAAGAAAAAGGAGGAGCAGGGGTGCCTGGGTGGCTCAGTCGGTTGAGCGTCCGACTTCAGCTCAGATCATGATCTCACAGCTTGTGAGTTCAAGCCCCACTTCGGGCTCTGTGCTGACAGCTTGGAGCCTGGAGCCTGCTTCAGATTCTGTGTCTCCCTCTCTCTCTGCCCCTAACCCACTCACATCCTGTCTCCATCTCTCTCAAAAATAAACATTAAAAAAATTTAGCCAAAAGAAAGAAAGAAAGAAAGAAAAAGGAGCAACAATAGCTTTAAGAAGCGAGGACAGCTCTAAGGTTTTTGAAGGCATAACAGGATGCAATATCTAATATTGAGAAGGGTTTTTTTTTTTTAAAACCTTTTTTTTTTTTTTGAGAGAGAGATGACAGGGAGCTGAATTCTGGACACGTTAAGTTTGAGATGGCCAATACACGTTGTGGTGAAGATTTCAAGGGAGGCAGTTGGGTACACAAGTCTTAGTTCAGAATTAAAGATATGGGATAGAGATCTAAATTTGGAAGTTTAGAGTTAGAAGTGATTGTTAAACTAAACTAAGAAAAGAAAAGGTTAACAACTGAGCTCTGGGACACTCCAAAATTCAGGAAAACTAGGAAGAACAAGTAAAAGAGTTTGAAAAGGATTATCGATGAGCTAGGAGGAAAACCAAGAGCATATGGTTTCTTAGAAACCAAATGAAGAAAATACATCAAGGAGAAGGAACTGATCAATTGTGTCAAATTTGATGATCAGCTAATAAGATGAGCTCCAGAACTGTTCATTAGATTTCATAACATGGAGATAATTGATTACTGTGATGTAAGGAGTTTTGTGGGTGAATGTCTTTATCAGAGAAGAGAAATTGCAGATACTTAGTACAAATAAGCCTTTCAGCAAGTTTTGCAAAAAAAGGTGAACAAAGAAATAAGGCTAAAAGAGAAAGTAGAGTCAAAATAATTTTTAGATTTAGATTTAGTTTTGGTTTTTGGTTTGTTTATTAATTGGGAGAGATAAAACCATATGTTCATGCTAATGGGAATGACCTACTAGAGTGCAAAAAATTGGTGATGGAGAGTGGGGAGACTTGTTAAAGCGAAAAGTGAAGGTAATGAAAGTAATACTCCCTTTTAAAAAAATCTGTTTGTGGGGTTCCTGGGTGGCTCAATGAGTTAAGCGTCCCAACTCGTGGTTTCAGCTCAGGTCATGATCTCACAGTTCATGAGTTCAAGCCCTGCATCAGGCCATCAGCGCAGAGCCTCCTTAGGATTCTCTCTCTCTCTCTCTCTCTCTCTCTCTCTCTCTCTCTCTGCCCCTCCTGCTCACTCTCTCTCTCAAAAAACTCTTGTTTGTGAAAGGAAGGAAGGTGGGAAAAATCAGTCACTAGAGAGTGAGGAAGATCAAGAAAATGAAGATTAATAGGTCAGGCTGGGGACTACTCCATGACAGAGGTTTTATGAGAGGAGTTTATCAATTTGGAAGCTCCACATACAGAAATAAAAGAGTAAAGTGTTGTTATCAAAGACTGGATCCAAGAGGAATGAATGGTTAAATATCTCAGATTTAATAATTATAATTTTTTAGATTATAGAACATACATAATACTAGAAAGGTCAGAAAGACAATTGTATATTGGAACCAGAGGAGAAATGAGTTTGCTTTGTAAGGTGCCACATTGAGGGTTAAGCTGGATTTCCACAGAACATGTCTGTGTCCACCCCGGAAGTTGGAAATGTGTAACTCAATTATGATATTATAACAATATATTATAACACATATAACTTAATATTATATATAATTTAATACTATATTACATGTAACTATATTACATGTAACATATATTAGAAGCCATAAAAATTGAAGTATTTGTTAAAGTCAAGGGAATGAATACAGTTATCAAAATCAGAATATGAGTTAAAACATATTCAGAGCATATGGCATAGGAACAACTCTTTAAATTAATTTCATTGAAATTAAGGATGCAATAAGGCCTACGGTATATTTTTAAGTTATTTATACACATTTGTTGATATTTATTAGGTAGTTAAAATAATGCTAAACATTTAAATTTGAACTGGTAAGATTAGTCATAATTTCAGTTGTCTGGTGACTCCCATCCAAAGATGTTTCCTTCCTTTGTGCACTAGAGCACTTCCTTGCCTACTAAAGGGTGTCATGCCCATGATTTTATTAACTCTTTTCTACACCATCAGTTTTTTCTCTGTGATTGATCAGTTTTCAACGAGCTGTAATGTGGTTTGTCCCACCATTTCTTTAGAACTATCTTTTCCAAAATGACCAATGATATCATAGTTCCTACTTTGGCACTTACCTCACTTGGTTTATCTGCAACATTTGACTTTGCTGGTCATCTCTTCTTTTCTAGAACAGCCATCTCCCTTGTTATTGTGAAGTCATTTCTTGTACCTTTTGTTGTTACTCACTGTGTCTTTTCAGACCCTTTTGGGGGTTGGGGCTTTTCTTTCTTTATCCACTCTACACATGCTGGCCTCTGCCCAGCCTTGGTCTGTTTTTCATTTTTCATTTCTATTCCTTTTTCTGTGGAATTTGCATGAATTGTCATGATTTCAATGGTCTTTTCTGATGTGTATAATTGTTGTCTTACTTTGTTTCTATTTGTATCCATACCTTTACTAAGACAACAGAATCTTAAGTAGAGCTCATATCTAAACTTATACATAATGCCTAAACTGCCCATTTCACACCTTAGGTATTTCATATATTTGTGAAATGAATACATAATTTTTGTCCTTTATAAAAAAAAAAAAGGAGATCACTTGACCATCTGTTTTCACCTGTTTTCCAAAGTGATTATACTTGATTTGATTGCAGCCATATGTATTAGTTTGGATTAGGTTCAGGTATAAAAAAGAAAAAGTGAAAAACAAACACCAACAGGCTTGAATGAGATACAATTGTTTTTAAATGTAAAATTCTGGAGGTAAATATACAAGACATTTATGAATACCCCTGGCACCAAACACTTGGGATGCTTTCATATTACCCTTCTATTTGTAGGTGACCTTCATTCCAAAGATCATTTCAGGTCTAAATTGAGTCCAGAAAGTAGGAAGGAAAGGTCAAAGAAAGGACCAAACGGTACTCTTCAACTTCTTTGAAGGTTCTGGTTGCTGCCCTACATTGTTCTATTACATTTTATACTTCTGCTTACATTTATTGGCTAAAATTTTGTTAGACACTTGGCAATAAGAGACCCAAAGAAATATAATTCTTATTCTAGGTGGTCTTTGCCCAGCTAAAATCCTATTATTATGAAAGAAAGGGAAAAATATTAGAAGAAAAGTAGAAAAGTGTTGCACTGTTTTTACTTATACAGTCCCTCCCTCCAGAGAAAACCTGAATCTATTGGTATTTTACTTAAAAGTATGTGTACACCTATACTGATATGTATTGATACAGATACATACATGTATATTTATATATGAATATGTATATGTGTTATATACAGATATAGATACAGGTATATAAATATATATAGAAATATATATATACCTGTATATACATACATATGTGTATATGTTTCACTTATATATAGTATATATGTATGTATTTTATGTGTGCTAACACTTCCACATTTAGTAGTATTTTTCAAATGGTGTTTTTGTAGTATCTATATCAGAGTTGTCTGTGGTGTTTGTTAAAGTACAGATTTTCCAGCTCCCACACAAATCTGTTGATTTACGTTCTGTAGGCATGGAATCAGGAAATCTGCAAACTAGGTGATTCCAATGCATTGCTATAGAAATTAAAGCAATACATTTAATCAATACTGAAACTATGTTATGTAACTGTCCTGTGAGCATCCCACAGAGCTGATATATTTTGAACCACTAAAAATGTTGAAGGACAAATTAACGTGATATATCAAGCTAATGAAGCTAACTATGTAATACATATACGTATGTATTTGTTATAAACTTATGCAATGAATAGTACAAAGATTGTGCTAGTGGGTCAACAAAGTTTCTAACTAATCACGAGAAATTAACCAGAGGAAACTGGCCATAATCTTGATTCTGCAAAAATAAATATCACAGACGCTAATCCTATTAAACAGGTGTTCCTGTTTGCTCCCTTCTGACAATTATTAGTAGGCTAAAACATGCAATAAAGCTATAGTTCTGTATATTACTACTTATCCATAGGGGTGAAGTAACTTGATTCATATCTATTATGATTTTATAATTTTGAACTACCTTCTTTTTATTGTGATAAGAACATTTACCATGAGATCTTCCCTTAAAATTTTAATAGTAAAATACTGCATTGTTAACTATAGGCACAATGTTGTATAGAAGATCTCTAGAACTTATCCATCTTGCATAACTTAAACTTTATATTTGCTGCATAGCAACTCCCCCATTCTCCCTCCCCCATCCCCTGGCAAATGCCATTCAACGATCTGCTTCTGTGAATTTGACTGTTTTAGATAGTTCATATAAGTGAAATCATGCAGAATTTGTCCTTCTGTCACTGGTTTATTTCACTTGGCAGAATGTCCTCAAGGTTCATCCATGTTGTCCAATATACCGGGATTTCCTTCTTTTCTAAGGCTGAATAATATCCTTTGGTTTTACCACATGTTCCTTATCCATTGTTCCATCAAGGTAAATTAGGTAAATGCTTCTCTTTAGGTAAATTAAATAGGATGCTCATAAAATGATAAGATATTACAGCCAGGAGGGATTTTAAGGATTCAACTGCCCTGTTTTCCCCTTTGAGGGAGATGAATCCTGAGACTCAATGTATGTATGTTGAAAATTCATTCAAAATGACAATTGAGATACTCAAATACTTGCCCCAGTGTACTTTTTAATGAAATTACCTCTTGTTATTGTGCATACAACCAGGACTTTCTTAAAATATACTTACACGTACATACACACATACTGTATATTAGTAAAACATTATAAAACCTGAGAGTTTGTCATATAAATATTTTAGTACATATTAATGTTTTTAAATATAGTCTTAAGTTATTTTACACTGGGTTGATGCTTAAATATAATTTTGCTGTAAAGAGTTAAAAATTATTCTAGATATCTGAGAATGCCTCGTATGTTTAATCTATCATTTTATTACTTTTAAATATATTTTTTCTGCCTTAAGGGAGACTCATTTGGGATTGTAGCATGAAGAGGTAATGTATATAAGTCTTGATCATCCATGGAAAAAAGAGTTACAATAGATGCTACAACAGAGTTATATGAATCAGGAATTAGCACAAATATGTTTACTAAGAGAAGTATTTTCAACGGTTTCTAACAAATCAGTTCCATTTGAAAGCAAACTGTCATTTTTTTATTTTTTTTAAGATGCAAAACCTTTTGTTTTTGGAAGTAGCCATGTCTTGAACATATTAATAATTATATATATATATATATATATATATATACACACACACACACACATATACATGTATGTATATATTTTAAAATATATAATTGTTATTTGTACATGTTTGTGACAAATTTGAAGTTATCCTTCTAATTATTAGTGTGGAGAAGAAAAATCCTTTAGTGATGTTTTTATACCTTTAAGAACCAGACCTTAAATTCATGTTTACATCTTTATTAATTTATTTATTTATACAATAAATTGTATTTCCAAAGAGTCCCTCTATCCAAAGAAGTAAATGAGTGCCTATTCTGTTTTTAAATTGAAGAGTAAATTTAACTAAAATATTGTAGTTATGGAGTGTGTTAATTAAAGATCTGTGTTAACTTCAAAGAGAAAAACATGTCTGATTACATGGTTCTTGTGTAATTTTTCATAAAGACTATAAAAGTGTACATATCTCTAAAGTTAAACCAGAACTCTAGTATATGAAATTTAGACTAATTTTATGATCTTATTTAACCCATAGAAATCAAACGCCATCTTGTTTGTCTCTGTTATCCATGAGGACGTCCCAGTATCCTTTGATCTCCTTACCTCTTCTCTAATAAACAGCTCCTATGAGTTTAACCAGAGCTACTACAATTCCCAAACTCAATATTCTTCTTGCTTACTCTCATCATCTGTTTTTTTTTTTAATTTTTTTTTCAACATTTATTTATTTTTGGGACAGAGAGAGACAGAGCATGAACGGGGGAGGGGCAGAGAGAGAGGGAGACACAGAATCCGAAACAGGCTCCAGGCTCTGAGCTGTCAGCCTAGAGCCCGACGCGGGGCTCGAACTCACGGACCGCGAGATCGTGACCTGGCTGAAGTCGGACGCTTAACCGACTGCGCCACCCAGGCACCCCTCATCTGTTTTGTTTTTTTTTTTTTTAATATCACCATAAGTTCTAATGCTTCCCATATTCATTTCCATTTAATTTATTAACCTGTAACTTAAGAGGCAACCCCACTCCATTTTGTCAAGAGCAAGGTGTGAAGCAACAGATGTGTCTGCATGTACCTTCATGTGTGTGCTGACCAGAAATTGAGATACACTCTTTCTAGTGGTTTCTGTTTTTTCCTTGATGAAAGAGGCGAGGCCATCTGCTGAAAGTGAGAACAGGTGATAGGCTAGGATATTTGAAGAATGGGATCATTTTAAAATATCTTTTGTGGAGAATGGGAAAAAAAACAACAACAAAAAACCCAAGCAACTAGGGGAATCGAAGGATTGGTTGGCAGTGTTTGGATCCAGTTGGAATTTTACAAGGTGAATTTGTAGTGGCAACAACTGGTGAGCTTTCATATTTCTAGAACACTACTTAGCAACTTAGATCCAAGTATAAAAAGAAAGGCAATGGCATTTCAGTTTCATGTGATGTCAGGATAATAGACAAGGAAGTCTTGATAGAGCATAGCCTGCAGAGGGAAAGAAGTGACTTTGAATAGAGTTCACCTCTTCTCAGTACACAGGTTTTTTGTCTAAGTTTTCATTCATTCATTCGTTCATTCATTCATTCACTTAAGTATAATTGAAATACAATGTTACATTAGTTTCAGGTGTACAACATAGAGAATTCAACAATTCAACAACTCCATACAAAACTAAATCAAAACTTCAATGAGATACTACTTTGCAACCTGTCCGAATGGCCAGAATTAAAAAGATAAGAAATATCAAGTGTTGATGAGGATGTGGAGAAAAAAAGAGCCCTTGTGCCCTGTTGGTAGGAATGTAAATTGGTACAGCCACTGTAGAAACCGGTCTGGAATTCCTCAAAAAATTAAAAACAGAAATACCATATGATCCAATAATTCCACTCCTAGGTATTTACCCCAAGAAATTATCCATAAGTTTTATCTCTGAGTTAGTATGTGGCATTTATTCCTGAAAGCTTGCATAAAAAGAAACAAATGCTAATTGGGCATCTAAAAATCTGTGAAATGCAGTATGAGGTTTTAATGATTTATAGGATATCATATGCTGGTATATATGTTTCTAATACATATATAGCTTAGATTAAGTTTTTAAATAAACTTGAAATATGTCAAATTTCTTCATTTTGACAGGATATTTTTCTGAATTATTTCATTCTTGTTAAATAATATGAAAATACAATTATTGATTTATGCAATTCTTTTGAAAGTTTCCTTCAGTAATTTTATTCACCCTCTAACATAATTTCCATAGAACTAGCCTGTGTCTAACTTGATTAATTTTCCTTATATAGCAAATGGTTTTATATCCTTCAAAAACTCTTAGTAGCAAATGTTTATCGCAAAAGTGCTTTGATGCCACAAAGTTCAAAATAATTAGCCATTCCATATGGAATTATTTACAACAAAACTTTATAAAGCATAAAAGTTAAATCTTAAAACCTATTTTTCAACAGACTTCTGGGCGAGCAGTAGAAGACTTTGGTTGTAAGTCACACTTCTCTGCAATACTCTCTCTGCTTCAGTGACTCTTCTTTTTTGCTCAGCATTCATTTTCTGTTCAATAGAACTTTCCACATTAACCCACATGTTTTAAATATAGTCAACAGTCATAGTGATTAGGAAAGGCAGATCTTTTCTTTTTGTGTGTGTTTTTTTTCCTGGACTGAACATGGAACATACAGAGAATGAATCTTGCAAAAGCATATGGATTTTACAATTCAAGAGAAAGCAGTTGAAAGACCAGTGGGAGAAGTTGCAAAGTCAGATTACAAACGGTATAATAAAGGAAGGCATGGAGACTTCAGCCATATTTGTACTAAACTACATAACACCAGACAATTTTAGTACCAGTCAACCTATCTTCTATTTGAAAATAATGGGTATTTTATTTTATTTTTATTTTTTTAAATTTATTTATTTTGAGAGAAAGAGAGAGGGAAAAGGGCAGAGAGAGAGGAAGAGAGAGAATCCCTAGCAGGTTCCCTGCTGTCGGCACAGAACCTGACACGGGACTCAATCCCACAAATTGTGAGATTATGACCTGAGCCGAAATCAAGAGTTGGATACTTAATGGATTGAGTCATCCAGGTTGCCCCTGCCAAGGTCTAAAGACTGAAGGTAGCTAGATGGGTGTTGTGATGGTGCATGGGTGTGGCTATAAAAGAGAAATACAGAGAGACACCTAGACAACCCTGAAAATAATGGATATTTTAAAATTAATTTCCATTTATTACCTCTAATGAAACAAAATATGTTTTGGAGTTTTCCATCAATGTATTCAACAAGATAATTGTATATTTGTCTTGCTTTCTAGAAGATAACATGTTGGTATGGAATGTATTATTAATTTTATGACCTGGATTATATAATTTATATTTTCTTTCCACAATTCTTTTGAGGAGATGAAAGAGGAGCTTACTTCAGAATTTTGCTAGGGGAACAATTGGCTTTATTTAGCTTGAAAGATTGGGGAAAAATCCCTTTTGGCAAGCAAGGATTGGCTGGGAAGGAGGAAAAAAATATTACTAAATTGTTCCAGTAATATTCTGACCAAAAATAAAACAATGTAAGAGCAGAGGAAAGAGAAAGGCTATATTGATTGAAAATTATATAGTGAGATAGGAGAGTGGATGTCACTGAGCAGGACAATAGGACACCTAGCAATTTTTTCAGGGACTGATGATTCAGGGAGTTATTTGGGGATAGTCATACATAAAGTTCAATATTAAGATATATGCTCAGCTGGGTTGCAATTTAATTTCTCATCTCAGTCTTGTGGGGAAATCATGGGCATTTGAAATCAGCCTTGAAATATTTGCCTCAGTGGTTGAAGAAAAATTTACCTCCACCTGACATGTGATCCCAATATGTGTAAATATATGGGGTATCAAGGGATGTTACAAACCTGTCTGTGTTCTAACTAGCTTGTAAATTTTCAGAAAGAGAACAAAAATGTTTCTCCCTTTGAATCCTTGCCTTAAGGATTGCCTTAAGCACCTGTAATTGGGAAATGATTTCTATAACTTATTTTGTTTTATTCTTTTAAGCAATGTTATCAATTATTTTTAATTTTTAAAATTTGATTCCAGTATAGTTACCATATGGTGTTGTATTAGTCTCAGGTGTACAATATAGTGGTTCAACAATTCTATACATTACTCAGTGCTCATCATGTTAAGTGCACTCTTAACTCCCATCACCTAGTTCATCACCCATGCCCTCCCCCACCTCTCCTCTGGTAATCATCAGTTTGTTCTTCTTAGTTAAGGGTTTATTTCTTGGATTGTCTTTGTCTCTCTATCTCTCTGTCTCTCTCCTCCTTTTGTTTCTTTTGGTTCTTAAATTCCACATATGAGTGAAATTATATGGTTATTTGTTCTTTATCTGACTAATTTCCCTTAGCATTATACTCTATAGATCATCCATGCTGTTGCAAATGGCAAGATTTCATTTGTTTTTATGCCTAAATAATATTCTGTATATGCATATATGTTTATCCATTCATCTTCTTTATCCTTTCATCTATTTATGGACATTTGGGCTGTTTGAATGTATTGGCTATTGTAAATAATGCTGTAATAATCATAGGGGTATATATATCCCTTTGAATTAGTGCTTTTATTATTATTATTATTATTATTATTATTATTTATTTTTTGGCTAATACCCAGTAGTACCATTACTGGATTAAGTGGTAGTTATATTTTTAACTTTTTTAGGAACCTCCATGTTGTCTTCTACAGTGACTGTACCAGTTTGCATTCCCACCAGCAGTGCACAAGGATTCCTTTTTTTTCCCACATCCTTGTCAGCAAGGATGATGTGTTGTTGATTTTAGCCATTATGACAGGTGTGAGGTAATATCTCATTGTGGCTTTTGTTTTCATTTCCCTGATTATGAATGCTGTTGAACATTTTCTCTTGTGTCTGTTGGCCATCTGGATGTCTTCCTTGGAGAAATGTCTATTCACGGTCTCTGCCCATTTTTAAATTAGATTGTTTGCATTATTTTGGTGTTGAGTTATATGTTCTTTATGTATTTTGAATACTAACCCTTTATTGGATATTTTGTTTGCAAATATCTTCTCCCAGTCAGCAGGTTGTCTTTCATTTCTGTTGATTATTTCCTTTGCTGTGCAGAAGCTTTCTATTTTGATATAGTCCTGATGGTTTATTTTTGCTTTAGTTTCCTTTGCTTCAGAAGACATATCTAGAAATATGTTAGTATGGCCAATGTCATAGAAATTACTGACTGTTGCTCTCTTCTAGGATTTTTGTGGTTGCATGTCTCATTTCTAGTTTATTTTTGTGTATATTGACAGGAAGTGGTCCAGTTTCATTCTTGGGCATGTTGCTGTCCAGTTTTCTCAACACCATTTGTGAAAATATCCTTTCCTATTGCATATTCTTTCTTCCTTTGTGGAAGATTAATTGGCCATATAATCATGGGTTTACTTCTGGGTTTTCTACTCTGTTCTGTTGATCTATGTGTCTGTTTTTGTGCAAGTACCATACTGTTTTGATTACTACAGCTTTGTAATATAATTTGAAGTCTGGAATTGTGATGCTTCCAATTTTGTTTTAGTTTTCCAAGATTGCTTTGGCTATTTGGGGTCTTTTGTGGTTCCATACAAATTTTAGGATTGTTTGTTCTAGTTCTTTGAAAAATGCTGATGGCATTTTGATAGGGATTTCATTAAATGTATAGATTTCTTTGGGTAGTGTAGACATTTTAACACTATTTATTCTTCCCATCCAGGAGCATGGAATGTCTTTCCATTTCTTTGTGTCACCTTCAATTTCTTTCATCAGAGTTTTATAGTTTTCAGAGTATAAGTCTTTTACCTCTTTAGTTAAGTTTATTCCTAGATATTTTATTATTTTGGTGCCATTATAAATGGGATTGTTTTCTTAATTTCACCTTCTGCTGCCTCATTATTAGTATATAGAAATTCAACAGATTTCTGTACATTGATTTTGTATCCTGAGACTTTACTGAATTCATTTATTAGCTCTAGTAGCTTTTTGGTGATATATTTAGGATATTCTATGTGTAGTATCATGCCATCTCCAAGAAGTTTTACTTCTTCCTTACTAATTTACATGCCTGTTGTTACATTTTGTTTTCTGATTTCTGTGGCTAGGACTTCCAGTACTGTGTTGGATACAAGTGGTGAAGGTAGACATCCTTGTCTTGTTCCAGACCCTAGGGGAAAAGCTCTCAGTTTGTCCCCATTGAATATGATGTTTTCTGGGTGTTTTATATAAGGCTTTTATCATATTGAGTTATGGTTCCTCTAAACCTATTTTGTTGAGGGTTTTAATCATTATTGGACCTTGTACTTTGTCAGATGCCTTTTCTGCATCTTTTGAAACGGTCATATGGTTTTTATCCTTTCTCTTATTGATGAGATGTGAAATATTTTCAGTTAAATTAGAGTACATGAAAATTTTCAGAAGGACATTGATTCAGTTGGAAATTCAGTTATCAGAGAAAATTCAAGTCATACTACCAATTTGCTAAAGAAGTACACTAGAATGTCACTTAAGGAAAGGCTAGACAATGTCATATTTAAAAAAATAAACAACTAATTTTTTCAAGATCTTTTTCAGATGCCAGTATTCTTAATGTCCATATGTATTTAGTAAGCATGACTTCCTGAAGCCCCAGATAAATTATAAATCTGAATGATATATAGTCTTAGTGTAGTAAGTTAGAAATATACAAACATACATGCTTCCAATAATATGTTTTGGATTTTGTTTGCCTTTGTCAAAATGTCTATTTTTAATGGAATTTTTCTTTTTAAGACTTCCTCCACAAATCCAATTTATCAGCCACTATAACCACTGGAAATGGTAAGTTCCAAAACCTCATGAACTTCATGTTTTTAAAAACTACTCTTTATTTTGATAGGGATTGATTGAAGAAAATGACAGAATGGGGTGATTAGAAATCTTTTGAGTGCTGGTTAGCCATCAAGAATCTCTTTAGAATGGGAAAATGGATTTTTACAATCATAGCAAAACAATCTATCTTGTTAGAGCAGAGTATTATCAGCCAAAATGACATAAGATAGAATGCTAATTTAGATATTCACCACATTATCATCTTTATTCCCACCCTTGCTTCTCACGCTTCAGCATAATGGCGTCCCATCAGTTTCATAAAATATGACATAATTAAGATCTTTGGATATACTATTTCATCTTCCTGAAATGTTCTACTTATCCCTCTCCCTTTTCATCTAACACCTATTCCCTCTTCTAATCACACGTTAAAAACTACTTCTGTTATGTCTTCCCTGAGTATCTGAATATTTAAAGTAGGTAAAACCTTTGAGCTACAATTTTACATTATTGTCTATATCTTTCAACACTCACCAGAGGTTTCATTTAGTTGTTCAATGCCGATATTCTTTGTATATGTAAGCTCCATGAAGGCAGATAACATATTTGTTGAATTTAATAATCTTAGGGATATGCACAGAGCATATGATATGTTCCATGTTTATTAAATGCATGAATAAATGAATGAATAATACTTGATTACTTTATTATAAAAGTTTTGTTACCACAATAACATATTCTTTCCCTGGTAGTAGATGTTTATGGCAAAGTCATATTCTAATTAGAAGCTTGTTTGGTGAGCACAGAATTAGAAGGGGAAAAGGCAGTTATTAGTGTTAACATCTCTAAGCTACAATAGCCAAACATGATTATTTCCAGAATGAAATACTTGCCACAGGGGTAAGTTGATTTCTAGTCCTTTGGGATTTCTGTCTGTGTAAACTGAACAAGTTATAAACTGCTAGATTAAGGTTTGCTTCCTAATGTTCATATTCAAGCCCTACCTCATTAGGATTTTTTTACAAGTCTTCTGGATTGAAGTTTGGGTGTTCTTGAACTCTTTATACACATGTTATAAAGACCATCACTTGCCTAGAAAAATTAGTCTAGCAGAATCCTTGATACATATTACATGCTAAAAAGAAAATGTCTTTATTCAACAAGCATATCATCAGATTTTTGTGCTGAGGAATAGATTTACAGTGATGAACAAAATATTCATCACTTCTTTCATAGAACTTGTAGTCTATTCCCTTCTCCATATGCCTTATGGAATTAAAAGCTACTGAACCAGTGCTAAAGATGCAGACATGCCTTTAGGACTTACATAAAATTGTCCACCTGATCTTGTCTTCCAAATAATTCTTATTAACACCCAAGATGCTTCATGATCTTTTTTGATGATAAAACCATATTGGTTTGATATAATAAACAATATATACTAAAACACTACTGAAAAGCAAGTATCCTTGGGGTAACCTTCTCATTTTTTTCTGAAGTGCATTACCTTGTACATATAATTATACTGCTACTTTTTTGCCTCACATTTAATTTTCTGCATAGACATTATGATTTTAAGGCATTATTCTTTTGTCTGCTGTTATATAATTTTACACAACGTCATCAGGCTAAAATATATAATGGAAAATTTACAGCTAAAATCAGTATCTATTAAGTAACTATTACATGAGATACATTATTCTAGAAGTTTACAATATCAAAAAATAAAAATAAGTGTAAGCAACCTCGTTTGTATTTTTTATTATATGCTTGGAGAAATGGTATTAGAAGTTCCAAATGCAAGGTACAGAGTAGAAGTAGTTAAGACTTCAGAAAAGAGAAAAACATTTAGATTATCAGAAAAAAATTCAACAGAAATCATATAACCTGAGCTGGGTGTTGAAGCGTACTAGCCTTTTGTCCAGTTCTCTTAAATCCCTGACTATGGTGTTTTCATTATACCAAACTATACCATCTTTGTTTCCACATTTAATGTGTAGAATTGTATACCCCTCAAAAATATGTTCAGGCCCTAACCCCTTGTACCTGTGAATGTGACCTTATTTGGAAATAGGGTCTTTGTTGATGTATTCAAATCAAGATAAACTCAGATTAGATTAGTGGCAGGCCTTAATCCATTGACTGTTATCCTTATAAGAAGAGCGAAATTTGGATATAGAGATACAGGAAGAAGGACATGTGATGATGAGTCCGAGATTGGAATGATGTATCTACAAACCAAAGAATAACAGGGGTTGTTGGGAACCATCCAAAAGCTAGCAAGAGGCAAGAAAGAATTCTCCACTAGGAGAATAGCCCTGTGACATTTGATTTCGAACTCCTAATGTCTAGAACTGTGAAGAATAAAATTCTGGTGTTTTAAGATACCTAATTTGTAGTACTTTGTTATAGCATTCCTAGGAAATTAATAAATTAACAATGATTTTCAGCAATTTGTTTGCTAAGCTAGTTCATGTAGTATGCAAAACTTAAGGATTCAAGGACATATAATAACAATATGAAAAAAAAGATATGTATGGTGGTGTTACTTATGTTTTCCTACTTCCATTAAATAAGCTCAATGTGAAGGAAATGAAGTTGGAGTTTCCAAATTGTAACAACAGACAACTGGAAGGTAGAAAATTAGATTTTACTCATTTCCTCTTCCATTGCTTTAAAAATACCAGAAATAATGATATTGAAGGAAATCCATGGTTTTCAAAAGGTGAAAATATGACAATGGGTTTTGTTTTGTTGAATCTCACTTAATAGGAACTGAAGGATATACATTTACATAGCCTGTATTATCTGTTTCAGTCAAATTTGGTTTGTCTGGCTAGAAACCACACCTAGGGAAATGGCTCTTCTGGACACTTGATGAGAAACATGTAATTCTTTTTCTGACCAATTCCTTTTTATGATGAAAATATTCATAGGAGTAGAAACTCTTATTGTGCCTAATGAATTAAGGACTTCTTTATATGGATTTCCATTATATTTCATATATACCTGTATCATGGTACTTGTCACATTGCATTGGGGCCTTTTTGTCTTTCTTATGCTAAACAGTGAGCTCCTGAGGGACAGAATTATTCACCCATATGTGTATTGCCTGTGCCTAGTGTAGTGGTTAGTATGTGGCAGGTGAACAATAGATATTTGTGAATTGAAACAATTACGATAGGCATAGCTTCGTATAGCCATTTCCTTTCCAGGTGTAGTTTATTTGAATGTAATTTTAAAATAATAAAAAACCTCAGAACTTTTTTTGACCTTATTCCAGTAAGGCAGGCAGATGTGATATAATTTAATTAGGCATTCTTTCATGGGATTTTAGTTTAGCTTCTTTCCCATGTACAGTTGAGTTGATTAACAAAGTGTTTTATTTAAGAAATGCTGAAATCCATCTATTTGGCAAACATGACTCAGTTTATGCATCAGAGACCATGTTGAGAGTAAAAAAAAAAAAAAAAAAGAGGACCAA
>NW_024412417.1:23400483-23419505 GCF_014898765.1 Herpailurus yagouaroundi | reverse complement strand
AAGGTGCTATGTAAGCCCAGAAGAAGAGCATCTGGACCTGGAAGTGGTTGAATGTAGAGAAAAGAAATAATGTAAAAATACCAAGGCAGTTTCTTATAAATTTAAAACACTTTTAAGATCGTATCTATGTTATTTGGAAGATAACTACTCCACGTTTCATTACAAGAGTGCCCTTGAACTAGATCATCTTATTGAAAGTTTTCAAGTTGTCAGAATATTATAATAGCTGAAACAGTGGTTTTGGTGACTTCTCAACGAGCTCCAAAAATTAATATTTAAATGGGAAAGCTCTTCTATAATTTCACTTAAACACATATTTTGACTATGTCCTCTAGCATGCCACTCCTTAGATTTGTTGTATCTATGTGATTTGCCTTCATCTAATTTTATACAAAAGATTGGAGTTCCAGTTCTAACACACAAAGGATCTTCCTTCTTCTCTAGCCACTACATCAACTTCTTTAAACTTAGTATGTTATCTCAAATACAGTCTTTGTATGAAATAAACTTTGGCAGCCTACATATCTAATATTCCCTCTACTTCAGAAAAAAGAAAGAAAGAAAGAAACATGAAACTAAGCCGAATGGAAGAAAAATCAAAGTTTGATATTAGGGACAAATTTTCTGGTCATTATTTAACTATTGCCAGCAAGCACACTTGGGGACTAAGATTACCTGTGGTAGAAATGTAAATGTTGGCTTTATGGTAATACGAGAATTTTAAGTTTGTTAATCTTAGAATTTTTATTTATTTATTTTTATTTTAGAGAGAGAGGGAGTGGGGGAGAGGGGCACTAGGGGAAAGAGAGAAAGAGAGAGAGGGAATCTTTAGCAAGCTCCATGCGCTCTCTCTTTCTCTCAAGAAGAAAAAATAAATTAAAAAAAGAATATATTTGACAAATTACTTTTTTACTTAGTATGTATTGAGTAATGGTATTTATTTAAAAAAATTCCAAATTATTTTTACCATCTCAGTCACCAGTTTAATTTTAGTATTTGAATTTGAAGGAGAATTTAGGATAATTAAGGATAGTAAATATTTAACAAAGAGATGAATGACAAAAAATTACATTCAAATATACTCCCCCCCCCACCCCACCCCCACCACATCAGGGTTGCTAAAAAAGTTGTAATAACCCTTACCCAAAGCAGGGTTTCCACTAAGCTAAAATATAGACTGCCTGTGAAACAAAAGATGTTTTCACAGGCTTTGCTTCAGTAATCTTAGGTGTTTCTGAGTGTAACAGGTAAAAATTAGCTGGTATTCCAACCTTCCTGTATTTTTTGCTCCAGGAGCCCTGGCTTGGTTTCCTACATGCAGTAGTCTGATTCTGAAGATATTCTACAAGCACTTCTCTTTACATTTACATGGAGATGGGATTCTTAGGAGGATTCTGCCCTTACGTTTTGAATAGAATAAGAAAATGATGCAGCGCTTTTAGCTAACTCATGATGTTTTCAAAGTAGTTTTCCCCAAAGAGAAACAAAATAAAATAAAACGTGGACTTTATGATAAATATTTCCACCCTCACTAAAAGCCAACATAGTCATCCAAAAATTAGCCACAGGTGAGGCTCTTCAGCCCATCAAATTTAGACCAAAGCTAAATGACTAAAGATAAGGATGAAAATTTAAAAAGTTATGATACAATGTAAGTTTCATATTCCTATATTTTAATGAACGGTACCTGGATTTTCATGTGATTAGCTTATAATTTTTATGTAAGAATATTTTAGGGCAAAGAACATATTTCATGTTTAATTCACTAAATTTATTTACACAACAGAGGCTGTGCACCAGTCCGTGGTTGTTCATAACAATGGGTGCCATAAGAGAATACTTAATCTTTCTATTTGATCTGGAATTTGTCTTAAAGGAATCTGTGTGGTGCTGGGGAGAAAAAAAAAGTATATCCTCTGCTCCCTCTACTCTACAAAGTAGAGCTGTGTAGGTGGTATAATGTACAACTTCAGGGACTGTAGTCGTCTATGTGAAGTGACACCCCTGAGTGTTGTAAATAGTATTCTGAATCTGCATGGAATGTAGTTTATTGTTTTATTTTTTTAAATTTTTAATGCTTATTTATTTTGAGAGAGAGAGAGAGACAGAAAGAGTGCGAGTGGAGGAGGTGTAGAGAGAGAGAGGGAGACACCAGATCCGAAGCAGGCTCCAGGCTCTGAGCTGTCAGCATAGAGCCCACTCGGGGCTCAAACCCAGGAACCTTGAGATCATGACCTGAGCTGAAGTCAGACGTTTAACAGACTGAGCCACCCGGGAGCCCCCTGTAGTTCATTGTTTTAGCCCTCACGTGGCCAAGATGGTCTTCCCCTGCTCAGTCTATCCCCATGTGAATAAAGTTATTTTTGATGAGTATAGGAATGTTTTTCCTAGCTTTACACTCCTCCCTTTATTTTTGCTCCAGATTTCACTTCTAAATTTCACTATAGAAACTCCAATTAGGCATCTCAGAAACCAAAAACATGATCTTGTGTTGGGGATGAGCATTTTCACTGGTCTCTTCTATGTCAAAAATACTGTAACTCTCAAATTCAGCCTCAAGTATTTCTGACTTTTGTTATGGTCTACTCCAAGTAGCTAAATTAGTAGGTTGTTAATGCATTTTTTTTTGCCATTTCTTCCATATCACTTCCTTTCTTTGTGATATCGGTGACATCACCCCAGCTTCTCTTCATCTCCAGCCTTTGTTGTGTTTGGAGGCATTTTCTAACTAGCCTTTCTGACTCCACTCTTTCACTGCCTTCTTGTCATTGTTGGGTTAATTCATATTTTGTGCATCTTGACTAAAATCCTTGGTTTGCTGTTGCCTTCACGATTAATTTCAAATTCCTTAGGTTGACATGCAAAAGCCTACATAATCTGGATAATTTTATACCTGTCTGATTTTAATTGCTACCATAAGATCATTTGACTAATATCAAAAAAATTTACTTATTTTCTTTATATATGCTGTACAGATCAACTTGTTTCATTCTATATTTCACATGAAATAATCTCCAAAATCCATATTATTTTGAGTCTACTTGTCCTATTTTAAGCCTTGAATGTCATTTTTTTTTTTTTTTTGAGAGAGAGAGAGAGAAAGGGAGAGAGAGTAGGGGAGGGGCAGAAAGAGGGAAACTAGGAATTTGAAGCTGGCTCCAGGCTCTGAGCTGAGAGCACACAGCCTAATGTGGGGCTGGAACTCATGGACCGCAAGATCACGCATGACCTGAGCTGATGTTGGACTCTTAACCAACTGAGCCACCCAAGTGCCCCTTGAATATGGTTCTTTAATTGGAAGTGCATCTTACAACTATTTCTATATTTTGCTATCATAATACTTTTACTATATGTTTTTTTTTTAAGTTTATGGGCTTTTTAGTTTTTTGTTTTGCTTTTAGTACATTTTTGAAGGTTTTTTTTTTGAAGGTTTTTTTAATATTTTCCTTGAATTTTGAATTGAAGATTCATATTTAGTTGTAAGAAATAATAAGGAAATCACATATGGTTTTCACTCAATTCATTTTTATAGAATACATCTAACTTATTCACATTTCACCAGTTTTACATACACTTAGGTGTATGTGTGGGTGTGTGTGCATATGTCTTTTGTATTTAGTTCCATTTTATCATATATGTAAAATCATGTGACCACCACTACAGTCAACACACAAAACAGTTCCATCAAAAGCGTTCATCATACTATTTTATCCCCATCGCCACCTCTTTTCTTGTCCCCTCCCTAATACCTCACAACTATCTTCATCTTTATAACTTTGTCACTTAAAAAATCCTAAATGGCTTTTTTAAACCATATCTTTTAAAAAAAAATAATGTTTATTTATTTTCGAGAGAGAGACAGAGACAGTGCACGAGTAGGGTAGGAGCAGAGAGAGAAGGAAACAATCTGAAACAGGCTCCAGGCTCTGAGCTGTCAGCACAGAGCCTGATATGCGGCTTGAACTCTGGAATGGCAAGGTCATGACCTAGGCGGAAGTCAGATACTTAACCGTCTGAGCCATCCAGAGGTACCAAAACCATACCTTGATAAATAGATGGTTAATTATTAAGTGATTAAACTTTTGACATTTTTGTGCTTGTGGTGACAGTATAATTGGAAATTGTCTCCCCAGACTTTCCCATATAAAACAAACAGAAAACATTGGCCACATTATTATAACCATAGTTTATAGTTCTATTACCATTCTTTTGTTTGGAATCCACTTTGCATACCTTTGTACCTGAGGATATGCTTTAATGAGATAAAATATGCTCAGCTTTTATTTTTAACTGTTATCATTAAAAAGACTAAGTTTTTTTTTTTTAATTTTTTTTTTCAACGTTTATTTATTTTTGCGACAGAGAGAGACAGAGCATGAACGGGGGAGGGGCAGAGAGAGAGGGAGACACAGAATCGGAAACAGGCTCCAGGCTCTGAGCCATCAGCCCAGAGCCTGACGCGGGGAAGACTAAGTTTTTTTAAGAATAAAAAGGATTTTTATATACAACATGTGTTAGCTCTACCACTATATCATTGGTTAAGCTTAGGCATAAGATTTACTCTTTCTGGGGTTTTTCGTATGCCTTTTGAAATTTAATCAAAAGAAAGTTGGTTTCATAATTGTATAACTGCCTTATCTTCAGTAAGGCTCTTTCAAATATTTAATCCTTTGTCTCTCTGTTGATGAGAAGTGAATTAGCCAACCTGCTGTTAGATCTGATACTATTGACTATATTAGTGAATTGAGGCTACTTCATGGGAATCTTAAGCATGAAATATTTAATACTTGACATAGTTATATGAGATCATTTCAGATGTTTAAAATATTGCTAACGCAGAAGGTACTATATTTAACCTATTTGAATAGGTAGAAAAAATAAGGCTAATATTTATAAAGGGAGAAAATTAGGCTCAAGATAAATAGTCATTTAAAATGGTTAATATTTGGGGTGCCTGGGTGGCTCAGTCAGTTGAGCATCCAACTTCAGCTTAGGTCATGATCTCTCAGTTTGTGAATTTGAGCCCCGCATCCGGCTCTGTGCTGATAGCTCAGAGCCTGGAGCCTGCTTCAGATTTCTGTCTTCCATTCTCTCTGTCCCTCCCCCGCTTTTGCTGTCTCTCTCTCTCTCTCTCTCTCTCTCTCTCTCAAAAGTAAATAAACATTAAAATTTGTTTAACAAAAATGGTTAATGCTTTCCCCTCAAAAAAATAAGTGATTGCTTATAGCTTGTAAGGTCCTTTCTTTGAAAACACTTATACAGTTGTAGGCAATTGATTCTTGACAGTAAAGGATACATGAAGTAAATAGTGATTATTCTAAATGATTGTTAAAAAATGTCTTTAATGTCAAGCTATTTTTATTGACAATCTCATCAGCATTTTCCAAGTGTTATTGACATTGAATGATATGTTCATCAAATGAAACTTCATCTAGCCTAAATTTTGCTTGGAGACAATTCTTGCTACACTAGTCACTTAGCCATATGCCAATCATTTCAGCCATACAAACTTAGGCCATTATAAAAAGCAAAACTATAAGGAAAAAAATAAGATTTAGTAAATGTTTGAGAACACTATTTTACCATAATATTTCAACTGTTTAAACATAACAATAAAGGATATTTCATTTTTATTCTCCTAAATTAATTGCCAATTATAGAATCAGTCTATTTTTGGGAGCGCCTGGGTGGCTCAGTTGGTTAAGCATCCAACTTTGGCTCAGGTCATGATCTCACAGTTTGTGAGTTCCAGCCTCGTGTCAGGCTCTGTGCTGACAGCTCAGAGCCTGGAGCCTGCTTCAGATTCTGTCTCTCCCTGTCTCTCTGCCCCTCTCCAGCTTACACACACACACACACACACACACACACACACACACACACACACACCCTCTCTCTCTCTCTCTCTCTCTCTCTCTCTCTCTCTCTCTCTCTCTCTGTGTCTCTCAAAAATAAATAAACATTAAATTTTTTTAATAAAATCATTCTATTTTCATATATGAAGGAATAATCTATACAAATTTATGCCCCTGGAATAGAATTTTCTGGAGAAATTAGAAATTTACACTGGTCCTATATTCAGATTAAATTTATGACTTAAGAAACACACTAATGTGATATTTTCCATGCATTATAGAGACAGCGCATAACGGCTATAAAAGAAAGTAAATAAAGCTACAAGGAGTGTCACAATGTGTTAAACACAGCCTTAGCCTCTTTAGCTCTATGGCCTACCAAATGTTCTAACTATAGCATATACGATTATATGATACATAATTCCACTTATTAAGCCTCTGACTGGAGTAGGCAAAAAAATTACATTCCAATTTTCTAGTTATCTAGGCTTCTGCAAATGACATACTATTAAAAACCTGGTGGAAAGGTCTGCCTTAAGGTTATACATCCCATAGCTTTTGATAATATTCGGTTTCCAAATTGAAATAACTTAATTATATTCTCCAAGGATCCATTTTCAGAGTAGGTGCAGCTGTTGCATTTTCTTTTTTAGAAAGACAATTATAATTACAGGCAACTTAAGGAGATGGAATTAATAATGCATTACAATTTTAGAGAAACAGTGAGATTAAAGTGTTCATGTAGGAAAAAGAGATTGGTGATCATAGACTAATAGAAGGCAAGATGTTCTTTGTGTGGTTGTGTGTGTGTGTGTGTGTGTGTGCATACGTGTATGTGGGTGCACTTTAATGCACATTTTGGAGAGAGGTCATGTAAGATAATCTCCCAGTAAGTTAATTTTTTTTAAAAGAGAGTTATTTCATGTTTACTACATACCAGGCAGTATGCAGGACACAAAATTTAGCAAGAAAATCACCATCTGGCAGGGAAAACATATATAAATACTCCATGAGAGGTTCTTAAAGATGTGTGTAAAGAATATCTGAGGCAAGATAGGAAAAAGACATAGGCTCCTTGATAACAGGGGAAAGTTCACAAAGGGAGTACATTTCAGCAAATCTTAAAGCAAGGCTTATAGTTGTTTAGCATGACAAGACTGGGTGCCATGGGAAATAAAATTAGGCAACATTCCCTAGCGATGACACTCAAGAACTGTGATGGGTCAGAAATTATATCCCAGTTGTCAGCTAACAACTTAGCCTAACACATAGACACAAGGAGCTTAGGTCAGATCCGAAGGACTTTATTAACGGTGGCACAACAACAAGGTGAACTTCAGGTTTGTGTGAGTGTCCCTTGCTCCAATTTCTATAGGGTGACAGTTAGAGGACCAAGTGATTACTGCATGTGGAGTAGGTCCTGAAGCTCTGAGCTGAGGAAACCTAAATCTTTCACACTGAACAGTAACAACAGCCAGCCCAATTCGCATGGAGTAAGACGCTATCTCTATTTTTCAAGGCCATGAGAAATCTTTCCTTTGTTCCAGAGAGAAATATTAACTCTCTGTTCCGATGCTATAATGAAAAAATAAATAAATAAAAATAAGAAAAGTAAAATAGGGACCCCTGGGTGGCTCAGTCGGTTGTGTCAGACTTCGCCTCAGGTCATGGGTCTCACAGTTCATGCGTTCAGCCCCATGTTGGGCTCTGTGCTGACAGCTCAGAGCCTGGAGACTGCTTCAGATTCTGTGTCTCCTCTCTCTCTCTGCCCCTCCCCTGCTTGTGTTCTGTCTCTCTCTCTCAAAAATAAATAAATATAAAAAAATTAAAAAAAAAACCCTTGAAAATATATTCTGGACAGAAGGAAGTCAGTGAATCTAATACTTAAAAGATGTACAAAAATGAAACAGAGTCATGAAGTGTCTCCAAACAGAAGCTCCCAAATGCAAATCTCCCAAGAGATTAAATAGTATGTTGTGTCTCAAGAACCTCAAGAAATCTCACATGGATAAATGGTAGTATGTTCTTTGTTCTGGGAAAAGTGAAAATTCCAGGGATGATTTTTGATTATGAAGATCTTGGCATATCTTACTAATATAGTTGGCTTTTATTCTGAAGGTTAACTGGGTAATGGGAACACAGAATGATTTTGAACAGGTGAGTTAGTTCCATGATCCGACTTGCAATTGGGAGTATCAGTTACAATCGGACTTTAACTTCAAAGTATGGGGGTGGCTGCTGAGTGAGGATGGAGAGAATGTAGGCAAGGATATCAGCTCAGAAGCTTTGACAATTGAGTGGCGAAAAGAAGAACCAATCAAGTTGTACTCGCACTGAGGATGAGAAGTATGGTTTAAATCTAACTTAGTTGGAAGTCTTTGGTATTTGCAAATCACTTGGAAGTGAGCTGAGATAAAAGAGGTGGAGGAATTGATCAGGTGTCAAAGTTTTCTAATTCTAAATGAAAGGAGGAATACAGGGAAAGGAGTGTGGTGGGAGAAAAAGTGTTTACTTATTTAAATCTTGACTTTCCAGAGGATAAGACAATAAATCTTTGGTGGAAGAAATTCAGAATTAGAGTGAGAATATTTTGGGGGAATCACAGAGGAAGCTATAGAGTACAGGAGTGGGGTAATATACATACAGAAGAGCGAGCAACCTTGGGATAAGAGCAAGAAGAGAAATTAGTGAACAAAATAGAAAGTTGTGAGGGAGGAAGAAGGATACAGAAAGGGAGGATTTATGGAAGCAAGGAGAGGAGACCTTTCAGGGAGGAGAGTGGCCATGAAGCTTCCAAGTTGAAAATGATCAAGAAAGAAGTACCTAGAAGGATTTAGAAATTAGGAGGGCCTTGGAAGTTTTGGCAACGGCTATTCTCTAAAAGAATTCCATTGGGATTATGGCACACATTACTGGTTGACTACTTTATGCCAATTTTTTCTTCCTTCTTACCACTTTAAGGGATAGCATTTAGTTAAATGCCAACACTCCTAGACAACCATACTAGCTAAGAGTTTGGGCCAATGCCATTTTTGTACAAGTTACTGAGTTTGCCTTTTTTTGTTCTTTTTAAATTTTTTTTAAATTTTATTTACTTATTTTGAGAGAGACAGAGACCGCATAAGTGGGGGAGGGGCAGAAAGAGAGGAAGAGAGAAACCCAAGCAGGCTCTGAGTTGTCAGCTTAGAGCCTGATGTTGGGCTTGAACTCATGAAACGTGAGATTATGACCTGAGGTGAAATCGAGAGTTGGACACTTAACCAACTGAGGCACCCAGGCGCCCCGAGTTTGCCTTTTGAAAAGCAGTTTGAAAAAAAAAAAGCATACTTGGCTAGGATTTCCTTTGTCTGTTTCCCCTTCACCTCCCCCCCCCTTCTGCCTAAAATATGACAGGATGGCTAAAACAGTGGCAGTTATCTGCAAGCAAAATGATAAAGCCATTATTATGTATCAGTCAGGGTCTAGGCTGAGGAGTGAAACAAATTAACCCTGAAATCTCAGTGGCTTAATAAACAAAGGTGTATTTCTCACACAAGCCAAGTCAGTTGGAGTATTAGCTCTTGTGTAGGGCAGCTGCAAGTTAAACCGTGGCTCAGGGCTCTGGTCTCTTGCTGTCTTCTATGGGCAGTTACAGTGAAGGGCTTCTAAGTCAAGGAGGGAAGAGATGAAGAAGGTCATGAAGAGGCTGTTTACTACCTTAGTTTGAAAATGACACAAGACTTCTGCTCTTAGGGCATTGGCCTGAACTGGTGACATAACCCTGCCAAGCTGCAAAAGAGCAAGAAAATACAGTGTTCGTTGTGCTTGGGAAGGGCAGGAGTGCTGGAAAGTAGGGAGCATCAGTGAGCCCCGAATTCTAAGGCACCTTAAGCAATCATACCTGCCCTGTACCACCCATCCCTGGACATCTTGCTGTGTAAGAACAATATATTCCTATTCATTGGGACTACTGTAAGTCAGATTTTTGTCTCCTAAAACTAAACAGAATCCTAGCAGATTCTAGAAAAAATACAAATGTGTAATTTACTTTGAATTGGCTCCCACAATAAATACTGTTTTACATTCATGGACTTTAAGATAAGTTATTTTTAGTTTAAACCCCATAGTACTAATATAAAGCTAAGCAGACAAGGATAGCACTAGAACTGGGTGGGCACCAAAGTGGAGAAGGACATGGTGTTCCAAGCTTGCAGACAGTGGGACCCAGAGGTTTGCTTTGCCCTGCTATCTCCTTCACTGTGTGGGGAGAGGACTTCCCTGGAATAGTTTAGGCATGTATTTATACTTTCAGCTACTAGGTGTCCTTGTGGGTGTATGCCAGGTTTAAAATAGCCTGCTCTAAAGTACAAAATTAAAGCCCATTTTGAAGCAAATTGGGGAACTTAATACAATTTATTTTGGTCCTTTTGACACGAGGAAGGGAGTTAATATATATCTGGAAAAATCCTTTGTCTTATCTACTCTTCCTCTTGTGTATTTGTTCTTATTTGCTTCAGACTTTGCTTAACTCCTTAGTTACTGTTCCCTTATCTATAATAGCATTAATAGTGACACCCACATCATATCTGTCAATGTTTGAGAGTGGGTTTTTCTTGCTAGAATTTTTTCCATTCACACCTCGTCACCTCTCGATTTGCCAGCTAGAAAGCCATTAATAGCAGATCATTGATACTCAGATAGAAAATACACTGTGCTATCTTTAACAGTTGGGAAAACCCAGATGCTCTCCTGTTTCATAGGAAACTTTTCTGGCACAGGCGGCTTAGTTCTAAGAGCCTAACATGACTCTTAACTTGTACTTCTGCAAAATAAAAATACTGCTGTGGAGAAGAATGTCAATTGACTTTTCTCACCAGGGACACAAGGGTATTCTGGCCCAGTTATAAGGGTTAGGTGTGTTTACCACGTGGAAATACATCAGGAGGGTGTGAACACTGGTTCTGGCTCTTGAATTCAGTTATCCTGCTCTTGCCGAGAAATGGCCCAATAAATAGCTCTGGGTCTTGCTAATCATATTAATAACATTTTGTCTTGTATAGGAGACTTAAAAATAGGTGCAAAGGAGTGCAAGACATGTATTATGGCTTGAAGTGTGTTTCCTCCAAATTTATGTGCTGCAGTCCTAACCCCAGAGCCAGTGTCTGTGAACTTATTTGGAAGTAGGCTGTTTGCAGATGTTCAAGTTAAGGTGAGGTCATTAGGGTAGATCCTAATCCCAAATGACAGTGTCCTTATAAAAAGCAGAAGTTCCGGCACAGACAGGCACACAGGCCAAACGCAGTGTGAACACGGGATGATTCTTTTACATGCCAAGGAACACCAAAGATTTCCAGGAAATTACAGAAAGCTGGGGGAGAGACATGGGCCAGATTGCTCATATCCCTCAGAAGGAGCCAATACTGCTAACACCTTGATCTCATGCTTTTAGTCTATTGAGCTGTGAGACCATCAATTTCTGTTGTTTACATCATCCAGTATCTGGTACTTTGTGAAGGGACTCTCGAAAACTAATGCAAAGTGTTAGAGGAAGTAAGTCCTCTCCTCCAGACAAAGCAAAAAGGTGAAGAGATGAAGGTTTAGATGAGATAATGTATAGGACATGTTTTGGGTTGGTGTGTCACATGCTTAGCAGGAAATGGTGTTACTATTGCAATGATCAGTATTTTGGTCTTGATTTTATGGTTAACATGATAGAACGAACAACCTGACTTCGAGTCCCACTCTACCACTTTCTCACTGTGTGGCATTGGGCTTCAATTTCTTAGACTTTACTATTTTCATCTCTTAAATGAGCATGATATTAATACCCACAGTATGGGAATAGGGCTCAGTGTGTGCTGACTTTCAATGCCCGATGCATTTTAGTTATGATTATCATTGTTTTCAGTTGTCCAATTTCCTTTCATTGTTTTAAAGTGAGGGTTATATTCACGAGATCAGCCTTGTCAGTAAAGACTACTGAAAATTCACCCCAAATTTTCTATCCAATTCACTGTAAAGTTGGAATTTTATATTTCAAAACATCTTATTTTAGGGATATTGCTTTTTCCTGGAAGTGAGACTTCATATGAACAGTTTGTTTTAAAACTTTGGAACACCTCTCTGAACAATAATTAACATAATGAAATTGTATTCAAAGTATCTAAGTCGGTCCTTTGTAGTCAATTAGGTGTCCAGAGAAATGCAATTATGTTTTAAACCACCAGGGCATATTTAAACCACTGAAGCAGCGGGTCGCCCTGGTGATTTTAGGATAGTGTTGTGGGAGATTTACTAAGGCCATTTATTATCTTCAAGTTAGCCATGGATATTAACTCCTTCAAACCATTAATACACCATACATCAACTAGCCCTACCATTCTTATCCTGGGTGCTGAATTTAGGAGAGAAAGAAACATATAAGGAATATTTTATAGTATATTAGAAAAGCATCAAAATAAAAATCCAATGACTTCTGAGTGTTTCTTCCTGTTCTAAAATTTTCTGTTAATTTAGAAATATTTCACTGTCCATTTTGTCTGGAACTGTGCTAATGATGTATCTAATTAGGATACATTTTATGTGTTTTAGAGCTTTAAACTACATAAATTTCAGTACTTCACTAACTTTAAAGACTAGGTTGTTCTTACATCTCTCTCCTGCAATTCAATCAATTCTATACTATTTTGTGTTCAGTATGGATTGTTACTACTGATGGTCGTGTGTTCAGGGTTGTTCTTTTGTCTGGAGTAATGTAATTATTGGTTTTTGGTGACACTAACACCAGAAACTCACACTGTAAAACGGATACAGTTGACAGTGAGAAGAACCAGGGGCGTGCAAGTATTTACTCCTGTCTGAATAATCTTGACCAATTTACAAATAAATGACTATTTGGATAGTTAATGAACGAATGCCCTTTCAAACCAGAGGAGAATCCTTACCTATTCAATAATTCATTTTAGGATTTAGATATTTTCTGCTCCATCTAACCTACAATTCTCTTCTATAGCTAAGCCAACTTTACACACTTTTGTCCTTAGAAATTGTTGGTAACAATAGTTTTACCATGCTTCCTTAAGAGCAGTTTGCATATTTGTAGTTCTTGCCTTAGTAATCTTTTAGCATGCTATGTCTTTAATAAATGTTTCTTGTCTTATAAAATTTATATACTGTCTTATGGAGTATGTGTGTGCATATATATATGTATATACATATATATGTATTTATTTACATACAACTTGGTTGATTAAGGGAAAATAACAATGGTGGAAATAGTTATTTGACAATACACAAACACAGATGAATGGAATAGAGGACTAACATTTTTGAATAGCAAAGAAATAAATTATAATATCAAAGCCCTAATACTGTCTCAGAAAATGGAGAGACACCCAGTAGGGGGAGCTTCACAGATGGGGATGGGAGTGGCTGAGAGCCGGCTTACATATACCCAGCAGGAACAATACACTAGGACAGCACTCTAGCTACAAACGGACTGTATATTGGATAAGATGATAAATAGAAAAGTTATTTTTGGTCTTAATGTAAAATTGTGTAACAAAACGGAATCAGAATATTATCGCTGGCTTTATTTCCTACATTTCCAGAGACACTGAGAATGAAGTAAATGGGTTGAAAAGATTGGTTGGTTGAGATCAAATGAGCAAATCTGAACGTGGTTAAACATTTAGAAAAATATTAACAAATAGTGACTTAGTAAGTATATTTAAATATTTCTAAGTCAGTTACATTCAAAAGTATAAATATCATCTCTAAAAATAAAGGATAAACATTATCCCCAAAGATCTAAGAAAAAATTGATTTTTCTTATGATTAAATTTCATGCACTTATTATCTGATTTCACTGATTTTGCAGTTTTATCTTCATTTAAAATCTAATTTTCGAAGTACTTCTTCATTTAACTTTTATTCATTTCTTTTAATGTTTGGCATTGATTTTATCTGTTTATTATTATTACATATTTTTCATTTATTATAATTGCATTATTTACCAGCTTAATACTCAGTATATTTCTACTTTCTTTTCTTTTTGTAATGGCTGCAATATGTGGACAGGCTTCACCCTGGTGTAGTAACTTCTCAAGCTTTGAGATTTTTCCAACAATTCTAATGTTAGATCTTCAAAAATTACTGGACTATTAGAAAGATACACAGAATACAAGTCTATTCAAGAAAACAAAGATTGATATTACTTGTTGGTTTATTTTACCTATCACCCGTTTTCTATGAGATGTTTATCTAAAAGTTTCGTGATTCAATTTTGAATATGCTTCTGCTCAAATAGAATGCCTTCAAATAGCATATTTTGACTAATCAGTCTACATTTAAAATTAAGTATACCTATACACACACATCTGGATGATCCTTTGCTCATTTATTCACTCAAGAAAAAAACATATACATATATATTTATATATTGATAGATTTCCCACCCTTTGTCAAACACTAGGCCTTTATGCTAGCAATGTTTAGTAAAAGAAGACACAATCTTTGATGACAGGAGTAGTGATTTACATGAATTATTTCTGTATGCTGAAAAGTTCAAAATGAAAATAAATAAATGTACTTTGAACAAAAACAAAAATTAAATAAAATTCATAGAGTCAGTAAATACTGGATTTAGGACAGTCTGTGCAAATAAGATGCCACATTATGGGAGAAAAAAACAACTAGACTTTGAAGAGGACTAAGGCAGTGTTAAACCTTCTGATCAATATTTGAGGGAGCCATAGGATAGAAGTTTTCAGTGCTAGAGTTTTGGAAACTAACAAGCTGGATTCAAGCCCTATTTTACTGATTATCAGCCATGTGTCTATGAACAGTTTAGTTAATCTATTTAAGCTTTCCCTCATCTAAAACGTGGAATGGTCATAGGATTTTTCTACATAGTTTAAGTACAAATTAAAAAGCTAAGTAACTTAGTACCTAGGACATGTGCCTCTGAAATCACTATGGAGCATCTTCCTTATCTTCACGATTGCAAGGGAATATTCTTCTGCTTTGTTGTCCCATCATTGACAGATAAGAATGAATTGAGCAGAGAGAGTAATATACTAGAACGTTGTAATTCCATTTTAAAGTAGGGATAGTGACTTCCTTTCAGAGTAGATCATAACTGGAAAATCTGGATTCCGGTAGAGTTGTGAGGATTACAAGAAACTAAAAATTTGCACTTTTCTATAGCCCTTGTTTGCCCAGTTAAACTCTTGGAGCACAAAAGACAGGCAATGTTGAAATTATTTTTCTTTACTTGCCATTTCAAGAAGAAACAAATACCAATCTTAGATTACTAGGAGACCTAAAAAATGGTCCTTTAGGATTCAGTCCTTAGTATTGACTAACCCAAGTTCAGGCATCATTCCCACCTTACTCCTGACTTAGTGTATTATGGGATAGCATATAGCATTACAAAGTGGCATTTTTCTTAGGCCTGACCAATTGGAGAATTGAACCAAGAGCTCAACTTTCTCTGGAGATAGTCCATGGTTTTAGATGACCTTGCCATCATATCCTTTTTTTAAACTACAAATTTGCCCTGTATTTTAGAGTCAGGATAGAGGACAGAGTCTGATGTATCATCACATGTGGTGTGAGTGGTTGATGTTTGTGAGTCTTGTTTTCTCAGGTTTATACTAGGATTATAAGCCCAAACAAGGTATATTGTAGAGTCTTCTCTGATTAGTGAGAATTTGAATCCAAAGCACAGTTGGCTTAAAAAACTGATGTTAAATAAATGCCATAAAAAAGAATTCTACTCCTCTAATTAAATTTCCATTTCTGATGACCAAAAATATCTTTAGTCTCTTCACTTTTTAATCTCATCTGTTACTTTCATTTATTTGTATTTATTTTTATTTTTTATTTGAAGTTCTCTACTTCCTTCCCCTTACTTTCTATTCCTCCATAATAAACGATAGACAGGGCCTAGACCTAATACTTAAAAACTGTGTTTTTCCTTCATGATCTACACTAAAAATGTGAAAACCCTTGCAACAATCTTGAAATTTCTCTGCAGTTTACGGATGAGGAACCTAAAGTTTTAAATGTTAATTATCTTGTCCAGATTACCCTGCTACTAATTGCCAGAGCTGAGATTTGAAACCTGGTATTCACCCCTATATCACATTGCCAGAAATGAGTGCCATTCTTCTCTAATGCATCACAAGTTTTGAACTTTCATCTCAATATACTATAGAATAAACAGGTGAAATTTAGATTTGGCTATTCTACCATCTATTATTAATCTACTCTGTAACATAATATACAGAACAAGATGATGTACTTTTTTCCTGGGCTTCCGACCTTGACAGAAGAATAGAACGAAGGTCTCCCCACTTTTTAAACTTGCATACCTATCAGAGGAAAAAAGAAGCTTACATTGCCAGTATACACTTACCTGCATATTTGTTCATTTATAAAGTATATATGTATGTGTGTACATGTGGATACAAACACACACACGCACATATATATATATATATATATATATATATAATTTTGTTATATAATATATGTAGTATATAAGGTATAAACATAATATGCTAGTGTATTATAGAATATATGACTATGTAATATATACCAATACTAATAAATCAGTGTGTATTCCACACATGATATGGAGACTATGAATTCTAAGCCTTATGAACTTAATTCAGAACTTCAGCTATTCATGCTGTAATATATCCTGACCCCACTGACATCATAAAGGAGGGTCTGAAGAAATGTACATTTTAAGGATCAGACAAAGGAAAGACAGCTTTTAAGCCTGCCTCCCACCCCCACCCCCACCCCTGGTCTTTTATTTGAACTTTAATGATCTGAAACAGGTTTTTTATATACTTGGAATATAAAATAGCAAGATTACAGCTTCTCGAGACTAATTTTATGGTTTTATTATCACATGCTAAGGGGGACCTCAGAAACAAAGTATTTAATTACTTTTTTATTGCCAAAGAAAATAGCTTAGTAAAATCTAAGCAAGCCTAAACTAATGTGTTTGGTGTATATTTAACTGATACCTAATTAACTTATACCCAACAACTCTAGATCACCAATAATATCAACCAATTCTATAATTGTATATTTTCACTAATTTATTGTGTAGAATACAGCAAGAAACCACACAACTGGAAAATAATCATTCCATGGATGCTTAATTGAAAGTATCAAGTTGTACTGCTTTAAAAAATAACCAAGCTAAAGGTATGGTGGTTCTGCTATATAGTACATAATTTTGTCTGTATAATGCAATAGATCCGGAATATTTTTAGTAGAATAGTTTTTAGTAATATTTTTAGTACATGTTTTCAGAGGTGGCATGGCTTCGGTGACGTGCTGCTGAATTTCCTCTTCCAAAATAAAGGACAAAAAAAAGTCCTAAATGTGACATATATCAATTCCATGCAAACCAAGCCATTAACATGCTGTCACTGAACATGGAATTGTGAAGACATGTGCAGAATTAGTTCCTGTAAGCTGGTACCAGGAGGCTCCGGCACACCACTGGATGGTTTATCTCTGCCTTCAGTTATTATCTTATACTAATTTCTTTAATTGCTCAGTTTTATCCCATTATATTATTGACAAAATTATCAAATGCTTTGAGAGAGTGAGCTGGAACTTAAAATACTTTAAAGTACTTTAAAATACTTGAAAATAAATCAATTATAGCGAAACATGTCTTTTAAAGAATTCCAAGGTTGGGGTAACTTGTTTGTTATTCATGTTTCTTCCTGAGTAGCTTGCTCTGTAAACATGTAAGTAGGTTAGGCATTACACAGAGCAAATAAAGGAAAACAGAACAAATGCATGCATTTTGTGAGTAAAATGGGTTGTATTCATAAATTATTTTTAATTTAATCTACCAGTTTAAGGACCACTTGAGTTTAGGTGATTATCTAAGCTACTGAACAATGTTTGAGGATAAAGAGAAATCAACTGGTATACTGTAAAGCTATTGAAATTATTTTAAAGTATACTGATAATAATAAGCCACTGTCATTATAGCTATAATGAATAATATGGTTTAAGAACTGAATTTTAGACAGCTCTTTTAATATATTATAAAATGCATTTACTTAGCAGCCTAGCAATATGCCATTTTCAATTCATAATTATTATAATATTACTTTTATTGATATTCACTTGGCAGTAAAAAAATCTATAAACAGATTACTTCTAAAGGAAGTAGGATATCTTCAACTGAACAAATTGAATAAACTCAATGGAAAAATGTTTGGTGTGTAGGCAATTGTTTCCAACAAATCGAGAGGTGAAAATGCTGTGACAGGGATCGGTAGTTTGCAGACTGATTTATTGAGAACAGCAGGTGGCTAACAACTAAACTTACAAGATGGTGTCCCTGAACAGTGTGCTCATTTTCTAGGTCGGGGTTTTAATTTTCAAAGGAAATCAAGTGTATACGTGGTAAGTCTGACATGGATTGAGTTACAGTTTCATCAACGAATTAAATATAAATCTGATAATTCAATAAACAAATTATATAATAAACATTGAGCATACTGTTTTTAGTATAAAATTTAATAATCTTTATTTTGTTTTTTGGTGATCTATATGTTAATATAGTTTTCCAAATGAATATCCATGCAGTGAAGAAATGCTTGCATAAATAACTTACTGCCTCACAGTGATTACTTAGTATTAGTTGCATAGGAAATATGATGAAAGAAGGCAGAATGTTCTAGTCTTATAGGGCAAATTTAAAGGCTATCAGGAAATGTTAATTCTAATCTCATTTTATCACTATATTGTGTGTAGCTTTGTTTCCTTTTGCCTTTTACTTTTCTAGTCTGATCCTTTACTAGCTAAATTAAAGGAAAACTTCAAATGATGAAAATGTTTCAATTCCTTCTGAAAAAAGAAAAAAATATTAAACAGTCATTATTCAAATAGTTCTTTTAAGTGGGACTTTAAGAAAATGACAATCCAGAATCACTAAATCTATAATAAAGTATAACTCTTTTTATACATACTTATAAACCACTCCAAAAAGCACAAAATACTTTTGTGTAGTTTCAGAGGAACTCAGTGATGGTATAAATCTAGCTTTGTAAAACAAATTCCCATACCATAGGTTTAGGAATTAGTTTGAATATATATATATATATATATATATATATATATATATATATATATATATATATATAT
>NW_024412417.1:23374483-23400083 GCF_014898765.1 Herpailurus yagouaroundi | reverse complement strand
TTCTGTCAGCTTCATATTTTCTTTCCTCCCCTAATCGAGTATCTAGGTCATGTTCCTAGTCCTCACCTAGGACTTCACTTTCTAACTCAAAAATTTGCTCTGAATTGTGATTCAAACAAATATCTTGGATGACTTTACTGTCCATGTGGATGATTCCTGCAACACCTGAGTAGTCTGTTTGACACTAAACCTCATTATCTACATAAAGCTGGTGCAGAAACTTAAAAAAAAAAAAATATTTATTTGTGTGTGTGGGTGTGTGTGTGTGTGAGAGAGAGAGAGCGAGAGGGCGAGCGAGTGATCAGGGTAGGGGCCAAGAGAGAGGGGGACAGAGGATCCCAAGCAGGTTCTGTGCTGACAGCCGACAGCCCCATGTGGAGCTTGAACTCGTGAACTGTGAGGTCATGATCTGAGCCGAAGTCTGACATTTAACCCACTGAGCCATCCAGGTGCCCCATAACTTTTGAAGTAGCTAAGATTTTTCACAGCAAGTGTACTTTCTAAAAATACAAGAATGATTCCAAGCAACACTAGAGAGCCGGAAGATGTGAGATCATAAAGGACCGGAGGAGAAGCAGCCATGGAGATGCAGAGATAACAGAGTTGTGGCCTCTTAGAAGAAAAGGGGGGCGTGTTTCCGGGAGCCAACTGCAGTTTCTGCAAAGTCTTTTGATATAACCCTCTTATCTTCCTTAGCAATTTTTTCTAGTAAACAATATAACTGGATAACATTTTTAAAAATAATCTGTAGTACTTCCTATGAAATATATGAATACCATAGCTCAAAAGCAAAGATAAACACCAACAGAAGGAAAAAGTACTACTGTTTTTGTTTCTATAGTTAAATGTATTTTGTCACCAATTAGGCAAGCTCAGGGTTATGGTATTCTGTTCCAAGGACTTGCAGCTCTCAGAGTCCCACATAAGCCTTGGCATGAAAACAAGGCCCTGAAGTCCTCAGAACCTACTGCTAGGTTAATTGCCCTTAATTAACTTGTATATCTTATTAAAAGAAAAAAAAAAAAAAAAAGACTTGACTATCCTCTGCTGAGTCTCTAGCTGCTTCCTAGAATTGTTTTCCGCTTTCCCTTGTAGTTCAAACAAAATTCCTGGGAGCTTCTTTTCCAACTTAAATGTTTCCAGTGGAAACCCCCCAAAAAGCAAAGGAGGCAGCCCATATCTAAATCCCTGTCTGTCTTTCTTTTTTGTTCTCAAACTTCTTAAGAATAACTGATGTTTACAAAGTGCTTCGTGGTTTTTAAAACTCAAGTTAGTGAGCAAATGACAATCTGCATCTTCCATACAGCTATAATCTCAAATGCTTTTTAGCATTTTAGCAAATAGCCTCTTTTAGAATTTATCAAGAGACAAAGCAATTTTAAATACAATTTTAGGCAGTAGTTTCCTTTTAGTGAATCAGGAGTCAGTGAAAATAATAGCGTGGAAAATTTTATCTGATTTATATGTTGGCATTTATTGTCCTACCTCAAAGGCAGTATGTAAAATGTAGGAGGGAAATGGTAGGCTGGGGACTATGGAGGTAGCAGGTAATATTGAAAAGCAGCTGTTACCAGGGCACTATGATTGGAGAGTCCTAAATGAAGGCCAATTCAGAGACAATCTTTCCTTACTTTTCTATTTGCCAGATGTTAGATTTGTGTCTCACAACACAAGTCTCATAGGCTTTTGTTTCATGCAGGGATGGGAATGTAAGTTTCGGGTAATGGATTCTAACACAAAATAAAATCATCCAAATTGTTTTGAGCTGCCTAGAGAGACGAGCTTTTTATATGTATTTTTACTGTCAATTTCTAAACTGTTTAGATTTTTAACTATTATGAATGCCATTGGAGAGTCATGAGTAGAATTTGTGGTGTGTATTATAAAACATTAATGTTGCCTTAATTTCTTGAATAAATTTGCTAATTTCTAGATGGTTATCACACCACTCACCTTTTGCCATACTAATATGATTTGTTAGTTGTTAATCCAGAATGCTTATGAATCATTTATTGAAGTCTGTATTATCTCCCATATGTTTTTTAAATAATTTATTGTCACATTAGCTAACATACAGAGTATACAGTGTAGTCTTGGCTTTGGGAGTATGTTCCCATGATTCATCTCTTACACATAACACCTAGTACTTATCTTAATAAGGGTCCTCCTCAATGCTCATCACCCATTTTCCCCTGCACCCCGCCTTACCCCCCACCCCTATCAACACTCAGTTTTTTCTCTGTGAGAGTCTCTTATGGTTTGACACACTCTCTCTCTCTCTCTCTCTCTTTCTGTAACTTATTTTTCCTTCCCTTCCCCTATGGTCTTCTATTAAGTTTCTCAAGTTCCACATATGAGTGAAAACCTAGAGTATTATCCAATAAGATTTGTGAGCTTTATTTGATTGCATAACATTTTTTTAGTGGGTGACATTGACTTTTTAAATGAAAACTCAACCATAGAGCAAAAGTATAATTTTGGCTTTCAGCATTTCAAAATAAGTGAAGCCATAAGAAGATATTGGCTTCTAGGTGTCACTAGGGAAGCTTCTTTTTTAGATTTATGAAATCACTCCAATTAAAGTAGAAACAGTGCCTAAGGGAACATTTGACTATTAAATTGCAATATACATATTACTATGTTAATTTTTTATCAACCTAGCATCTTTAAGCATATCATGTTAGTTATGCATGTTTTTAACATAGGGATTTCAATGGAAACAAATGACTAACATATTCCATATCACCTATCAGTGTTTGACAAACTGAACTTAACTCAAGGACTTTATTTCCAACATTTCTGTGTGTTATCCTGGGTTAGAGATTTTTTTCCCCTTGTTGGTTGGAAAGGGAAAAAAAAAAACAAAAAAAAAACCTCATACATGGATGAAATGTTAGTACTTTATACAAAATATTTTACAAACATTTAAGTTTTCTCTTAAGTATACAGATATTTCCTAAAACGTAGCTGGAAATATTTAAAGCTCAGGGCATTTTCTAATGGAAACCACAATACTTAATGTTCCAAACTGACTAATATTCAGATGAAAGTGGTTTACTAATTAAAAACAACAATAAAATCAAAGAAAATTGGATCATGGTTTTCAAGTTTTCCTGGTAAAAAGTAATGAATTGTATTTAAAAGAAGGTTGTGTACCCAATAATGTGAATTTTCTATCCAAGTTTAATGTTTTAATTAAAACATTTCCATATCAATAGAAAATGTTCATCAGAAGCAATTAGTTCAATTTAAATAAATCCCTTTCAAACGTTAAAGTATTGTGCTTAGTAGGTAAAAATGGCTGATATTTTTCTTTAGTGATACCATAATAGGAATGTAAGAGGGGACTCCATTTAGTTTTTTTATTTAAGATATGTTGTGGGCACCTGGGTGGCTCAGTTGGTTAAGCGTCTGAATTTAGCTCAGGTCTCACGACTTGTGGGTTCAAGCCCCACATTGGGCTCTGTGATGACAGCTCAGAGCCTTGAGGCTGCTTCAGATTCTGTGTCTCCTCTTTTCTGCCCCTTCCCTGCTCACGATCTCTCTCTCTGTCTCTCTCAAAAATAAATAAACATTAAAAAATATAAAAAAAGATGTTGTAAAATGTGTATTACTATCTGCTTCATTACTTCAGGTATCAAGTAAGATGAGCATTTTATTATTTAAAAAAAAATTGTTTTCATATCCTATGTATCCAATCTTGGAACACTGAATTCTGTTTATTCCATTGCAGGAGTAGTTACTTTGAAGCCAAAAACTATATAAGGAAAAGGATAGATTTAAAGAAAGAAAAAAACTTTCCAATTCAGTTTTGAAATCTTGGAATATCAGTTGTCATATGTAAATGTCTTTTTAATATATTTTTTATTCTTATTAATATTACTTAGAACTGAAAATTCTCTTATGACTATTCATAATGAAATTATTCATTGATTACTTCATTGTTTTCTAATTTGTGATTTGAGTGATAGTGCATGACAATCAAATGGACAAAATTATTTTATAAATATTTATGAGTTGTTCCAAACTCATGTTCTGGTAACTTCTATTTATTTATTTTCTTCAAATTTTTATTTAAAATCTAGTTGGTTAACATAAGTGTAATATTGGTTTCAGGAGTAGAATTTAGTGATTCATCACTTACATACAGCACCCAGTGCTCATCATAATAAGTTCTCTCCTTAATAACCATCATCCATTTAGCTCATCCCCCACCCACCACCCTCCATCAACTCTCAGTTTGTTCTCTATAGTTAAGAGTCTCTTATGGTTTGCCTCCCTCTCTTTTTCCCCTACCTTCCCCTATGTTCATCTGTTCTGCTTCTTAAGTTCCACATACGAGTGAAATCATATAGCATTTGTCTTTTAGACTGATCTATTTTGCTTAGCATAATACACTGTAGTCACATCCACGTTGTTATAAATGACAAGATTTCATTATTTTTGACAGCTGAATAGTATTCCATATATCCCCCATGTTTTCTTTATTTATCAGTTGATGGACATTTGGGCTCTTTCCATAATTTGACTACTGTTGATAATGTCGCTATAAACATAAGGGCACATTTGCCCCTGCGAAACAGTATTTTTGTAACCTTTGGGTAAATACCTAGTAGTGCAATTGCTGGGTCTCAGGGTAGTTCTATGTTTAACTTTCTGAGGAACTTCCAGACTATTTTCCAGAGTGGTTGAGCCAGTTTGCCTTCACACCAACATTGTAAAAGGGTTCCTCTTTCTCCATATCCTTGCCAACATGTTGTTTCCTGAGTTGTTTATTTTAGCCATTCTGATAGGTGTGAGGTGGTTTCTCATAGTGGTTTTGATCTGTATTTTCTGGATGATGAATGATGTAGAGCATCTTTTCATGTGTCTGTTGGTCATCTGGATGTCTTCTTTGGAGAAATGTCTGTTCATGTCTTCTGCTCATTTCTTCACTGGATTATTTGTTTTTTGGGTATGGAGTGTGAGTTCTTTACAGATTTTGGGTACTAACTCTTTATCATGTTTGGCGTTTGCAAATATATTCTCCCATTCCATGGGCTGCCTTTTCGTTTTGTTGATTATTTTCTTTGCCGTGCAGAAGTTTTTAATCTTGATGATGTCCCAATAGTTCATGTTTGCTTTTGTTTCCCTTGCCTCTGGCAACATATCTATTAAGAAGTCTTTCTGGCTGAAGTCAAAGAGGTTGCTGCCTGTGTTTTTCTCCTCTAGGATTTTGATAGTTTCCTGTTTCATGTTTAGATTTTTCATTCATTTTGAATTAATTTTTGTGTATTTTATAAGAAAGTGGTCCAGTTTCATTCTTCTGGTAACTTTTAAATTTTTTTTTTCAACGTTTATTTATTTTTGGGACAGAGAGAGACAGAGCATGAACGGGGGAGGGGCAGAGAGAGAGGGAGACACAGAATCGGAAACAGGCTCCAGGCTCTGAGCCATCAGCCCAGAGCCCGACGCGGGGCTCAAACTCACGGACCGCGAGATCGTGACCTGGCTGAAGTCGGACGCTTAACCGCCTGCGCCACCCAGGCGCCCCTCTTCTGGTAACTTTTAGACTAAAGAGACTCACATAGGTGTCTCAGAATGCTCAGATGGAGACATTTTATTTCTGACACAAGTAGAAAAGCTAAATTTTCTTTTAAAATATAAATTGATGTTAAGGGTTCTCTCCAATCCAATTTTAATAAGTTTGTTTAAATTGGACTCTATATTATTCTGCAGTTCTAAGATCGATTGGTGACCAAGATCAACAAAGTCTCTGGTTACATGGGGCTGATATTCTAAGAACAGGGTTTTGAAATTACTAACAGAAGAAATAGTTTCAAAAACTGGAAAAAGAAATGTGAATATTAAAATAGCATCATGTGCCAGAGGAGGGAGAGCCTATTTTGGATTAGATAATATAGTGCAGTCATTTGAGGAATAAACTTTGATCAATGAAAGATGAGGCTAGCTAACCAGCAGCCCATCTGGAGGAATGGCATTTTGAGATCAGCAAATGTTAAGTGTGCAGGCCCTGTGGTTGCAAAGAGTTTCCCATGCTTAAGGAAAAATATATGTCAGTGTGGTTAAAGTTTCAAGTTGCTTCATGTGAGATGGGGGAGGAGAGCAGACAGAGACCAGCGTTTCCGGGCTTTGTAAGGCATGGGTAAGGAGTCCAAATTTAATTTCAAATTTAATGAGAAGCTAAGCATAGTAGGGACATACAGTTTGGAAAAAGAACACTCTGGCTACTGAGTAAAGAACAATTTGTAGGAATGTTTAATAGAAGTAGAAGAGGTTGGGTCTTGGGGAGACCCAGGGGACCTACCTAGTATAAGTAGAGCAAAAATTAAAAAAAAAATCAAGATGCATTTTAGAAGCAGAAGATTTGCCTTTGGGTCGGGCTTCTGCAAGTGAGGACAATAGAGTATACAAAGGTGACCATTAAATGTTTAAGCCACTTGGTGCGTGATGGTGCCATTTGATGTAATGATTGAAGAATAGAGGAGTAACATACTTGTGGAAAGGACCTCAAAGTTCTAATTTAGATAGATTGATTTTGAGACACTTACTTGAAACCCAGGTGGAGATGTTGAGTAGGTAATTTGGATATGTAGGGTAGCATTGTAAAAAGGCAGTAGTAAGGCACGGACAGTAAGAAACTGGCTTTAGTCCCCACTTTGGTGTATTGCTAGGGGGTATCCAACATGCTACCTCCGTTTCTCCTGTCATGGAAGATTTTCTTTCTGACAATGGTGTTTTTGATGTCTGCATGTGGATTCATACTACACTGGTGCTGTACTGACAGCTTCTGCTGCTTGGGTGTGCTTAGCGTAAGCAATGTGTGCCTCCAAACGTCCTTTCCTCCGCCGCCCTGTATTTAAGAAATGGCAGATTATTCAGTGAGGTGCATCCTCCCTGATACCCCATAAGAGGCATGAACCTTAAACTTTTGTAGACATTTTCCTTCTCAATTGCCTATAAAATCTCACCTAGGACAATACTCAGTCATGTTCCCTCAGAATCTCAGGAATCTCACCAGGCCTTTTTGGTGCTCTCTTGCCCTCTCATGATAGCCTCTCCACTCAACAATCACCATTCTTTATCCCAGCTTTGCAAACAGCCTCATGTTGCCCCTCTTTGCCTGGTATTTGATAAACATCCCCTTCAAACTGCAGAAGCAATTCTCCCAGGGCCCCCAACTCTGGAAATAGCAATGCCACATGTCTTGCCTGTCCCATAGAGAGGTTATTATAAAGACAACAACTTACCTAATAAACTGTGCACCTCCAAGAAGGCTACTTGCCCTCTTTATAGGCCTTATACATAGATAATTATAAATGCCACCTATTTTATCACGTCTTGCTCTAAACTTGCACCTTCAAAGATAAATAACAGTGTGTTCTCATTTTTTATTTTGTTTTTATAGTAACTAGGATGTAGAGAAACGATTTTAACACACACTTCACATCAGAATTTTATACAAGTTTGAAATTGAAAGGAAAAATTAGGATTGCAGTTAAGACTTGGGAGTCAACGCAATATGGATGATTTTTAAAGCCTGAGAACTTGGTGAGGTCACTTGGGTTACTCGGAAAAGAAAGTGGCCCATGACTAAGTCTGAGGACCCTGGACTCAAATATTTTATAAGGGGAGAGGAGCTCACAAATTACATTACATATTACAGACTGATGGAGCAGATGGAAACCTAAAGATTGTGGAATGATAGGATCCCATGAACTGCTTGTCTAAAGAGACATGACAAATTGTCTGTCATGAGGGGAGGCTCATAGGAGGTGGATGATATAAAGGTGAGGAAGGATTTTGGCAAGCTTAAAGTTTAGTTTATTGGTTTATTGTTGCAAGGAACTGTTAGGAGATGATAGGGTTTCTGAATAAAACTTACTGTGCTTGGCATGACAGGTAAACAAATTAGTTGAAATACATACTATATTGTTATTAGTTTATGAAGGAAAATAAAGGGAAGGTGATAGATAATGCAGGGAAGAGCTAAAATTTTAAATATAGTGGTCAGGGTAGCTCTTACACTGAAAAGGTGTGGTAGGAAAAATGAGGGAGAGATATCTCAGAGAAGTGCTCCAGAGTAAAGGATTATGAAGTACAAGAGTCTGGCCCACCTCTAGAGCCCTACAAGTAGAATGCATGGAAGCCCATCAGGAATGAGTTGAAGAGGAAAAGTTAGATGGGGAAATGAAGAAGGTGTGTTCGCAGAGTTCCTTCCAGAAGTGTCACTTTCAGGGATAGTAAAGAAATGGGGCACTTGCTGGAAGAAAACACAACATGATAACTATAGGATCTCTTAATAACAATGTAAATAATTTGATTTAAATGAAATATTTTTTATAATGAGAGTAAAGACAATTGTTATATAGTGATATTTTCATGTAAGATTCCTAAAATATTTCTTTATTGTTAATCTGTTCCAAGCAGATTCAAGTAAATGTCCTTAAGACTTTTTTTTTTTTTTGTAATCATGACAGCGTAAAATATTTACATCTTCAAGGTCATAATATCGAAGCCCTATTAATAGGAGATGATGAGTTCTGAAGTAAATTTGACACATTATCAGAAACATCTCCAAATTCATTATGTGAAAAGTGGAGATAAGTCTAAAGTCCTTAAAAAAATCCCCGCTTTCCACAGTTTGTTATTGACATATCATCTTGTCACATTTGCTCTTTCCCTTGATGGGAAAAAGTGATGGCTTTTTCTTGAAGGTTAGGTGTTGACATTTAATGCAATTCAGCATGCATTTACTGAGCACCTGTTATGTGCTTGTGCTATAAGCACCGTGAAGAATTTCAAATGAAGACCTGACCTTTGGGAAATTATGATATAGTTTAACAGCCAAAGTGGTTGGTAGTGTCATATCACAAATGGAACATTTTTATTGGAGTTTATGTATGAGACCTTAAAATTCTTCAAATATATATTTACATTTTATGCTATATACATAAGCCAATAAACTAAGTGAATTCACTTTAACATGAAAAAGCAATATAGTATCTATAAAAATGTATTTTGACATAATGAAGAGACTCAAATTGTTTTTATTTTTTGACAGATACCCAAAGTATTACTTTTGAAGATATCAGCAAGTTTGTTTACAAATCGCCTAATTTAGAGATAGAACGGGCAATAGTTTGTTTATCCAGACTACATACTTTTCTCACTGGAAGCAGTAGGTAGAATACAATGACCCTTAGAATAGCCTTCCAGGCTGACGTAACCAACATTATCAACAGCATATGTTTTCATATAAGTCACAAAAATAGTATTCACTCAAAACGGCATCACCTTCAAAGAAATTGCAACATTTTGAGTACATTGTGGAACAATTATTAGGATATTTTTCACTTTTGGGGTGCCTAAATGGTTCAGTACGTACAGTGTCTGACTCTTGGTTTTGGCTCAGGTCATGATACCAGGGTGGTGGGATGGAACCCTGTGTCAAGCTCCATGCTGAGCACAGAGCCTGCTTAAGATTCATTCTCTCTGTCTGTGTCTCTGTCTCTCTCTCTCTCTCCTTCTGCCTCACTTTCCTACTCAAGTTCTCTCTCTCTCAAAAAAAAATGCTTTTCACTTTTAATGTTCAATCTTTGCTACATTATTGAAATGAAATTGGAATATGACAATTGGGAAATAATCTCAATTCATGACTCCCCCTTTTTCCACTCACTTCCTCCCACCAAATGTTATATCACTGCTGCTAGATGTGGAAACTTCACTCTTTTGCAGAATTCTAGATGGCTAAAAAAAAAAAAAAAAGATGAGAATGTATAATTTTATCTCAAGTTATATAGTTTAAAAGAATAGGTAATACGGATCTCTATATAAAGTATTTTGATGACTATGGGATGTTTGGATTTGTTTGCATTCCCATCACTGTATATCTAAAGTGACTTCACATTTATTTAAACTGAATTGCCCTTTAGACGAACACATTCTGAGAGCAGCCATTATTGGGCACAAGTCATGAATTTATAAATGTTCTTTCAAATTTGAAAAGTTAATACACACACACATATATTTTTATACACAAATATATTTTTAATACATTTATTTTCTTTAATATCCAGCACTACTCTATAAAGCTTTATACAAACTTATTTTGGCTTTGACATGTGTGATTTTTACATCACTGGAAGAGTGGGCTAATACTTTAACGTAATTTTCTTATTTAAGACATGGCAGTCTTTTTGTTTCTGATACATTGGCTCTGAACTCTGCTGGCAAGCTTATAAATCAGATCACCAACCATACATAATTTATTTCCGTAGGTAATTGAATGTGCAGTGTAGAATACAAATACATTTTGGACAGTATTTCTGCACATCTTTAATAGGTTTCAAAGTTTACAGAATAACTCATGATTTATTTTCTTGTTTTATTCCTTTTTCTCTCATCAGTCACATGTAATATATTATATAATATAATAATATAATATAATATAATATAATATAATATAATATAATATAACATAATATATATTACATGCAGCCATGCAAGCTAGATATATACATTGTTTCTTAGATGTGCGACTTCAAAGATATATACCTTTGCCTTACTTCACTTCAGAAATCTTATGGTTTAAATGTCTATTTTGAATTTTTTTGGGTTTGCATTAAAATTGAGAGTAATTTCCTTAATGAAGCATTCTTGTTTTTATTTCCTCCAGAGATAACTGATTGTATCTAATGTCAAAAAACAAATTCTCTCATGAGAACATCATCTAAAAATGATGAGATATGTTATAATGTTGGACAATATCTGAAATATTCTATAATGTAAAACTGACCTTTTCTGTGTCATGTATCCTATTCTATCCTATGATATGGGTATGGGTATAACATATACTCAATATAAATACTGGAAATAGTATCCTTAATCACAATTGATGTGGATTATAAACAGGAAAGAAATATTATAAATGTTTCCCTTAAACTTTGCATTCTTTCCTAAGCTCATTTTTTAAAATGTGCTAGCATCTGGGCACCTGGGTGGCTCAGTTGGTTGAGTGCCTGACTCTCACAGTTGAGTGCCTGACTCTCACAGTTCATGGGTTTGGGCCCCGCATTGGGCTCTGTGCTGACAGCTCAGAGCCCGGGGCCTGCTTTGAATTCCGTGTGTGTGTGTGTCTTTCTGTCTCTCTCTAACCCTCCCCTGCTTGCGCTCTGTCACTCTCTGTCTCCAAAATAAATAAAAAACATAATTTTTTTAAATGTACTAACATCAAATTGTGCTTTTTAAAACTTTTGTGCAATTGAAAATGTCAACATAAAAACATGACATGTAAACGAATCATAGAATATAGCTTGCCCTTTTATTTCTGAGGTCTTCATTTACTGGCCTTTTGTTTGGTGTGTGTTGTGGTTACGTATTTCTGTTCTTATTTCTTTTTTATTTTTGAGAGAGAGAGAGACACACACATATACACAGAGTGCGAGTGGGAGAGGGGCAGAGAGAGACAGAGAGACAGAGACAGAGAGACAGATTCCTAAGCAGGCCCCGGGCTGTAAGCTGTCAGCACAGATCCTGAGGCAGGCCTTGAACTCATGAACTGTGAGATCACGACCCGAGCCAAAGTCGGACGCTTAACTGACTGTGGTACCCAGGCACCCCTTCATATTTCTGTTCTTAAAAAAGTAATCATTCTTGTCATTTGGTCTGTCAACATTACATACAAACCCATTCTGTAGTGGGCTCATGGTTAATATTAGCACAACTGACTTGCATATTCGAAGCCCCAAGCACTTTCTTTTAGTAGCATAGAGGAAATCCACGACTCTAATTCAGTAATCAGGGGTAGGAGGGATATAGGCTGCCAAGTATTTTGCTTGTTGTCTATGATCATTTTGGAGAGTTTGGACATGGAAAAAAGTCAGAATGCATATGACCTCTGTCAGGGATTTCTGAATCATTAAATGCTAATTCAACAGTTTTGATAGAGAAAATTGTCATACTTGTCGATCTTGAAGATCATTAAATCAACTGAGTTTAAATCACAGGACTGGTTCTGACAGAAAGGAAGGAGTAAAAACTGACAAAGCACAAGGAGGAAGAGTCCTGCCAAATCTTTCATGGTTCTTATTTCCCTACCTCCATCTTAATATTGTACCAGAAGGATAATGTAGATCCAGTGAATCTGCCTGACGTATGAAATCATTATAGAGAATTGGAGAACAAATGAGAATATGTGTATTAAGACAGTATACAAAATTTAAAGGAATAGATGAATGTTGACATTTACACATCTAAGTTTTTTTTAATGGTTATTTATTTTTGAGAGAGAGACAGAGTGTGAGCGGCGGAGGGGCAGAGAGAGAGGGAGGCACAGAATCTGAAGAAGGCTCCAGGCTCTGAGCTGTCAGCACAGAGTTCAATGCAGGGCTCAGACTCATGAACTGTGAGATCATGACTCAAGCCGAAGTCAGGTGCTCAACCGACTGAGCCACCCAGGCTCCCCTACATTTCTTTCTTTTTAATTAGACTATTCTTTCAGAACACATAATAGACTACGCTTTCAGAAAAGCATAATGTTTTAAAATACTGCTTTTTTGAGACTTTATGCAGTTTGGACAAAAACATAAATTCTTTTGGACTATAAACAAGAGTCATCTCAGAAAAGTTTTATGTATTAATTTCATGCCACTTTTCTGCCACTAGAGATTGCAGTTACATCAAACTATATTATGGTGCAGGACCCCCCAATTGCCCATTAATTCAGAGTTGCTTTAATTCCTTAGAATGACTATTTTTCCTTTTTGGCACACTAGATAAATGTGAATATAAAACATATATAGAGAAGGGAAACTTTATAAGATGCAGACCTAGTTTCAGAGAAAGTCATAGTAGTATTCTGAAACAATATTGTGCAGTTATCTGGATGTGTTCCATCAGTTTTGGTCTCTTATCATTTGGTTATGCCTGTTAAGGCACATGTGACATATACCCAGTCCTATGCAGATTACTGACAGTTGGATGTGTACCACTAGCAATAATTAGCAATAATTTGTTCCACTATACTGTAACAGTAGACTCATGTATTTAAGTGCTTATGAATGATCAATTATCTACAAACATTACATGGTTCCTGAAATAACGAAAATTTATTTTATTTTTAAAGTTTATTTTATTTTGAGAGAGAAATTACATGCTCTGAGCAGGAGAGGGGTGGGGTGGGGGGAGAGAATCCCAAGCAGAATCCACACTTTCAGTGCACAGCCCAACACGGGGCTCAATCCCACGAACTGTGAAATCGTGACCTGAGTGGAGATCAAGAGTTGAACGCTTAACTAACTGAGACATCCAGGTGCCCCTAAAAGTAATTTATTTTAAATTTCTAGGATACTTACCCTGCTTATCAGCACCAGATGTATTCTTTTCTTTTTTTCATTGTTTCCAGTTAAGACAATCTGGTAAACATCGAACTGTGGGATTTAAATGTTCAACACTGTAGGCTTTTTATTATGGTAAATTCAAAAATAGGGGAAAAAACCCCTCAATTGCTCAGGAATTATTTGGAAAGATTTAGTAAAGGATATGTCGTCCATCTAAGTTGTTGATTTTGGCATCTGGAACCACTTGGTGCTTTTGCTGTGATTTCCATGAACACAACCAAATGTAAATATGGATTAGGTTATGCCAAGATATTGAGTAAAATTATATTTTCAATTCTAAAATATTTAGATTCGGGGAATACATTAGTGAATAAATTAAATAAAATCATTGCTTCATGAAGCTTTACATTTTAGGTGAAAGGGGGATAAATAATAAACAATAAGTAAATGAGTAATATGTATATATATAGGTTATATATACTTAGGTATATATAGGTTATATATACTTAATAGGTTATATATACTTAGAAGGGGCTAAATACTAATGGGAAAACAATAGAAAAAGATAATATGGGTCAGACCTGCCCGGTGAGGGTGAGATGGGTAATAATTTAAAATATAGTGGTCAGGGGTGCCTGGATGACTCAGTTGGTCAGGTGTCTGACTTCAGTTCAGGTCATGATCTTGTGGTTTGTGGGTTTGAGCCCTGAATTAGGCTCAGTGCTGACAGCTCAGAGTGTGGAACCTGCTTTGGATTCTGTGTCTCCCTCTATTTCTGCCCCTTCCCCAGTTGTGCTCTCTTTTTCATTCTTGAACATAGATAAACATTAATTTTTTTTTAATATAGTGGTAGAGTCTGACTGACACAGTGATATCTGAGCAGAGATCAAGGATGCACCTGGGTGAGCACTGGGGATATTTGGTGGAAGTAATTTCTAGAGTAATGGAGCCAATAGTCCAAATGTTCTGAGGATCCATGCTTTCATTCCTGGAATTACTTCAAGAAAAGATTTGTTTGTTTATAAAACATTGAAAGTTAAATCCACTCATTTAAAAAGTAGACAAAAGGAAGAGTTATTATTTGCAAATTTTCCAGGTAGTTTGGTATAAAATGAAGAAAAAGCCATTGAAAAAGTTGTCTTCCAAAGATAATCTTTTCAAGATTTTCATTAAAACTTAATATTTAGTTTTTTAATTCTTCATTGTCATCAGAAGCTACTTTTTTGTTGTTGTTGTTGTTGTTGTTGTTACTGAAAACAAACTGATGTGGTCAGTGTTTCCTGTGGGTGATATGCAATTAAGATGAAATTTAACATATGGAGGAACATGCAAATAGTTTTGTGTTTCCATATTAGTATTGGTATGAGTTCTGTGAACCATACTCAAAATTCCCAGTGTCTAGTTCAGTTCAAATGCTAGAAGAAATATTGCACAATATATAAATTATTCAATATGTTAGATTTGTAACTGCCTTATTTAATAGTTAAATTCACTTTATGGTTTTTATTTCAATTAGAGGACTGTGATCAATGATTTTAATTTAGAAATTATAGATTAGAATAGAATTAGACTTTAGTGGCATATGCAATTGCCTTTACCTACTTAAAGACACCCAGTTAGAAGGAGAGTTAAGCTTATTCCAAAGGTCCAAAGGTTATGTTAGGATAAAAAGATAATAATGTGACACATTTCTGTTGAAATGAGCACAATTATTCAAAACTGTAAAACTATGGGAGGATTTGTGTCAAGTAGGATTAACTGATAATGTGAAGTACGACTTTGGAGAACTGCATTAGGATGTTGCAGCAGACATTCAAACAAGCATCAGAAAGTGGTTAGTCTAAATGTTCTAAGTGCTTTTTTTAAGACTTTATTCATCAAAGATTTAAAAAGTGCTAACACTCTAACTTTGTACTAGACTTTGTTGTCTCTGCCCCCAATCAATAATAAGACATGCAGACAAATACTTATGTGATTTTGAGATGATTGCTCATATAATAGAGTCAGTACAAAATATTGTGTGATCAAAAAGAAAGATAAGTTTCACAGAATAATGACATTTGAGCTGAATCTTTAAGGATAACAATTCACCAAGCTACTTGGGCAAGAGCAGAATTCAGAAAGAAGAAAAAATAGCAGACAAACTAGATTTTTAACTGAAATTTTAATAAGAAGTGAGGGACACTATATCATAATAAAGGGGTCTATCAAATAAGATCTGACAATTTTACAGGCAGTTGGGTGGCTCAGTCAGTTGAGTGTCTGACTTAGGCTTAGGTCATGATCTTATGGTTCATGAGTTTGAACCCTGCATTAGGCTGTCTGCTGTCAGTGCAGAGCCTGCTCTGAATCCTCTATGCCCCTTTCTCTCTGCCCCACCCCTATCCCTCTCTCTCAAAAAAAAACAAAAAAAAAAAACCAAAAAAACCCAAAAAAAACAAAAAAAACACAATGACACAACAACAACACAATTGTAAATATTTATGCCCCCAGCCTGGAAAACCTAAATATATAAATCAATTAATAACAAACTTAAACTCATTGATAATAATACAATAATAGTAAGGGACTTTAAACCCCACTTACAACAATGGACAGATCATCTAAGTAGACTGTCACAAGGAAATAGTGGCTTTGAATGACACCTTGGATCAGATGGACTTAACATACATATTCAAAACGTTTCATCCTAAATCAGCATATTTACACATTCTTTTTGAGTGTACGTGAAACATTCTCCAGTACAGATCACATACTGGGTCACAAACCAGGCCTCAACTAGCACAAAAACATTCAGATAATACCATGCATACTTTCAGACCACAATGCTATGAAATTTGAAGTTAACCACAAGAAAACATTTGGAAAGCCCACAAATACATGGAATCCTACTAAAGAATGAATGGGTTAACCTGGAAATTAAAGAATAAATAAAAAGATTCATGGGAGCAAATGAAAATGAAAACATGACAGACCAAAACATTTGGGATGCAGCAAAGGTGGTCATAAGAGGGAAGTATGTAGCAATACAGGTGTTCTAAAAGAAGCAAGAAAAGTCTCATATACACAACCTAACCTTACAGCAAAAGGAGCTGGAAAAGAACAGCAAATAAAGCCTAAAACCAGCAGAAGAAGGGAAATAATAAAGATGAGGCCAAAAATAAATGATATAGAATTAAAAAAAAAAAAAAGTAGAACAGATTGGTGAAACCAGGAGTTGGTTCTTTGAAAGAATTACAAAAACTGATAAACTGCTAGCCAGACTGATCAAAAATAAAAAGAGAAAAGACCCAAATAAATGAAATCACAAATGAAAGAGAAGAGGTCAAAACTAACACTGCAGAAATAGAATTAGAATATTATGAGCAATTATATGCCGACAGATTGGGCAATCTGGAGAAAAATGGATAAATTCCTACAAACATATAAACTACTGAAACTAAAACAGGAAAAAAGAGAGAAAATTTGAACAGACCCATAACCAGCAAAGAAAATGAATCAGTAATAAAAAAAAAAATTCCCAACAAACAAGAGTTCAGGGCCGGATGTCTTTCCAGGGGAATTCTATCAAATATTTAAAGAAGAATTAGTATCTATTCTTCTGAAACTGTTTCAAAAGATAGAAATGGAAGGAAAAATTCCAAATTCCTTCTATAAGACCAAAATTACCCTGATTCTAAAAAGACAACCATTAAAAAGGAGAATTAAAGGCCAATTTCCCCAATGAACATGGATGCAAAAATTCTCAACAAGATATTAGCAAATTGGATCTAACAATATATTAAAAGAATTATTCTCCACTATCAAGTGGGATTTATTCGTGGGCTGCAGGGGATGATTCAATATCCACAAATCAATCAATGCAATACATCACATTAATATTACAAAAGGATAACCATATCAGTCTCTTAATAGATGAGGAAGAAGCATTTGACAAAATACAACATCCTTTCCTGATAAGAACACTGAAGAAAGTAGGGATAGAGGGAACATAATTCAACATCATAAAGGCCATATTTGAAAGACTCACATCTAATATCCTCACTGGGGAAAAACTGAGAGTTTACCCCTAAGTTGAAGAACATGAGAGAAATGGGATGCTGGAGTAGCTCAGTTGGTTAAGCATCCAACTCTTGATTTCAGCTCAGGTCATGATCTCACGGTGTGTGCGTTCAACTCCTGGGTCAGGCTTCATGCTGACAATGCAGAGCCTGCTTAGGATTCTCTCTCTCCTCTCCTTCTGGCCCTCCCTCTACTCACATTCATTCTCTCTCTCTCTCTCTCTCTCTCTCTCTCTCTCTCTCTCTCTCTCTCATACACACACACCACACACAATAGGTATTTAAAATGTTTTTAAAAAGAATACAACAGGGATGTCCACTTTCACCACTGTTGTTCAACATAGTACTGGAACTCCTAGCCTTAGCAATCAGATAACAAAAAGAAATAAAAGACATTTAAATCAGCAAGAAAAAAGTCAAACTTTAGCGCTTTGCAGACACATGATATTCAGTGTATAAAAACTGAAAGACTCCACCAAAAAATTGGTAGAACTGATGCATGAATTCGGTAGAGTCACAGGATACAAAATCAACATACAGAAATCTGTTGCATTTATATACACCAATAATGAAAGAGAAATCAAGGAATTAATTCCACTCACAATTGCACCAAAACCTATAAGATACCTAAGAATAAACCTAACCAAGAGGTAAAAGATCTTACTATGAAAACTATAGAACACTTATGAAAGAAATTGAAGAAGACATAAATGGAAAAACATTCAACAGTCACGAATTAGAAGAAGAAATATTGTTAAAATTTTATTAATACCCAAAGCAATCTTCACATTTAAAGAAATTCCTTTCAAAATAGTACCAGCATTCTCCACAGAGCTAGAACAAATGATTTTAAAATTTGTATGGAACCAGAAAAGGCCTTGAATATCCAAAGTAATGTTGAAAAAGAAAAACGAAGTAAGATGCATCAAGATTCTGGATTTCAAAGCTGTAATCATCAAGACAGTATGTTAGGTACAAAAACAGACACACAGATTAATGGAACAGACTATAAGACCCAGAAATGGTCCCACAACTATATAGTCAACTAATCTTCAAAAAAGTGGAAAGAATATCCAATGGAAAAAAGACAGTACTTTCAATAAATGGTGTTGGGAAAACTGGACAGTGATGTGCAGAATGAAACTGGACCATGTTCGTATACCATACACAAAATTAAATTTAAAATGGTTGAGCTATATGTGAGGCAGTAAACCAACAAAATCCTAGAGGGGAAAACAGGCAGCTCCTCTCTGACCTCAGCTGCAACAACTTACTTGACATGTCTCCAAAGGCAAGGGAAATAAAAGCAAAAATTAACTATTGTGACTTCATCAAGATGAAAATCTTCTGCACAGTGAAGGAAACAATCAGCAAAACTAAAAGGCAACCAATGGAATAGAAGATATTTGCAAATAACATATCTGATAAAGGGTTAGTATCAAAAACCTATAAAGAACTTATCAAACTCAACACCCAAAAAATAACCCAGTTAAGAAATGGAAAGAAGACATGAACAGCCATTTGTCCAAAGACCTACAAATGGCTAACAGACACATGAAAAGATGCCCGGCATCACGCATCACCAGGGAAATACAAATCAAAACCACAATGAGATACAACCTCACACTGGTCAGAATGGCTAAAATTAATAACTCAGAAAATGACAGATGGTGAGGATTCAGAGAAAGGGAAACCTCTTACACTGCTGGTTGGAATACAAACTGGTGCAGCCACTCTGGACAACAGTGTAGATGTTCCTCAGAAAGTTAAACTACTACCCTATGACCCAGCAATTGTACTATTAGGTATTTATCCAAAGGATACACAAGTACTGATTCAAAGTGGCACATACACCCTGATGTGTATAGCAGCATTTTCTACAACAGACAAATTATAGAAAGAGCCCAAGCATCCACTGAATGATGAATGGATAAAGAAGTGGTATATGTGTGTGCGCGTGTATGTGTACACATATACATACAATACATACATACAATACATACACATGTGTGTATACACACACAATGGAATACTATTCAACCATCAAAAAGAATGAAATCTTGCCATTTGCAACAACATGGATGGAGCTAGAGTGTATTATGCTAAGCAAAATAACTCAGAGAAAGACAGATACCATGTGACTTGACTAATATGCAGAATTTAAGAAACAGAACGGATGAACAGAGGGGGGGAAGAGGAGGCAAAGTGTAAGTGAGACTCAACTATACAGAGTAAACTGAGGGTTGATGGAAACAGGTGGGTGGGGGATGGGCTAAAGGGGCAGTAAGAAGGGCACTTGTGTCTGAGTGGCTCAGTTGGTTGAGCATCGGACTTCGGTTCAGGTCATGATCTCATGGCTCATGAGTTTGAGCCCCACATCCAAGTCTTTGCTGTCAGCTCAGAACCTGCTTTGGAATCCCCATGTCCTGTCTGCCCCTCCCCCACTAACACACACACTCTCTCTCTGTCCCTCTGTCTCTCTCTCTGTCTCTCTCTCAAAAATAAATCAACCTTAAAAAAAACAAAAAATCAGAAGGGCACTTGTGATGAGACTGGATGTTGTATGTAGTGATGAATTACTCATTTCTATTCCTGAAACCAATACTACCCTATATATTAACTAACCTGAGTTTAAATAAAACTTGAAAGGCAAAAAACAAAAGTCTGTTTTCCTGGTCTCCATCTTAATTATATACGTTTTTCTCCAAATATTTAGGCCCTGAATATATGATTTTTTATACATATACAATGTTTCTATCTCTTGAGGTACGCATTGAATGAAATAAAATAAATTCTGATAATGAAAAAAGAAAACATAGCATAAACAAAAACACAAAAGAATAAAATGCTAGGGATGTTTGGGGAGAAGACAGAAGCAGATAAATGAGTTAGAAGAATGATGGAGTGGTGCAAATCAGTGGTTTTTGAACTTTGGTCACATAGGTGGGACACATTTGTGTTCACGCATTCACTGTTGTATTTCCAGTTCAAGAGTGCTAGTGCTAATTCTGTTTTCGTTGTTACTCAAAAAAGCATACAAGAATTTTATAGGAAGGAAATCACTTTAAAAATTTGGCATGTTCAGGTGTTAGTAGTAAAAAATGACAGCATATTACACAATCATATCTGCACCATGTCTCTCAATAGCTGGGTCATTGCATCACATCTCTTAATAGTAATTGAGTCAAAATGAAGAAAAAAAAAGTTTAGCAGTATTCATGGGTTCATTCAACATAATTTATCAAGTGCCTACGGTGTATTAGGTATTGTTCCAAACATTAAAGACAGAAATACACTTTTAAAGGGAGATTAAATTCCTATTGAAAATTGAAATTGAAAAAGATAAGAAAAATGAACTTTGCCATCCTATGTTTCTTTCTCCCAGTATGATGTACTGCTCCATATTGGGCTTGTAAAACTTACAAGTATCCTCCAAAGTCAGAATATCTAAATATCTTGAAATATCAGTTTCAGATATAAATATTCTCATTTATCCATCTTTTCTCTTAGGCTATTTTTCTCTTAGACTATTTGACGGCTTTTTAAAATCTCTTGATACCTGACTGAATATGCTGGTTTTCTTCCCTGGGATTTCCTATCTCTGTGGTCATACAATAGTACTTGCCTAATTTTGTATTATGGTTTTATCCTCAAAGAGCTGTTCATTTTATCCAAATTTAAATCTAGGATAGTTACCTCCTTTGCACTCCTTCTATATTATTGGGGACAAAATTACTAACTCAATGTAGTTATACTTGATTGTACTCTTATTGTGACTAATACTTCCAGCATTTTCCTGCTCTTGCTTTAGTTCAGGTTTTTTATTTAAGTAATGAAGAAGCATATTTAATAACAAAATATTTTTGAAAATCGTTCTGTTAGGCAAAGTCCTGAACAGTATGGGAGAGAGGCAGAGGCAGAAACGGGGAGAGAGAGAATAATTTTCTAATCTAAAGTTTCTTATACAGTGTGATAAATGTTATAGCCAAAGGACAGAGAGGATATTGTGGCGACTCTGAAAAGAAGCAGCAACACAGCCTAGAGGATTTCTGGAAATATTTCCTTGTTATAATAATGCTTAACCTAATTCTCTAAAAGCAAACCATTGTAAAAAAGAAAGGAAATGCAGAAGGCATTCCAGGAAGAGGAAAAAGCATGTTCAGAGGCTTAGCTGTGATAAAGCATGTGTCTCCATGAAAGTACAAGAAATTTATTCTAGCAAAAATAAGGTAAGAAGGGGAACAAATTGAGAAATGGAGATTTAGTGGATAAATAAGATTCCAAGCCTGCAGAACTCTGGATGTTTACGTTTAAGGGTGAACTATTCTGTATCTGTTTGAGTACTGCTGAAGATTTTAAGCAACAGATTGATGTGACAGGTTAGATTTTTTTAGCAAGAATACTATATTAACAAGACGTTAAGATAAAGTGAAGAGAATTTTGTCTGGAGACAGTGAAATGAGTTTGGAAGTATTGTAATAATTTTGGTTATATTTGTTGAAGGTATGCTCTAAATTCTGATAGTTTAGAAGGAAAATATTTAGAAAATAATGGTAAATAAAAAAATTGGTGATAAATTCAAAGTAAGTTGACATGAAGATTTTGGAGTGATTCCTAAACTGCTGGACTGAAAAGCAGCATAGAGGTTGGCTTCCTTCACCCAGTTAGAGGCTGGATTAGGAGCAGCAAGTTTAAGGTCCAAGTGGCCAGGTGATCTGTAATATTTCCTTCGGCAGTTGTAGTTCCACTTCTTTCGAATTTTCTAAACAATTAAAAGTGCCCAGTTCTACGTATATTTCTGTTTAAATGTGTACATAATGTTTCACATTGTTCTAGAAGTTTCTGGTTAATGAAATAAAACATAAAATTTAAGCAGGTTTTTTTTTTAATTTCTTTTTAATGTTTATTTTTTGAGAGACAGACAGAGTGTGAGTGGGGGAGGGGCAGAGAGAGAAGGAGACACAGAATCCAAGTAGGCTCCAGGCTCTGAGCTGTCAGCACAGAGCCCAGTGCAGGGCTCAAACTCACAAACTGCAAGATCATGACCTGAGCCAAAGTTGGACACTTAACTGATGGAGACACCAGGCACCCTTAAGTAGTATTTTTTTTTTTATTTAAAAGTAAGAGAAGCATAAATCCAGGAGATTAGAAGAATTAAGAACACTTAGAATTAATAAGATACAGCAAATAACTAGACATAAGATAAACAAAATTCATTAGGTGCAACAAACAATTAAAAGATGTTATTGGCAGGGTTGGGGGGGCGGTTTCTGGATGGCACAGCTGGTTTAGTGTCTGACTCTTGATTTCGGCTCAGGTCATAACCTCAGGATCCTGAGATGGAGTCTTACATTGGGTTCTGCACTGAGTGTCAAGTTGGCTTGGGATTCTCTCCCTGCCTCCCCCTCCCCCCGCCCCACCACGCTCACACTCTCTCTCACTCGAAATAAATGAATAAACATTAAAAAAAAAATTATGAGGGCAGGGGCGCCTGGGTGGCTCAGTAGGTTAAGCATCTGACTTCAGCTCAGGTCATGACCTTGCAGTTCGTGAGTTTGAGCCCCACTCTGGGCTCTGTGCAGACAGCTCAGAGCCTGGAGCTTGCTTCAGATTCTGTGTCTCCCTCTCTGCCCCTCCCCTGATTGTGAGCGCTCTCTCTCTCTCTCTCTCTCTCTCTCTCTCTCTCTCAAAGATAAATAAACATTAAAAATATAAAAAAAATGAGGGCAAAATAGCAAACTCTTTACATGTAAAATGAAGAAGGGTTATCCTAAAAATCAATGTGAAGGAGCTGTAAGGAAAGGTACAATAGAGATAACTGCATCCAATTGATATTTTTGTTTCTATTCTAAATGGTTTTTGATTCTGCTATAGGAGTTGTTAAGTATTTTTAACTATGGGCTGGTTAAATTCTCTCCAACTGAGCGTACTTAAATTCCAACTAGTACTCTAACAATTATTTTTCAGAAACTGGACAAAAATTTTGGAACAAAAGTACAGGTGGAAACAACTAAAACTTTTCCCCAAAAGTATAATAATGAGATTGGATATTTGTACCAGTCATGAACATAGAAATATAGAGATGCAATCATTAATCAATGTTGTAGGGACGCATGAAAACAAATGTGATCAATGAAACAAAGTAAAATTTGTAGTATATATTGTATGACAAAAGTTTGATAAAGCAAACATCTCCATAAGACACTGGAGAGTGAGAGTGTTTTCGGATGGTACTGGGAAACTTGACAGCTGTATGAGAAAAAAATTCAATCATTTCTCCTCCCACTTTGTACCAAAATATATCTCAAATGGGTGAAAGATTTAAATGCCTAAAATGGGAGCAAAAATATATTGTGGGAGGTACACATGAAGGTTCATTTAATTTCTGAATAGAAATGGCTTTCTAAGAATGAATGCAATTTAGAATATCAAAATGAAATCATACAGACATAACTTCATATTTTTTTAGAAAAAGACATTAAAAGCAAAAGCCAAAGTGATGGGAATACAAGATTTAATGTCATTAATATCAAAACAATTTATTATAATTGGTAACAATAATATGCTTCAAAGCTTGACTGTGTGAGTTTTAAATCAAACTCTATCAGCATTTAAATTTGGAATGGATGGTGAACAAAATGTCCCCAAGGCTAGTGGTCTTTTTTTTCACAAAGCCACCTCTGCCCCTGAGGTCTATGTGACAGTTCTGTGTCACTTAGCAAGAATGAGGTGAAGAGGAGGAACTGAGGAATTGCCCCTTGTGTGAGGTCAGTACACTGACACTCTAAGGCAAGATTGGATGAAAAGTGAGACAGAATTCTAACACCTCCCTTCCTATTTTTCTTCTCCTGCCCTCAAACCTGGCTGTCCCACCATTACCACACAGAGGGATTCAAGGCACGATCCACATATTACATTGTTGGAGAAAACTTTTTTAAAAATTTTCCTTCCATCTTTCCTTCCATACTGCCTCTGGGGTTGACCTTACAGGACAGAACCGAAACAAAGTGAGTTTGAGATCTTTTTTTTTTTTTTTTTTTTTAATTTTTTAACGTTTATTTATTTTTGAGAGACAGAGAGAAACCTAGCACAGTTCAAGGAGGGGCAGAGAGAGAGGGACACAGAATCTGAAGCAGGCTTTGGGCTCTGAGCTGTCAGCACAGAGCCCCATGCGGGGCTTGAACCCATAAACTGTGAGATCATGACCTGAGCCGACGTCGGATGCTTAACCCACTGAGCCACCCAGGTGCCCTTTGAAATAGAATGAGTTCTTGATCTTTTTGCTTGGTGACAATTATCTGGAAATGTGGTTCTATTTACCATATGGTTATGCTAGTGACTCCTGTATCCAACTATGTATTTGATAGATCCACTTGGATTTCTGATAAGCAATGTAAATTTCAATTGTCTAAAACTCCCACAATTTCCTCCCAGATCTCCACTTCTGATGGCCTTCTCCATCTCAGTTAGGGGCACTCCATCTCACAGTTGACCAAAATTTTGACGTCATATTTGATTCTTTCCTTTCTCACAAATTTCTTTGATTCTGAGCAAATTTAAATGAGAAGACAACCTATCAACCTCTGCCTCCATCAGCTCTATTCCTAGACTCTGACAGCAGCTATCACTTAATAATTCAAGCAACCTAGTCCTATAGCAACCCTACTCTATTCATCACATCAGCTCAGTCTTTATAAAATGCAAATCAGACCTGACATTCCACTACTGTTTTTACATTCCAATGGCTTCACACTTAAAAGGGAATGAAGTTTCAAGACTGTACAATAACTCTACAAAATTCTATACACCCTGGCTGATTACTAATCCTCCATTGCCATCTATAACCATTGCCTTTCTCAGTCACTACACCCCAGCCATAGAGCTCTGTTCAAGGTTCCATGTATTGCCACATGTCAGAAGACTACATGGCACATGTCTTCACTTCCTTCAAAACTCAGCTACTGTGGGTCATTATCAGAGATCTAACTGTGTCACTCTCTATCTTGCACACACTAGTTAATTTCATTTAGTAATGCTTATAATTACCTGGCATACTAAATATTTATTCATTCATGTGTTTATTATTTTTCTTTTCCAACCAGAATGGAACGTCCTTGAGGATTATATCTTTGGTTTCTTTCCTTCCCTTCCTTTTCTTTCTTTCTTTCTTTCTTTCTTTCTTTCTTTCTTTCTTTCTTT
>NW_024412417.1:23283996-23374473 GCF_014898765.1 Herpailurus yagouaroundi | reverse complement strand
TCCTTCCTTCCTTCCTTCCTTCCTTCCTTCCTTCCTTCCTTCCTTCCTTCCTTCTTTTCTTGATCCCTACCTCCACCACCTTGAAGGGTGCCTGTACCTATAAAGTGATCAATTAATATTCACAGAGGAATATTGAATGAAAAAAATCAGTGTTGAATAAATTAAAGAGGAGGTACTAAAGAATTTTATTTGACACTGTTCAGTTTGGAGTATAAGCATGCATTTTTACCTGTTTGAATTTGTTTGCCATCTATCTGGCCAATTCTGCAATCTCTCATTGTTCATTTAAATCGGTATAATATGATTTTTCTTCTCCCCTTTTTCCTTCAGTTTCAAACTACTTGTTACTGTGCCAATCCACACACATAGACCAATGTGCTTTTCTTCTTTGTTCTCTTTCCAAGAGACAAAACCCATATAAAGGTGTGTATAGGCCATGAGAGATATAGTTAATGTGATCAGTATCATAGAGGAGACAATTCTGTAATCAATGCTTTATCTAGATTAATTCTTGATTCTGTGTATGTAGATGTGCAGAAGTGTGTATAAATTGTTTTTGTGAATATATCTCTCACATGAATTCATTAGATAACTGTATGCCTCAATTTAACTTTCTACTAAAATAATCTTTTAATTGAAGTTATTGAATATGATTTATCTGAAATTTTGCTATATAGGATTATAAATATAAATATTTTAAAGATCCTAAATGTAAGTGCCCATATTCATATTTATGAACATGTTATCTTTAACCCAAACCGATAGAAGGGAAAATGTAGGTACAATATACTTAAATCTGTTTTACTAATGTGTTTACTCAGTGAACATTATTAATTCAAAGGTATTCATAGAAATATACCATGAAATATTTCTACTATATTAATTTAGTGAATATTCCTAACTCAAAGGACTTCATAGACCATTATACTATATAAAAATAGTTTTAAAATACATTCTATTTTTAGAAATATCTTTGGAGAAGTCTTGAGGAACAAAATTGTGTCTCGAGCTAAATATGATATAGAAGAGAAGAACCCATTCCCCGTTTGTCATGTTAATAGTTATTAGCTTTAAAATTGCATAAGAACATAAAATGGTATGAAGAAAATGGGAATATCCAAAAATAAAATCATTTTCTGACTCATTACAAATTCTGTCACTTTAGAGTTCTATTTTTAGGGGTAAAATTAAAGATAAATACTTTTTTTTAATATTCCAGGTTTTTAAAAAAATTCTAGTTAACATATCACATAATATTAGTTTCAGGTGTAGAATTTAGTGATTCATCACTTACATTTAACATCGAGTGCTCATGACAAGTGTCCTCCTTAATGCCCATCACACCTTTAGCCCATCCTCCCTGCCCACCTCCCTTCCAGCAAGTCTCAGTTGGTTCTCTATAGTTAAGAGTCTCTCCAATGGTTTGCCTTCCTCTCTTTTTTCCCCCTATGTTCATCTGTTTTGTTTCTTAAATTACACATATGAGGAAATCATGTAGTATTTATCTTTCTCTGACTGACTTATTGTGCTTAGCTTAACACACACTAGCCCCATTCATGTTATTGCAAATGGTAAAATTTCATTTTTTTATGGCTGATTAATATTTCATTGTGTGTGGGGGATATATATATATGTGCATATATATATATAACATTCATATATATAATATCCATAATATATATAATATATAATATATATATAGAAGATATATAATATCTTTTTTATCCATCAGTTGATGGACATTTGGGCACTTTCCATAATTTGGCTATTATTGATAATGCTGCTATTAACATCAGGGTGCATGTGCCCCTTTGAATCAATATTTTTGTATCCTTTGGGTATATACCTGGTAGTGCAATTGCTGGTCATAGGATAGTTCCATGTTTAACTTTCTGAGGAAACTCCATACTGTTTTCCAGAGTGGCTGTACCAGTTTGCACTCCCACCAATAGTGTAGGAGGGTTCTCCTTTCTCCTCATCTTGGCCAAATTCTGTTGTTTCCTGAGTTGTTAATTTTAGCCATTCTGACAGACATGAGGTGGTTTGAATGCATGTTTTATAATATGTCTCTCCAGAGTTGATTTTCTTGCAAGGGCTCCAAGTCAGGAGTTCCTTTCTTTTGTGGTAGCCCAGCTTTGCTATGGACCATATGGACACTTCCCAGAGCTGACAGAGTTTACACTCACCTTGTCAGAATATTTTCCTTTTACTCAGAGTATTAGGAGAGGTGACCTAGACCATCACTCCTTGATGACCCAGTCCTTTTATTTTGTCATTCTACACTGATTTACCATTTCTGTTCTTAATCTTGCTAAAATTTATTATATAATGTTCTTTTACTGCAGTGGAAGAGTTGGCACTGTGTTCACTCATGTATTCTCTGCAAGAGTGTCTGGTATATAGAAGTTTATTGGCAATTATTTGTTGAATGACTTCTTAGCTTAGGGGAAAAAAAAGACCTTACTATAAACAATATCTTTCCTTTTGTGGTGATTTTATATTGCCTTTATGAATGTTTGACTTTAAATATTCTATTATGTATATTCAGAGTATTCTTTTCTTATGACTAGATAACCTTTCATTTTGGTAACTTTTTTTTAAATTTATTTTTTTGAGAGAACAAGTGGGGGTGGGGCAGAAAGAGAGGGATAGAGAATCTCAAGCAGGCTCCAAGCTGTCAATGCAGAGCCAGCCTGGGACTCGATCCCATGAACTGTGAGATCATGATGTGAGCCAAAACGAACAGTTGGACGCTTAACCGACTGAGCCACCCAGGCGCCCCTCATCTTTGGTATCTTTAAATAAACAATGAGCACATTGACAAGTGTGCCTTTACTCTGTACTCCTTCTCTTTGACCTCAGTCCACATTCAACCCCCTTCCCACTCTGCTTTGTTCGCTGCTTCCTTTGCCCTTTGGCTTCCTTGAGAGTTTAGCCATAGAAAGGACTGACTTTGTCCCATGTAACAATCTCCAGAACTAGCTCCTATTGTGTGCGGGCATCCCCATTTTTTACTGGGTGGAAATCAATTCCCATTGGACTGTAGGTACTATGGAAACCTATTACCCTTGGTATCACAACATTCCATTTTGGTTCATTTCCCATAATTCTATAAACAGTTCTTATTACATTTTCTTCAAAATTCTCCGAGTGTGTTTGCATTTTTTTTGCTGTGAAATTAATAAAACATGGTTTTTAGCATTTGTTTTGCTTTCATATATGTATACACACACACACACACACACACACACACACACACACACATACACACACAGTTAGGAATGATAAATCATTCAATCCTTTCCTGATGTCGTAAGCAAAACTAACATGAGATCTTAGAGTTTAGGAGTTTTATAGATATTGATTCACAATTAATATCAAAATTAAAAACAGTAAAGAAAAAACAATTATGTCTTTAAATTATTTTTTCAAATAAAAGTATAACTATAAAGTCTTCAATGTAGTACAAGACACTGGACCTGAAGTAATCTAAAACCTGACTAAAATAAATTGAGAGGAAGAAAAATCACTGAGGCTAATATAGGAGAACAAAAAGGTAAATGGTGTAGAAAATATCATTCATCAGGCATATTTTGAGAGATAACAGGCTTGACAATGGCATAAATAAATGGAGAAAAACATAATATATCTAAAATAAAAAACAACATTGAAAATCTAAAGTAATTGAGTTGAACGCTATGGTTATGAGTTAGTTTAAGCTTTCTGAGAGCTGATTATAAGTCTAGTCTTAAACCATCAGACACCATATGAGTCTAGTAAATGTTTAATACCCACTGGGTTATGTAACTATAAATCGTAATGATCCCTTCACTTAGAATGACTGGAATAAACATTGTGATGGGTTTCCAACCAATAAAAGAGCAGTATTTACAAATTTACATCTTGCACAGCAATCCACCATAATTAAAATCTCTACATAATTGTACTTCATGCTATAGAGGTATTATTTTCTGGCATTAAATCAGTATGTTTGGGATAATATGCAGTACACAGTAAATAGCCCTCAATGAATATTGTACATTATTAATATTAACCTGACAAAAAGTATGAGTAGTTCATTTGCTAAAGTGTCTACTTAAATATTTTAGAAAGAGAAGAGAGAAAATTAGGTAGAAAAGAGAATATTTAAATAGTCCACATAAGTCATATTTAACAAGTTTTACAGGTTGTATATTTATTTACATACTTATTTATTATAAGTATGGGAACCTAACTGTGAAATAGAGACAACCTACAGAAATAGGAATAAATATTGTGCTCTGTTTAAAGAAACTCTATTCCCAAAGTGTTTTTTTTTCTTTTGTAATGTTTCTGTGATTTTCAGAGGGGAGCAAGAAGGAAAAGGAAGTGGAGTGGGAATTGAGGTGTACCTTCTTTGGACTGTTCAGCCATATTCTTTCTCATTTACCTACAATAATCTTTAATATTTTACATTTTCCTTGTATAATATTTTATATATGCATGGTATTTAGAGAAATCGATCAATTGTGCTCTTGAAAGATTATTTGAAGATATTTATATATCACTGAGTAAATCTGAAGCTAAAGGAGTATCTTTTCATGTGCTTGTTTTCTGTATCTCTTTCTCAGTAAAGTGTTTAAAACTTTCTACCCACTTTTTTTTTGAGTTATCTGTAGTCTTACTAATTTGAAAATTCTTTCTGTATTGTGGATACACTTCTTTTTCAAATGTGTGCATCAGAAGTATTTTCTCCTAGTCCATAGCTTGTCACTTAATGTTCTTAATGCTATATTTTCATAAGCAGAACTTTAAAAATCTGAAGCACAGTTTATCTTTTTTTTAATGATTCATGCTTTTTCTCTCTTATTTAAGAAATATCCCACTAATCCACAAGCTTTTCTCCTATGCATTTTCCTGGCAGTTTTAATATTTTTGTGTTTACGTTCATGTCTATGATCAATTTTGAGTTAATATTGTGTACAGTTTGAGATTTTTTTCATTAATTTTTTGTATTAAGATATTCAATTACATATCATTTGTTGAGAGAATATTCTTTCATCATTTAGTTACCTTGAGTTCTTTGCTAAAAATCAATTGGTCATATATTTGTAGATTTATTTCTAGACTGCCTATTCTGTTCCATTTATCTGTGTATATATCAGGTCAGTAATACCTCATCATTATTACTATAGATTGATAGTCTAAAATCAACTAGTGTGAATCATCTAATTAAGTTCTTTAAAACAAAAAGTTATTTGAGGTACTTCATGTTTCTTCATGAATTTTAGAATAATCCATTTCCAATGAGATTTTTATAGGAGTTGTAATGAATTTATTTATTTATTGGGGAAAATGGCATCATAACCATGTTGATTTTTTTTTATAAATGAATGTGACTTAATCTCTCTATTCACTTAAGTTATCTACGTATATAGATATTATTTTCTGTCTCTACAGTTTAAAGCATGTGAAAAATGACTTCTATTTTTTTAATATTTTTCCTGTTTCAATTATTTTTATGATTTGTAAGTAGTACTTTATTTAAAAACTCAATTTTCAATTGCTTATTGCTAAGATGCAGAAATACAATTGATATTTGTACATTCATTGTCTATCCTGAGATATGGATAAAGTTATTCAAGAGGTCTACTAGCATTTTATAAATTTATAAAGATTTTATTCTTTTTGGAAATGTTTATTTTGGTGGGAGGAGAGAGAGAGAGAGAGAGAGAGAGAGAGAGAGAGAGAGAGAGCAAGTGATCATTCAAGTGGGGGAGGGGGAGGGAGAGAGAGAATCCCAAGAAGGCTCCATTGCTGTCAGTGCAGAGCCTGACATGGGATCAGTCCCATGAACTGTGAGATCATGACCTCAGTTGAAATCAAGAGACGGATGCCTAACTGACTGAGCCACCCAGCTGCTCCGATTTATAGAGATTTTCCATATAGACAATCAAGTCCTGTGAAAACAAAGACAATTTTATTATTTTTTAAACATTGCTATGTCTTTTCTTTATTTTCTTGTCTTATTGCACTGGCAGTAATTTCCAATTCAGTGTTGAATAGAAATGGTAAGAGTGGACATCTATAATTTGTGTCTGATCTTATGGGAAAAGCAGTGAGTTATTCACCTTTAAGAATTATATCAGAATTACATTAGGTTTATCTTTTTCATGGATGACCTTTATCAGGTTGACTACAATATTTTACGAGTTTGCTGAGACTTTTAAAAATCATAAATAGATGTTTAATTTTTTACAGTGTGAACTTACAGTGAGGTTGATTTTTACCTGTGATTGTTCAATTTTACCAGTATCATTTATTGAAAAGGCTATTGTTTACTTTTCAAATTTGTTTGAACTCTTCTGGGTCCTGTGCCTTGCCATGTACATTTTATAATTATCTTGTGTATGTCTACAGAAAGAATTTACTGGCATTTCAATAGGAATTGCATTAAAACTATAGATTACTTTGGGGGAAATTAATATATTTACCATAATAAGTGTTAAATTCAGGAACATGGCATGTCTTTTCATTTATTTACATCCTTGATTTTTATTGCATTTTAAAATATTGCTGATACAAACCCTATAAATGGTTTACTAAATTTACACCTAAATATTTAATTTTATTTGTACAAATTATAAATTGTATTGTGTTTTATTTCAATTTCCAAATGTTCATTGTTATTATTTAGAAATTGAATTGTTATCTAATAGTCATCTTGTATCCAGTGACCAGGCTGAAGGCACTTAATATTTCTAGGGGTTTACTTTGTAGATTGCTGGGAATTTTCTATATAAATAATCATGTCATCTTCAAGTAGGGACAACTTCTTTCTTTCCAAGATATATTCCTTAAATTCCATATAAGATATATGCCTTATTGACTCACTAGAACTTCTAGTACACTGTTGAATAAGAATCATGGACTCTGTTTCTGATCTTAATAAAAAAACATTAAGTAATTCAACATTAAGTATGATGTTATAGGTTTTTGTACATGCTCTTTATAAAACTGATGTCCCCGGGTGCCTCAGTGGCTCAGTCGGTTAAGTGTTCAACTTCAGCTCGGGTCATGATCTTACTGCTCATGAGTTCAAGCCCAGTGTCAAGCTCTGTGCTTACAGCTGAGTCTGGAGCCTGCTTCCAATTCTGTGTCTCTTCCCTTCTCCCACTCACGCTCTATCTCTTTCTCTCAAAAGCAGATAAATGTTAAAAACATTATAAGGTTGATGTTCCCTCTATTCCTACTTTGCTGAGTTTTAATCATGAATAGATGTTGGATTTTGTGAAATGCTTTTTCTGTGTCTATTAATTTGATCATTTAAATTTTCTTCTATAGCCTGTTGATAAAGTGGATTACATTGATTTTCAAAGATTGAGCCAGACTTATATAAATTGATTATATCTCACTAGGTCATAGTATATAATTCTTGCTATACCTTGATGAATTCAATGTGCTAATATTTTATTGAGAGTTTTTGTATCTTAGTTCATGAGAGATGTGGGTCTGCTTTTTGTTTTTATTTTTTATTTTTATTTTTTTTGTTTTTGTATTGACCTTGCCTTGTTTTATTATATACTGACCTTGAGTAATACTAACCTTGTAAAATGAGTTGAGAAGTGTTCCCTCCTCTTCTATTTTCTGGAAAAGAATGGGTACAATTATTGTTAATTCCTTACATGCTTAGCACAATTCTCTATGAAACATGTGCATGTGGAGATTTTTTTCTAGTTTTTAAATTACCGATTCAATTTAGAAATGGTTATAGTACTATTAAACTTTTCTAGTTCATCCTAATTAGATTTTGGTAGTTAGACACACACAGTGTATCTGATTTCCTGAAGCATGTGTGTAGATAAAAGTAGCACTACTCCACAGCAGCCAATTTTTGTAAGAAAAATGTCTGGAAGATAAATCAGAGAAATAGGGGATAAGTGGGAAACCAGATTCAGGTGGAGATGGGGATAAGCAAATGGGGTGTGCAAGTAAAGGGGGAGAGGGGATAAAAAGAGAAGAAAATTTAGTGTAGCTACTTCTCTCATTTGCTTTGCAAATACCTTATAACATCTGGCTTCTGAATAATTGCGCTGCATAGTACAATGCTTAGCTTCTTATGTTCTTGTTAAAACCACATAGGATTGTGTGTTCTGCAGTTCAGTGACTTTTAAACATCTAACAAAGAACACAGACATCTGTGATAAAAAAAGCACAGCCTGGTCAGGGGCGGCTGGGTGGCGCAGTCGGTTAAGCGTCCGACTTCAGCCAGGTCACGATCTCGCGGTCCGTGGGTTTGAGCCCCGCGTCGGGCTCTGGGCTGATGGCTCAGAGCCTGGAGCCTGTTTCCGATTCTGTGTCTCCCTCTCTCTCTGCCCCTCCCCCGTTCATGCTGTGTCTCTCTCTGTCCCAAAAATAAATAAATGTTGAAAAAAAAATTAAAAAAAAAAAAAAAAAAAAAGCATAGCCTGGTCAGTATGAAAGTCTGTATGCTTCACAGAGTACTCATGACTAGCATGGCATACAAGATTAGTGCCTTTAGTGTCGTCTCAGAAATAGATTAATTTTGTTGCTAAAATAATTTTATAATTTATAATAGTTGGAAATGGGAAAGTGATTGTTAAAATAAAATTAAGAATTCTGTGTTAAAACTTTAAAAAATCTAGAACGGGTGATATGGTTACAAAACAACAATTCATAATCTTTTTCACTTGGGTAACTTCCCTCATCCTCAAAGACATTTTTTGGTGGCTAATATTTACTAGAACACACTTTGAGAAATGTTGTAATAGGATATTAACTAATCTGATTAGCATCTTTTCATTATGTATACTTTGAAATGGGCTTATGGATTCAGAGATAAATCCAATGTGGATCCTGCTTCCAACTCCTTATCATTTATAGACTATGTACAATATAATAATAATAAAATTGTGATAAGTGCCATAAGAAGAGTTTTATTTAGCAAGTGCTTTTGATGATCAGGTAACAAAAAGACAACTTCTGGTCAAGGGAAATGAAGTAGACTTATGGATATAGAACTTTAGATCTTGAATAAAGAAAAGAACTAAAGCATATGATAATGGTATGAAATATAATTACTATATGTATAAAACTAAAGGCAAATGCATAGGTACTAAAAGAGGGCATGTGCCCAAACAGCTTATATTCAGGTATTTTCTTGATAAATAACAGCAGCTTTCACCTACTATTCATCAATCATTGTGCTCAGCACCAGGAATTTGATAACCTACCTTCAAAGTAAATGTAAAGTAGTGAAAATAGAAAACTTTCTATTGTACAAAATAATAAGAGTTGTGATAGGACTATGCAAAGGTGCTCTGTGAGGACAGAGGAGATTGGGTATTTATCTCTACCTTGAAACTACAAGCCTGGCTTCATTGAATATATATATATGAGTGTGTGTGTGTGTGTGTGTGTGTGTGTGTGTGTGTGTGTGTATACACACATTTATATATATATACACATACACATTTATATAGGATAAAATATATATAAAGTATTATATGCATTTACCTTCATTTGTTTACTTATATGCATATTTTGCCTAAAGACAAGTTCATGAAAGGGCCGTGGGTTAAGATGAAAGAATGGATTTCAGGAATTAATTACAGCTCAAAGTAGGACAATTGATCTAACAAAATCTTGGAGAACAGAAGAAGCGTGAGGAATAAATCTTATCTCAGTGCCAGAGAAAGAAGGAGGTCAAAAGAGGTAAAAGAGGGAAAGAGGGAGACAGAGACAGCAAGAGAGAGAAAGAAGTAAAATTAGGAGAGTGTGGGAGAACTGTGTTGGGAGAGTGAGGAGTCACGCAGGTGATGATATGAATAATTACGGGTTTGAAGTTAGCCTGTGCCTATGGGTACCAATGATGAGGAAAGACAGATCATTAGGTTTGAATGATTTTACAGCACGAGAAAGATTTTTAAAAAATAGATGTTAGAGCTCCAAAGATGACACCTGTTGTTGCAAGTGCTAACTTTGAATAGTTGACAACCAGAGACTGAGAGATAACAGCAATAAGGGTCTGAAAAGAGAGTTATAAACCAAAGACATAGGCTCAGAATAGTGTTAGGGACTTCTGAAAAATGATAAAGACCTGTGGTTCTCTTAGTTTTGTTACACTTAACTGCCTAAGTTTTTTTTTTTTTTTTTTTTTTTTGGTAACGATTATGATCATATTCTTTAAGGGACTATCTACAATAGAAAATGTCACATGTGATTTTATTTTTTTATTTTTTTATTTTTTTTAAATTTTTTTTTCAACGTTTATTTATTTGTGGGACAGAGAGAGACAGAGCATGAACGGGGGAGGGGCAGAGAGAGAGGGAGACACAGAATCGGAAACAGGCTCCAGGCTCTGAGCCATCAGCCCAGAGCCCGACGCGGGGCTCAAACTCACGGACCGCGAGATCGTGACCTGGCTGAAGTCGGACGCTTAACCGACTGCGCCACCCAGGCGCCCCACATGTGATTTTAAATATCAGCTTATGATTTAGTTATTTATTTCTGCAGAAAATTATATAAATAAAAAGATTCACAAAGATTAATATTGGAAAGTGACACTGTATTATTGTATTTCTACATTGAATATGCAATGAAATTTGATGTCATTTTTAATTTACTATGTCTGTTCAAATTTATCAATTACTTATGAGACAGGTTTTGAATTCATCTTGGATACAAATAATAATGGTGGTTCCAAAGTTATGACATTTATCATTATCATGATATTCTTTGATGTAATTCTCCTAAAATCCAGTTTAATAATTTGAGATAAAATAATCATGAGTGTGGCTGTTCTGAGTGTAAAATGGAAAAGACATTATAACAATTGAAACCTCATTTCTAGAGGTTTCTTTATCATGTTATTCTCATATTTTTCTTAATATGAAATTTATTGTCAAATTGGTTTCCATACAACACCCAGTGCTCATCCCAACAGATGCCCTCCTCAATACCCATCACCCACTCACCACTCCCTCCCACCCCCCAAAAAACCTCAGTTTGTTCTCAGTTTTTAGGAGTCTTTTATGTTTTGGCTCCCTCCCTCTCTAACCATTTTGATTTTCCTTCCCCTCCCCCATGGTCTTCTGTTAAGTTTCTCAGGATTCACACAGGAGTGAAAACATACGGAATCTTTCCTTCTCTGTATGACCTATTTCACTTAGCATAACACTCTCCAGTTCCATCCACATTGCTACAAAAGGCCATATTTCATTCTTTCCCATTGCCACGTAGTATTCCATTGTGTATATAAACCACAATTCCTTTATCCATTCGTCAGTTGATGGACATTTAGGCTCTTTCCATAATTTAGCTATTGTTGAGAGTGTTGCTATAAACATTGGGGTACAAGTGCTCCTATGCATCAGCATTCCTGTATCCCTTGGGTAAATTCCTAGCAGTGCTACTGCTGGGTCATAGGGTAGGTCTATTTTTAGTTTTTTGAGGAACCACCACAATGTTTTCCAGAGTGGCTGCACCAGTTTGCATTCCCACCAACAGTGCAAGAGGGTTCCCGTTTCTCTATGTCCTCGCCAGCATTTATAGTCTCCTGTTTTGTTCATTTTAGCTACTCTGACTGGCATGAGATGATATCTGAGTTGTGGTTTTGATTTGTATTTATTTCCCTGATGAGGAGCAATGTTGAGCATCTTTTCATGTGCCTGTTGGCCATCCGGATGTCTTCTTTAGAGAAGTGTCTATTCATGTTATCTGCCCATTTCTTCACTGGATTATTTGTTTTTCGGGTGTGGAGTTTTGTGAGCTCTATAGATTTTGGATACTAGCCCTTTGTCCGATATGTCATTTGCAAATATCTTTTCCCATTCTGTTGGTTGCCTTTTAGTTTTGTTGATTGTTTCCTTTGCTGTGCAGAAGATTTTTATCTTCATGAGGTCCCAATAGTTGATTTTTGCTTTTAATTCCCTTGTCTTTGGAGATGTATCAAGTAAGAAATTGCTGAGGCTGAGATCAGAGAGGTTTTTTCCTGCTTTCTCCCCTAGGGTTTTGATGGTTTCCTGTCTCATTTTCAGGTCCTTTATCCATTTTGAGTTTGTTTTTTGTGAATGGTGTAAGAAAGTGGTCTAGTTTCATCCTTCTTCATGTTGCTCTCCAGTTATTCCAGCACCATTTGTTAAAGAGACTGTCTTTTTTCCATTGGATATTCTCTCATGCTTTGTCAAAGATTAGTTGGCCATACTTTTGTGAGACTAGTTCTGGGGTTTCTATTCTATTCCATTGGTCTATGTGTCTGTTTTTGTGCCAATACCATGCTATCTTGATGATTACGACTTTGTAGTAGAGGCTAAAGTCTGGGATTGTGATGCCTCCTGCTCTGGTCTTCTTCTTCAAATTTACTTTGGCTATTCAGGGCCTTTTGTGGTTCCATATGAATTTTAGGATTGCTTGTTCTAGTTTCGAGAAGAATGCTGGTGCAATTTTGATTGGGATTGCATTGAATGTGTAGATAGCTTTGGGTAGTATTGACATTTTGACAATATTTATTCTTCCAATCCATGAGCAGGGAATGTCTTTCCATTTCTTTATATCTTCTTCAATTTCCTTCATAAGATTTCTATAGTTTTCAGCATACAGATGTTTTACATCTTTGGTTAGATTTATTCCTAGGTATTTTATGCTTCTTGGTGCAATTGTGAATGGGATCAGTATCTTTATTTGTCTTTCTGTTGCTTCATTGTTAGTGTATAAGAATGCAACTGATTTCTGTACATTGATTTTGTATCCTGCGACTTTGCTGAATTCATGTATCAGTTCTAGCAGACTTCTGGTGGAGTCTATCGGATTTTCCACGTATAATATCATGTCATCTGCAAAAAGTGAAAGCTTAACTTCATCTTTGCCAATTTTGATGCCTTTGATTTCCTTTTGTTGTATAATTGCTGATGCTAGAATTTCCAACACTATGTTAAACAACAGCAGTGAGAGTGGACAACCCTGTTGTGTTCCTGATGTCAGGGAAAAAGCTCTCAGTTTTTCCCCACTGAGGATGATATTAGCTATGGGCTTTTCATAAATGGCTTTTATGATGTTTAAGTATGTTCCCTCTATCCCGACGTTCTCAAGGGTTTTTATTAAGAAAGGGTGCTGAATTTTGTCAAAGGCCTTTTCTGCATCGATTGACAGGATCATATGGTTCTTATCTTTTCTTTTATTAATGTGATGTATCACGTTGATTGATTTGCAAATGTTGAACCACCCTGCAGCCCAGGAATGAATCTCACTTGATCATGGTGAAAAATTCTTTTTATATGCCGTTGAATTTGATTTGCTAGTATCTTGTTGAGAATTTTTGCATCCATATTCATCAGGGATATTGACTGTAGTTCTCTTTTTTTTTATTGGGTCTCTGTCTGGTTTAGGAATCAAAGTAATGTTGGCTTCATAGAATGAGTGTGGAAGTTTTCCTTCCCTTTCTGTTTTTTGGAACAGCTTGAGAAGAATAGGTATTATCTCTGCTTTAAATGTCTGGTGGAATTCCCTAGGGAAGCCATCTGGTCCTGGATTCTTATTTGTTGGGAGATTTTTGATAACTGATTCAATTTCTTCGCTCGTTATGGGTCTGTTCAAGCTTTCTGTTTCTTCCTGTTTAAGTTTTGGAAGTGTGTGGGAATTTAGGAATTTGTCCATTTCTTCCAGGTTGTCCAGTTTGTTGGCATATAATTTTTCATAGTATTCCCTGATAATTGCTTGTATTTCTGAGGGATTGGTTGTAATAATTCCATGTTCATTCATGATTTTATCTATTTGGGTCATCTCCCTTTTGTTTTTGAGAAGCCTGGCTAGAGGTTTATCAATTTTCTTTAGTTTTTCAAAAAACCAACTCTTGGTTTCATTGATCTGCTCTCAAGTTTTTTTAGATTCTATATTGTTTATTTCTGCTCTGATCTATATTATTCTCTTCTTCTGCTGGGTTTGTGGTGTCTTTGTTGTTTTGCTTCTGTTTCCTTTAGGTGTGCTGTTAGATTTTGTATTTGGGATTTTTCTTGTTTCTGGAGATGGGCCTGGATTTTAATGTATTTTCCTCTCAGGACTGCCTTCACTGCATCCCAAAGCATTTGGATTGTTGTATTTTCATTTTCATTTGTTTCCATATATTTTTTAATTTCTTCTCTAATTGCCTGGTTGACCCATTCATTCTTTAGTAGGGTATTCTTTAACCTCCATGCTTTTGGAGGTTTCCAGACTTTTTCTTGTGGTTGATTTCAAGCTTCATCTCATTGTGGTCTGAAAGTATGCATTGTATGATCTCAATTCTTGTTGTGACCCAGTATGTGATCTATCGTGGAGAAGGTTCCATGTGCACTCAAGAAGAAAGTATATTCTGTTGCTTTGGGATACAGAGTTCTAAATATATCTGTCAAGTCCATCTGATCCAGTGTTTCATTCAGGGCCCTTGTTTCTTTATTGATCTTGTGTCTAGATGATCTATCCATTGTTGTAAGTGGAGTATTAAAGTCCCCTGCAATTACCACTTTTTAATCAATAAGGTTGCTTATGTTTGTGATCAATTGTTTTATATATTTGGGGGCTCCTGTATTCGGCACATAGACATTTATAATTGTTAGTTCTTCCTGATGGATAGACTCTGTAATTGTTATATAATGCCCTTCTTCGTCTCTTGTTACAGTCTTTAATTTAAAGTCTAGTTTGATATAAGTATGGCTACTCCAGCTTTCTTTTGACTTCCAGTAGCATGATAGATAGTTCTCCATCCCCTCACTTTCAATCTGAAGGTGTCCTCAGGTCTAAAATGAGTCTCTTGTAGACAGCAAATAGATGGGTCCTGTTTTTTTATCCGTTCTGATGCCCTATGTCTTTTGGTTGGAGCATTTAGTCCATTTACATTCAGTGTTATTATAGAAAGATATGGGTTCAGAGTCATTGTGATGTCCGTAGGTTTCATGCTTGTAGCGATGTCTCTGGTACTTTGTCTCACAGGATCCCCCTTAGGATCTCTTGTAGGGCTGGTGTAGTGGTGATGAGTTCCTTCAGTTTTTGTTTGTTTGGGAAAACCTTTATCTCTCCTTCTATTCTGGATGACAGACTTGCTGGATAAAGGATTCTCGGTTGCATTTTTTTTCTGTTCATCACATTGAAGATCTCCTGCCATTCCTTTCTGGCCTGCCAAGTCTCAGTAGACAGATCTATCATGAGTCTTATCGGTCTCCCTTTATATGTTAGAGCATGTTTATCCCTGGCTGCTTTCAGAATTTTCTCTTTATCCTTGTATTTTGCCAATTTCACTATGATATGTTGTGCAGAAGATGGATTCAAGTTATGTCTGAAGGGAATTCTCTGTGCCTCTTGGATTTCAATGCCTTTTCCCTTCCCCAGATCCAGGAAGTTCTCAGCTATTATTTCTTCAAGTACACCTTCAGCACCTTTCCCTCTGTCTTCCTCCTCTGGAATCCCAATTATGCGTACATTATTTTGTTTAATTATGACACTTAGTAGTCTAAGTCTCCCCTCATACTCCTAGATTTCTTTATCTCTTTTTCTCAGCTTCTTCTTTTTCCGTAATTTTATCTTCTAATTCACCTATTGTCTCCTCTGCCTCTTCAATCAAGCTGTGGTTGCCTCCATTTTATTTTGCAGCTCATTTATTGCATTTTTCAGCTCCTCCTGACTGTTAGTCCCTTGATCTCTGTAGTAATAGATTTTCTGCTGTCCTCTATACTTTTTTCAAGCCCAGCGATTAATTTTATGACTATTATTTTAAATTCATTTTCTGCTATCTTGCTTAAATCATTTTTGATCAGTTCGTTAGCTGTTGCTACTTCCTGGAGTTTCTTTTGAGGAGAATTCTTCTGTTTTGTCATTTTGGATAGTCCCTGGGGTGGCGCGGAACTGCAAGGCACTCCCCCTGTGCTGTCTGGAGTTACTTGTGTTGGTGGGCGGGGCCGCAGTCAGACCTGATGTCTGCCCCCAGCCCACTGCTGGGGCCACCGTTAGACTGGTGTGTACCTTATCTTCCCCTCTCCCAGGGGCAGGACTCACCGTGGAGTGGTGTGGCCTATGTCTGGGCTACTTGCACACTGCCAGGCTTGTGCTGCTTCGAGGGTGTCTGGTGTATTAGCCAGGGTGGATCCGCAAGGTGCACAGGGGCAGGAGGGGCAGGCTCCTCTTGCTTTGCCTTCGGTGGTCCACTTTAGGAGGGTCCCTGTGACACCGGGAGGGAGGCAGACCTGTCCGAGTGATGGATCTGCAGAAGCACAGCATTGTGTGTTTGCGCAGTGCAAGCAAGCTCGTGAGGGGACTGGTTCCCTTTGGTTTTTGGCTGGGGGATGGGCGAGGGAGATGGCGGTGGGGAGAGCCTTTGTTCCCAGCCAAGCTGAGTTCTGTTGTCTGGGGCTCAACAACTCTCCCTCCTGTTGTCGTTTAGCCCTCCTGCTCTTAGAGCAGAGCTATTGACTTATAACATTCCAGATGTTAAGTCCCGCTGGCTGTCAGAACACACTCCCTCCGGCCCCTCAGCTTTTGCAAGCCAGACTCGGGGGCTCTGCCTTGCCGGGTGGGCTGGTTGCCCCTCCACTGCCCTGGCTCTCTCCCGCCAGTCCATGAAGCGTGCACCGCCTCTCTGCCCTTCCTACCCTCTTCTGCGGGCCTCTTGTCTATGCTTGGCTCCAGAGAGTCCATTCTGCTAGTCTTCTGGCAGTTTTCTGGGTAAATTAGGCAGATGTGGGTGGAATCTAAGTGATTAGCAGGACGCGGTGAGCCCAGTGTCCTCCTACACTGCCATCTTCACCTCTATTCTCACATTTTTTGTGCATCATTTGCCACTGTCTGAAATTATCTTATTGATTTATTTATGTTACCTTCTTTATTTTCATTTTGCAAGATTATGAATCTTCTTTGTCTTACTACTGTATTTACTACTATACCCTTAGTATCAGGTGTTTATCTTATAGTAAGTGCTCAGTAAATAACTGTTGAATGCACTTAGTCTGTTCATTACTGAGAGAGGATTCTCACCGACATTATGCTAGAACAAATGCATATATGCTTACCTTCAAATGACCATGGTGATATGACATAGCGATAATGAGTTGTGTCTAGGAAATGTCTCCTTTAGTATTTAAGAAGTTAATTATCTAAATTAATTTGATGGAATCTTTCTAGGCAGCATTTAATCTCAATCCTCCATTTGCAAGATGTCCTGATAACATGAAATATGGTGAAGAAATCTCTACTTGCATTTACCTGCTTGTTCCATAAGACATAAAACCATATTGTGTACATTATCTTCAAATAATGTGAGATACTAGAGGGAGAGATGCTGTGGTGCCCTTGCTTTCTGGTTTGGTGTCTTGGCTTACCTACAGTGATGCTTCATAAACTGACACTTGAGACTGTCAGGAATGTCTTCTTAAATCGTCCTGTTAAATTACCATTATTTGCTCCATCTGGTGCATTATGCTGCTGGCTACTGCAGCTCTTTATTCCCACCTTTCTCAGTTGCTGAAGGTGAATTCAGGTTACAAACTATATAGTTCTATAGTAGCTATCACTTGCCTTTCCTGTACTCTATTGCTGAAATTATCTTTGTTGTCCCTGGGAAAGATGGGAAGTTTATCCTTTTTATTGTCTGCTTCATCTTCTTTCCTCTCTGACTTTTCTTGATGTCCTTGTTGAGTTGTTTCTCATTTAGTGGATCTTCTAAGGGCCTCTCTCCAAACTCTGTACTTTAATGTGTTGCAACCATCCATGTATTATGGTCTCATTATACTTAGAAATGTGTACAACCTGTCAAAAATAATTTAAACTTTCCCTAATGGGTATTTATGGGCATTGAATCAAGGAATTGAAGAGAACCAAATTGTAAATCAAAATCTGGCATGGAACATGCTATTCTCTCGAAAATATAATTGTATCAAATATAAATACTTTTTCATTGAATTGCTTTTGAACCAAACCAACCAGCAAGCAAACAAAAATAAACATCACCTAGAAAATTTTGAGAGTAAAGAAGTAAAACCTTAAAACTTGAGTCTTAAAATTACACAAGTATATTACCTGCATATTTTTTTGCTAAATTCAGATATAAAAAAAGGAGCCAGTTGTGCCAATAAGCAGAATCACCCCTCTGAAAAGAGAAAATAGGGCCTTAATAGGGAAACATTAAAGAAGATGCATTCCAAAGCAGAAGGACAGATGAGAAATCTATGTGATAGAACCCATCTTGTTCATGTTAGAATCAAGAGCATCAGATTACACAGTAACATTGCCAAGAGCATTCTATATACCTTTGAATATACCTGGGCCCACAATGATTCATTAAAGTTAAATCAGGGGCACCTGGGTGTCTCAGTTGGTTAAAGGCTGGACTCTCGATTCTGGCTCAGGTCATGATCTCATGGTCCATGGGATAGCACTAACAGTGCAGAGCCTGCTTGGGATTCTCTCTCTCCCCCACCCTCTCCACTCCCCACACCCTCAAAATAAATAAATAAATGTTAAAAAAAGATGTATTAATATTTCTATGCATGGCAGATAGTTATCCACAAAAAGTGATGGCTAGTTCCCAAACATCTTGGGAAAGATGGGTTTTTGGGAGAAATGAGAGACAGTGTGGGATAAAGGGTCCTTGCATCACCGTTTATACACCTCGCCACTGAATAATGTGTACAAAGCCTATTTAATCTCCCCCTAGTGGTTTCCAAGAATGACTGCCTGCAAAGTACTGAGAGAAGAGCTGTAATCAACCCCCCCACCCCAACATACACACACACACACACACACACACACACACACACACACACACGCACACACACGTACACATGCACAAGCTGTTTTGTCTCCTGATGAAGAAAAGTGAAAGCTTTGAAGAATAATAAAGATAAAGCATATACTGATTATTAGGAAACCTTAATGAAGACCTCTTCTTCACTAGGTAGTAGTCTTGCTTTTTGAGGATCTTTTACCTTGGTTTTATAGCACACACCTAGGATTTAAATGACTAGGTATATGAGGGTAATATCCCTTCATCAAATGAAATTAGAAACTGCTACTCTGGAAGTCTTCAAAAGATACAGAGCAAGAGAGTTACTTCATATGTTGACCATGACCAGTATCTGGGGCATAGTTTCAAAGTTTTGTTTTGAGCACCCTGTGTAAGGAAACTATGAAATGGTACCATTGTGACTATATATATGGAGAATAAATGCACATTTAAAATACAATCTGTTTTCTGTCTATCAATTGGGGCAGACCTCTGGTGTATTATAGAAGTATATGTTATAATGAAAGCTAATCATGAAAATTTAGAGTATTGTAAAATCCCATTAAATGAGTGCTTGCCCTGTGAAAAGAAATTGGGAAATTTGCCATCAAATGTAAATTATTGAAAATATATTAGGTGGAAAAAGTATATCTATTTTCTAACTATGCTGTATCAATATGTACTTGAGAAGCATAATGACCAGCACCATTAGCTCAGCCTCCATTATGTTTATTATTACCTAGGCAATACATTTGGGTGAATCAAAAATCATACCCAGTTCACAGTTTATTTTGTTAATAAATGTGGCCTGCTTAGAACAGCACATGTTTGGAATGACACTGTTCAATGATTGACTTTCCTATACATAAAATAACTATTTTATGCTGAAACAATTAAAAATGCAAATTCATAAATATTGGGTACAGGTAGACATTTTTGGGGGTCCTAATTCAGTGAAAACATTTACTGCTGAAAAGTTTTTAATGATTTTTTGTTGTTGTCTTCCGTAACTCAGGTTATCTGGAATGAATATACCACCACCAATTATCAGCAACAAAAACTGGCTCAGACTGCATTTTGTTACAGACAGCAATCACCGATATCGTGGATTTAGTGCTCCATATCAAGGTACATTTAATGAATACCTTTGCCTCTTTTGATTTGTGAAATGATTTTGGTATATACAGCTACATTTTGCGATAGAAGCAAAATATCTTGTGCCTTAATAAATGGTAATTTGAATAAGCCAAAATGGTCATTCACTTGGTGAGGCAACAATGTGATAATAACTAAATTACAATAGAAAAGTTAGTTGGTTTTTATAGCACAGTGTTCTAAATGAAGAGTATTATGACCTCTAAAAAGTAGTATGTAACAGATACAATGTTTTCCTTTAATAAAGTGGTTCAGCAATCGGACATGCTTCCTAAATCTGCACCACAGAACACTGCAGAAAACCTGAAGTTGTGAATAGGCTCTCCATCAAACGAAATCCATTTTCATATACAGTGTTTGCTATTGCTAGTTTAATAAACCTTGTTAGGATTATTATCCTAACAATTTTTATTAGCAGGCATAATTTTGAATGAGTGAGATACAGTATTTGATGTAGTAGCTTGAAAACACTCTTGGTTTAGAACAAAATTGTTATGAATATGGAGTGTTAATGAAAATTTGACTTCTATAATGTTTAGTAATATTATGTAGGTTTAGTGTACTTTATCTTCAGACTAATGTAAATAAATCATTTCATTCTCAGTAGTGTATCAGCTACTGTTAATGGAATCGTGAGCACTGCCCCAGTTACATTTTTCCATTTATCTGTTTTTTTGTTTTTGTTTTTGTTTTGTTTTTTTAATGCTTTCCTTTTTAGTAGTCTTAAGTCTTAGGCACTTTCAACTTTAATATGGCGACTTGAGGCAGCTTAGAGTTAATACCTAAAATGTTATTAGGCCACATACTGTTTTCTGGAATACAAATTTCAACACTTAATTTATATTTTGAAGACCAGTAACCTATCTATAGCTGTCCTATCAATAGGATTTCTGACAATAGTAGTAACAGATTAATGTCATTGGTATTTTGACATTTATAATAATGTATTGGATATCACTGTAATAAAAATCCCAATGATAATAACTTAAAAGTAAATATTTTAGGCAAGAGCCACGGTAGAAAAATCTATAATTTCTATTGCTAATGTAGTTAATTTGAATGGAAGCATGGATGCAAATATGTTCTCAAGTCTATGTATTTCTCATAATAGAATACATTAATCATTATAAAATACTGTATTTTAAAATTGAAAATTAAATATGCATAGAAAATTATTTTTATATATTTTATTAAAAATAACTGTCCAGGGCATAGAAACTTGAATCTTACCAATTTCAGTCAGTGTCACTTTAAATTTGAAATAATATTTTGCTGCATTTCCAATTTCAATTTCTAAATTTGTTGCGTACTTAGGGAATCAGAGGAAGTGTTTATTGAAACAACAACAATATTGTGGAGCCTCTTTATCTCTGGGTTGACCCCTTCCTTTGTGGAGTTTTCCAGCCACATGATTTTATGTCTCTAATTCCCCCCCCCCAGCCATGAGTTAAAGCAGATGGCACAGCAGAAACTCACAAGACTATCATCATTGACTCACGTGGTGATCTTTTCTACTAGATTCATGAAATCTTTCAGTCAGATGGTCCTCTTCCTTATCTGAATAGAAATAAGGTAGCAATTATTTCAAATTTATGTGTACAACCTGGAGGAAAAAAGTGATCTCCTTTCTCAAAAATAAAGGGACACTTTTTATTTGCTTTATGTTCACGAAACTGGTATCTTTAGATACCATTGTTTTGCATTATAAGGCAATGGTGCAAAGCTGCCAGTAGATTTGTGTATTTAATTGTTTTCAGGTTTCTACGCTCTGATCTTACGTTGACTTTCATAGTACCTTCAGATTCAATTTGATTTTCTAGCGTTGCCTATCTAGTTTCAGGACCAAATAAGAACATAACAATGAATTCACTGTAGTAAAATAGAAAGCAAGTGTTTTAGGGGGTATGGCTTTTTTTTCCCCCTATTTTCTGCAGGAGAAAAGACCTCAAAAGAGGGTGATTTTTGGTGTAATCTGTATCTATAAAATATAGAAGAAATAAAGTGGTCTAAGAAAATGGAAGCTATGATTTTATATGATCATGGAAAAGTTTATAATACAAAAACCCTCCTTTACATAGATCCTGTTAAAACTTTCCTGATTTAGGCCTGATTATGTCCAAATATTATTTTACCTAGACAACATAAATTCAGTTAAAGCAATTCTTGAAATTATAAGCAAATAAAGAAATTTGGACTAAAAAGTAAATAATAAGCTAACTTAGATAGCTGTAAAATTCATAATTCTGACATGCTGAAATACACTCCCTAGCAAGAAACAGTAATCATGCTAATTTACATTGTACCACGCTACCATTTAATTTTAGCAGTATCCAGATTAAAATCAATTAAAGAGAAAAAAATTATGGAATGTACTGTACAAAAGTCACAGCCAGGTCTCCATGAGGTATGGTTTCTTAGCATTCACTTACTTTTGAGAGACAGAGAAACAGAGCATGAGCAGGAGAGTGGCAGAGAGAGAGGAAAACACAGAATCTGAAGCAGGCTCCAGGCTCTGAGCTATCAGCACAGATCCTGACGTGGGGCTCAAACTCAGGAACCTTTGAGATCATGACCTGAACTGAAGTCGGTCACTTAACCGACTGAACCACCCAGGTGCCCCTAGTGGTGTACTCAATACTTATTGAGTACTTAATGATTATTATTGAGCTGTCTTTTTTAATTCATTTAATGTTTTATTGAAACTCTAGGTTTCCGAAGACTGATTATTTTCCTGATGGCATTTCTGTTTAACCTGTGTTCTTTATAAAATATCATGAAAATTAACTGCAAGCTTATTAAAGGTTCCTGAATGAATGGCATTGGTGTTTTATAATGTGTCCCATAATGGAGTCACACTGACATGCTTTCCTCAAAAGAGCCTCCTTTAAATTGTGTTAGAAGCCAGCTTCATGATTGGTTTAGATGTTATAATTTAAATAGGGTTAAGTAGAGGTTGTGGATTACACACTAATAAATGTAGTTCTGTTCTAACTCAAAAAACCTAAGAAAAGGCTTGATTTAAATAAAATGCCTTTGATATGCAAATAGCTTCTGCCTCCCCAGATCCCACACTGAATATTGTCCACTTCTATCTAAAATAAACAAACCATCTCTTTTTTCCCCCCTCTGAGTTTATTTATATTGGAAAACCCTTCTTTGAAAACTCTATTATTATCTCTACTGTGGTTTTAAATTTTTTCCTCTTTAATTTTCAACTCTCCCCCCCCCAAAAAAAACTCATTTCAGTTTCATTTCACTATATTAGTTTTTATGTTGTAAATACTTGCTTTATTCAAGTTTCATTAAAACTCTTCTAATGAGAACTTGGATGTGCTTCTTCACATGTAAGTGGTGTAACTTTTCTTTAACTGTGGTGTTTGGAAGTTCTCATATTTATTTATTGAAACCTCCATAGCATTGTCATTTGTTTTTAATTAAAAACCTAGAATCTTTTTGTTTTCCATTTCTGTGAATATGAGCATGTGTTCTTATTTTCTAAATTGGAACTAGATTTTCAGATGACACTCAATTGTCTAATCCAGAAAACTGTACCTCTAGATGATGTTTATTTAAAAGTGTTATTTTTTTATCCATAAGTCTCAATTATTCAAGTATGAAATACTATTACAACACTTTTCATTTTAAGTTGTTCAGCATATCTAATTTTTTAATGTGCAAAGATTCTGTAGCTATAGATATTCACTAAATTGTCTTTGGCATGTAAGTTTAGGAATTACAACAATATAATCAATTCCAAATATCCAAATATATGAATTTTTCTATATTATAGATTGGCGAATTTTTCTAAATTCTTACAGATTTTATCACATTTTTAATTTACCCCTTTTTCCCATAATTTTGTTTATTTGATTCTTCTTATACAGGTTAATATTTTATAGATACTTATTTCCATTTTAACAAAGATACATCTATAGTAATACAGTATATTTTAAAGTTATGAGGTAAAATACTTTATTATATCATTTCTCAAAGAGTTGTCACCATTTTGGGATCAGCTGTGTGTCTTTTTGGTGACAAAAACATATTTAATGAATGAGGCTTTCAAATTGTATTGAAAATGCACTGCCATAAACCTCAGTTACACAGAGGCCCGTGGCATTTTAGACACACATAATTTAAGTGAAAAACAACTTTCAAATGGTACTCCATTTTTGAAGATTTGAAATGTTTTGACATAAATGTGAGTGCAGAGTTATTGAACAAAGATAAATAAGATTATCAGGGATCCAGGATAGTATGTCAGGAAAAGAATAGACTTGGAATCAGAAGATAAGGGTTGAATTGTGAGGTTGCTAATTGCTGTCTGAGTTGTGTGAGCCTTGGTTTCTCCATCAGTTAAAAAAAAAAGTCATGCTTGTCAGACACATAATTATTGTGCAAATTGAAGTGTATTAAGATTTCTATGAGTAAAAGACATGCAGTAAACAAAGATTCTTCAGTGGAAATAAATAATCAACCACATGAAATGGGTGAGAAACACACTTTCTAACCAAGAAGTAGAAATAGTTTAACAATTGTGATCAAACATAAATTTGAATCCAGGAAACACATGTAAGATGAAAAATGCTACGTTTTATAAGCACGTGTCTAAATTTCTCCAGCGAAAAAAGCACTTTTCTTTAGAACTCAATTTTAAAATGTGACTTAAAAAATGAGGAGAAGCAGTTTCCTCTTTACAACATAATTATTAAAATAATATAGTTCACATTTAAAAATGGAGCATAACATCAAAGCAATCTGTTTAATATATTTCTTTCTAATTTTGCTAAGGCATCAGTTTCTTGTGGAACCTTTATATATCCGTTTTTAATAAGGCACAGGGAATCATTTGTGATCACAAACTCCTCGAATTTGATCACCATCAGTGAGAGTCTTCTTATTTCAAGGTTGGAGGTGAGAGTGTGACATAGTAAGAGAAGATCAAACTTTTGGTTTGGATAGTTTCAGTGTAAGTAGTTTACTGTAATAGGAATGTTGGACAGGGACAGTTAAGTGACTTTCCTGGTGAAGACAATGAACAGGGCTTTTTAGCACAATTCAAGAAGTTATACACACATGCACACACACACACACGCACATCTATGTATGTACATTATGTTTTATAGTAGGTATTTTTTTAGTGCATAAGTGAAAAATCCATAAACTATGTTTGAATTATCTCAATCCCTTTTTCATATATTAGATGAAATGCATTAGTTTAAGCTTAGGAAGTAAATTATTTATGTTCATTTAGTGAGTTTTGAGAGAATAAGATGTTGAGTTTCATTGGTGAATAGTGTTTGAGAATAACTTCTAATCCTATACATTATTTCATTTTGATTTTATTATGAACATCACTTTTTTTTCTCTTCAAGTCTCCTTCATTGCTAAATAATTACTTTCATCTGGAAATTCTCTTTTTGTTCTTTTAAATTTTATTGTGAGGTTCCTAAAAAAAAAACCTTCTTTTATTTCTTGCTTTATAAACTTGTCTGGTCTATAGAGTTCATTGTTGTAATTAGTACAATGTTTACACAGCCAGCAGAGATAATGAAGATATTTAATAGTCAAAATGGTGAAATAACCATTGGTCTGTCTAAAAGAACCATTAAAAACTCTCTGATAGTATTTTCCCCTGTGATGTAAATGTATGTTTTATAGTCACTGCCATTATAACATTTAAGTCCTTTTATTGCATTAGTCGATAATGATAGAATTAAATTCTTCCATAACTAACTTTATATACTTTTTCATTCCCATCCTTAAAACTCATTTTCCAATCTTATTATATATCCCCAGCCCAAAATTCTGTTCAGAAATTATGGATGTGTTTGACAATAAGCTGGTTAATTGTCATTTCATTTCAAATTTCTCAAATGTAGACATTTTGCTGTGAAACACAACTTATGAATTCAAGTAAAGCATTGTATATAAGAAACACAATGTAAGTGACTAATTTTTGCTTAACTTTAGTCAAACATAAGCATTTCTAGCAAAATACTTTTATCTTGCTAAACATTTTAACATTTATGAATTAAAATTAAGCCATATGCCTGACTGTATTTAGAGTTGGACCATAGTTTTAATATATAAAATGAGATTTTAGATATAAAGTAGAATATTAGGAATAATATTTCCTTATACCACCTTGCTGTTTTATAGTCCTTTCATTCTCTTGTGAGTTAACTATATGCATTAACATGGAGACTACTTAGAATTATTAATGGTCATCATTTATGAGAAAATATTTTGGAAACATTACATTCAGATTCTGAATAAGAGAATCACTTAAAAACAGGTGATAAATGGTTTTTATGCAAAGTACAGCCAGAAAATTGAAAGAGAAAGGACATGTGTGCTTAAGAAATAGTCACAGAAATAAGAATATTAAAGATTATATGGAGATAGTTATAAAATTTTCATTATTTTCTAAGGAATTGAATCAATCTTGATAACATTGATATGAGAATGACTTACAGTGGAGGAAAATATCGTAGTTGTTACTTTAAAGAAATATCTTTAATGCTTACATTTGTTAAGTGTTCTTTCCTAAGCAAGTATTTCTATTGATTCTTTAAAAAAAAATTTAATGCTTAAAAAAATCTTTACTGTTTGCTAAGTGTTCTTTTTTAGGCTGTTGCTTAATCCATTTATATAAATCCTTTGTTGATATACTTTAAAAAGTGAAAGGCAAATTATATTAACCTTATGTTACAATCTCATGGAATTTGTGAGAATCCAGAAATATCTTAGTAAAATGATTGTGACTTAGATTACTATTTTTAAATACAACAACTACTATAAATAGGAGATAATTGTCAAATATCCAATTGTAATATGAGTAATACTTTCTAAAACATATAGTAGGTTTAAAATATAGTGCTTGATAACTATCAAACTGAAAAAAAATTCATTTTGGTATAACATTTTAATGTGGCTCATACTTTCCTGTAGACGATAGAATAAATTTACCAATCTTTTCTAGGAAAAATGTCTCTCTTGTGTTAACTCACCTTCCTTGGGGCAAAGCTCAAACTTTTAGGGATTAGATCACCCTCTTCTTTTTTAAAGAAAACTTTTAGATATAAGTGATAGCCTATGAGCCCTCATAGTGATGGGACGGAATAGACTACTCTTGCTCTCAATCATAAATAGTAACCAGTTTCAGTGGAGATGTCACTTCTTGGTACTTTAGAATCCTGTAGACATCTACTGCTGGTGTCCACGAGGCAACTCATGGCATGCTGTTTAAGCTTGGTCAGTTGTCTACTTTCTGACCCTACTCCATGGCATCTTGTGCGGGGTCTTCCCGTCTACTCTTTAGCTAAAGCTCTTTAAACCTCATTTTCTACTATACATTCCTTTTCTTTTTTTCCTTTACTGAGCAAGGCTCTGTGTTAATTCATTCATACCTATCTGCCACCCAGTATCCATCCATTGGTAAAGTATAAAATTGCCCACTTGTTGGACACATTTTATCCTGGTGCTCTGCTGAATCTGGGTATGTCTCTAAGGGGCTTACATTTTTCTATAAGTCAGTGCTGTAAGATTTCAGAATTAATCTCTTTAGTAAATGTAGCTTAACAAATTTATATAGGTTCTTGTACTATCTCTTACTAACCTCCATCCTCCGTGAGAGTTTTTACAGAAAAAGGCAGCTTAGGCTTTCTGTTCCTATTGGATGGCAGGAAAGCTATTCTTTTTTTTTTTTTCCTACATCATGTCCTGAGTTTTCACTAATCATGGATTTTATAAAGCTCTATTAACTAGGTCTTCCAGGTTTGCCTCTTGATCTGAAAGGGGAACTATTTGAAATTTATGTTTCATAATCTCTTTCACCATAATAGAACTCTCAAGACTAATATCTAGATATGAACTTTAGAAATATAATATTTAGTCAAAGTTTTATAAGACTTCTCTTAAATCAAAGTGATCCAAAGGATTCAAAGAATGAAGAAAATCCACAGTATCAAGATTAATATATTTTAGATTTAATCTAAAATTATCTAGATTTAGATTTAAACAGTTTAGATTTTTGAAACAGTCTATTAAGTTCAAAATTGATCTCCTCAAAGAAATATACATATTATATTTCCTACATAAGTCTAAAAATATTCTGTACTGATTTCTGTGCTGTTATTTAAGCTATATTTACAATTGCAAATTGATTTAAAAATATGTAAGTCTATAATTGCTATCTTTATTATCCCAACCAACTCTGGACTAGTTATTTTAATGTAATTTCTATCAAGTATTCAAAACTTTTCTAATGTAGTGAATTCATGAATAATATTTTTTTGTCTATAATTGTTTGAATCTCTTGTATTTCAAAGTGCATCTGGTAGATCACCAAAATTGCCATCATTTTATGGTAGTACCTCATGGTGATCAAATATTGCTCTACTTAGTATTCATTTGTATATAAATATATATGATAGAGTTTTACTCCCATTAAGAATTCTTAGAGTTGCCTGGGAGGCTCAGTAGTTTAAATGGCCAACTTCAGCTCATGTCATGATCTCGCAGTTTGTGACTTTGAGCCCCACGTTGGGCTCTGTGCTGGCAGCTCAGAGCCTGGAGCCTGCTTTAGATTCTGTGTCTCCCTGTCTCTCTCTCTGCCCCTCCCCTGCTTGCAATCTGTCTCTGTCTCTCAAAAATAAATAAACATTAAATTTTTTTGAAAAAATTTCTTAAGTGCTAACATTTATTGTCTCTAGTGAGGGCAATTTTGTTACATCACCTAAGCATGAGTACATAACAAAAGATAATTGATTAAGTTGGTGTTTAACAAACAAAATTCAGTGTTTTATAAATTCTGTTGCAATGACAAGTATATTGAACAGGTAATTTTGTGTTTAGTAATGATTCAATAATTGTACAAGATGGCCTCCAAAGGGCTTCAATCAAGCACCAAAATACAAGCAATCCAACACACTGTATATGATTGATTCTTCCATGTTGGCATGAAAAATGGAGTCTGAAACAACACTTGTGGACCTTACATTCATTTTACAGGCAGTTTTACTCTGCCATTCAAAAATAAGGACATAAAATTAAAATTCCTAGACTTTTAAAATTCAAATTCACAGATATCCAGAAATAGTAAAAAGGTAATTTAAACAAATTTCCTTCAAATGATAAACATAATACTGTGATTTTCCTGAAGTGTAGAGTTATATGGCCATGGTGGTCACACAGGGGTCAATTTGGGGGTCCACAACGCTCCAGAAACACTGGGTTAAAGAAACTGGAGTTTTTTTTTTTTAATTTAAGCGAATAAGACCTTTCAGGCTTATATAGGACCTGCTCTTCCTCAAGGCACACTTTGGAAAATGATTCTATAAGGTATGGAACGAGGGATTGGCTTCATGTGACAATAAATTCATTATCACTTAGCCTGAACTTTTCTTCAGTTATTTAATTAACTGAAGTATAAATGAGGCAGGCAAATAGCTAGTGTTATTTAATTAAACTAAAATAATGTTTGGATGAAAACCCCATTTGAGAGTACTATGGTGCATTTATTTATTTGTTCACTTACTATCCATCTGGATTTATTCAACAAAAATATTCCTGAGCCCTTACTTTGTAGTAACACTGAGCTAGGCTCTGATAGTCCCCAGTCTCAGAATTCAGAGTTTCCTATCTAGTATGTGAAGAGATGATTAAATATTCCATTAAAAAAAGATTTGTGAATTATTGTAATTGAGCAAATGCAAGCTCATGTGGGGAGTGAAAGAATACATGGTCCAAGAAAGCCTTGAGAACACCCGGCACCTGACTGAGTATCGAAGGCTGCAGAGTCGCTGAAGGGTAACTGACAAGGTGATATCTATGCTATGAAGCTGTGTCAGTCCACTATGGCCATACAAATTATTAAAACGTTTAAATAGTGCTGACTGGTAAATAAGTAGCCTCTGTCAAGAGGCCTCTGACCAAGCCTTAGTCTTGGTCCAAGAGTATCTGAACTGTATTCCTGGCTCCTGAACCGCCCCATCGCTTTCAAGACTCACTGGATTGTCCCGAAACAACAAGTGGCTAACAGCTGGCATAATAGGGCACCTTCTAGATACTACTTGTGACCAATATTCCCAATACAGCTTCTAGTTCCTACCAGCTGTTATTCAGTGTTCTTAATATCACTCCAGACCTTCTGGTTAGGGACAAATTTAAAGTGACCAGCAAAAAACAAAACAAGACAAAACACTGCTGTATATTACTATTGGATGATTTTAAAAAGATGTGTTGTTTAGTTCAAAGAAGAGCACTTTTCTATGCAAATTAAAAGATATGAGCGGTATAAATATTCTATCTACTATATGAAAGCTAGGAAACAAATTTTGAATTGTTTCATAGCTACCTGGTTTTGTAATGTGCAACTCCCTAAAGACAGTGACTGTGTCCTTTATCCCTGCATCCCCAGAGTTTAGCATTCTTATAGGTGCCAAATAAATGTTGAGCAAATGCTTGAATGTTATAAGTTCATATGTGTGTTTCACAATTTACAAAGTATCTGCACACACATTATCTCATGCAATCCTCACATCGACTGCATTATTATCACTGTTCTACCAAACCAGAAACAAAGACTGGCACGAGTGACACAAGCCTGCCTGGCACAGGGACACTCACGCTAGGTGGCAGGTTGGGGCTGCGCACCTCTGGCTGAGCCCTGTGCCTGATACTGCATCACCCAAGGAAAGGGGCATATTTGTGTAATTCACTTAGACATCCTATTTGAGGTAACTGCAGTCCTTGAAAAAACGTGTTAAGCCCAGAGTCACATTAGAAGATAGCAGAACCAGGGCACCTGCGTGGCTCAGTCAGTTAAGCATCTGACTTTGGTTCAGGTCATGATCTCACAGTTTGTGAGTTCAAGCCCTGCATCAGGGCTCTTGTCAGCACAGCCCACTTCAGATCCTCTGTCCCCCTCTCTCTCTGCCCTTCCTCTGCTTGAACTCTCTCTGTCTCAAAAATAAATAAACATTAAAAAAAAACTTACAAAAATAGCAGAACCAGGTCTTAACCATTAGGGGCTTTACTTTTAAAGCCTATGTTAAATCCACTGTGAACTCCAGCCTTAGTTATCCTCAGATTTGCAAATTTGCAGAATTGGTATTTTTTTAGAAAAGGCAAAAATTCATTGAGACTCAAATTTGGTGAATAAATAAGTGAAAATTGTGGAAATACACTGTCCTTGATTAAAAGTGACATTGTCATAAAACAATGATATCAGTTATTAAATTAGTTAATATATGTAAAGCATTTTGAATAGTGTCTGACAGAGAGTAAGCATTATATAAAATGTTAGCTATTATTACTATTATCAGCAGCAGCAGCAGGAGAAGCATCATCATCTTTATTGTTTTACTAAATGACTTGGAAGGCAATTTCAAGCATATTATGAATAATGGGGGTATTATTTGAAATGAAAGTATCTCAACTTTTCACAGTAATTAGTGGGAGACTCATATTTATTTGATTACATAGTATAAGTGCTTATTTGTTGATTAAAAAAAGGAGTCCATTTAACACAGGTTTCAATACAGTAGATATTATAATGAAAATTATTCCCAGTAAACTATATCAAATATTTAACAGACAAGTGTCTTACAAATGAACCATTGAGATAGGAGCAGAGTATATTCATTGCTCTACTATATGTCTACAGGGTGAAACAAACAATAAAATCATCTGTTATAGGCTTATTTATCTTCTTATTAGATCAGGTACTACTGACTGTTATTGGAAAACCCAAGAAGGAATTGTAGCCATAAAAGTTTAAGGTGAAAGAAATAAAATAACCCTTATTAGGAAAGGCAACAGTTTCATTACACCCAGAATACTTTTGGGGGGAAAGGTCAAATTCAAACATTATATTGTTGGCCTAAAAAGATAGCAACTTTGTTGCATTGGGATACATCCTCCTTTTCTTACAGAAAACATAACAAGTACTATTTAGAGTTTCCCTAACATGAGACTCCAGATGTGTTCCTAGACTTGTGTTCAACTTCCAGTTAAATACTTACCTTTCCAGTTTATCAACATAACGGAAAGCCAGTTAACTCTTTCCTGAGGTAGATGTTTGAGGAGGAAATAGCAACAAAAACTAAGATTGTAAAAGTAGAGAGGTAGAGATTACCAAGAATAAATTTCCTTTTGCACAGGTGTTGTTCTGGAAAGAACACTGGACTAGAAGTTGGTAAAACTGGGTACAGCCTCCACTCTGTGATTTTGAAAGGATTCCTTAGTATTTCAGGACCATGAGGTCATTAGATAATGGGACGATATAGACTTTTTCCAAGTTTAAATGGAACTATTTGACATCATGCCAGTAACTCACAAAAGTTTCTCTGATGAGAGCTCAGTTTCAGAGTGGTACACACACACACACACACACACACACACACAATTGCATGTTTTCTCTTAGCCTCACATAAAGAAGTAAAATACATAAGCAAAATAAAATTTAATTGTATTCAACTAATAAGTCCAAAATATTAACATTTCAACAGTAATGTAAAATATTAATGGTACATTTTGCATTGTATTTTTCAATTAAGTCTCAAAAATCTAAACGTGTGTTACACTTACAGCACAGCTCATACTTAAATTTCCAATGCAAAGAGTTGTGTTTTTAATATGCTAGAGGAAAAATTTACTTATAATTAAAGTGATAAGTACAATATTTCAATTTATTAGTAACTGTGATTTACCTATATTTTTCTGTGAATTCTTACATAAAATATTCAAATAAATGGGAATCACATTTGTAAATTTCATGTATGAACTATGTTTATGCATAAAACTTTCAAATAAATATATTATAACACTCCATCATTATATGGTCCAGCACTTTTACCACACAACTGCCTCTTACACCCCACAACAGGTAAAATAAAATGTAGTACCAAAACAATGAAGTTGTCCTTAACAGAAAAATATTTCGCGCTGTTTCTAAGGTGAAATTAAAATGAATTAGAGTAAAATAAAATTAAAAACTCAGCGTTGCAGTCTCACTAGCCACATTTCAACTTCTGGAAAGCCACACGTGGCCAGTGGCCAGTGTCCTGCCCCCACAGACACTGTGAATAGTCCTCCTGGGCAACTGAGCTACTGCTCTCCAATCACAGGAAAGTACTAAATATGCTCAAAACTCACGATAAGTACGTGGAGACAATATGACATAGTGTCATCTTTCCCACTGTTCCTCAGCTTTGTGTGACTGTCCACTGATTCTTTATGACTTACTGTGTATGATCATTGGACTGCAGGATGTGCCTTATTTTAGACCTTTAGTATCTATAATTATCAGAAAAATCATGATTTTCCTCTCCACCGCAAACAGCTTCAAATAAATCCATAAAATAAAAGCATTCAACAAAATTTCTGACATTCCCCTTTCAAATTTTTTAATACATTAATTTCTTTGAAAATCAATCTTCCTTTTTTTTTTTTTTTTTTCTTTTTGGTTCCCTTCAGCATGCTTACTCTGCCAGACAAGTGGGACAGACAGATCTGTCTTTTCCCTACCGAAAACATACGGAGATGGGTTAAGCTTATGTTTAAGAAATGGGATGAATGCTGCTGATTGAGTATGTTCTGGTTATCTATCGTGGGCATGGTTTCATATGTTCTGTTGTTTCATTTTTTTCCATAAGGATACGCATTCTTTGATTCAGAAAGTGTGATAACTTAAATGCAAAAAGCAAAATATCCAAATGCATGTTCAGTTTTAAGAAAACCTCAGATTTTTTAATTTTATTTTTTTTAGTTTTCACTGCTGGATATACTAACACATTCTAATAAATAATTTCCAGAATTCCAGAAAAAAAGATACTCTCAACATGCTTCTTACCCAAGATGAAAAATCAGGTCTTGTGATCACATTAACCTGGCGAATTCGTTTGCTGGGGTTGTCATAACAAAATATCACAGACTAGATGGCTTACGTGACAGAAATTTGTTTGTCACAGTTCTGGAATCTGGAAGTTCTAAGATTAAGATGTAGGTAGGTTTGACGTCTTCTGATGCTTCCCTCCGTGGCTTGCAGATAGATGGTCACCTTCTTGCTGTGTTCGCACGTGGCCTTTCCTCCATGCACACTCCTGCCTGGTATTTGTCTCTCCGTGTCGAAAATTTGTCTCCTTGTAAGGTTATCAGCTATCTTGGATTAGGGTCCATCCTTAAGTACTCATTTTAACTTAACCACCTCTTTAAAGAATTTATCCCTAAACACAGTCACATCCTGAGGCGCTGGGGTTTAGGACTTCAACATATGAATTTTGGAAGGATAAAATTCAGCCATAAGACACAGTTTCAATTCACATCAGACACAGTTTCAATTCTATAATTAATATACCAAGCCTCAGCTACTAATCAAATTAGTAAATGTAACTGAATGTTAAGTTCTTCCCTCTCTCCCATACTAGCACTTAGTAGCCAGGTTCAATGGACAGGGTTGAAATTAGCTGATGTGTCTCCTTCTTGTATTTTCTCTTTCTTCTAAACTCCTTATTTGCTGCTGTTTTAGGTTTTGGTAAGATCAAACAGAAGTAGAGCACAGAAGAGGTAAAGGGATTGGTCTTGACCTCAGTCCTAAACCGGCTACATGCTCACTGGTCCTGATTTTCAGGCTGACTCTGTCATGGGCAGTCCTAGGGCTTTTTCAGTGATTCCAACTGGGCCTCTCACTTCTGCAATTTCTTCTCCCAGGGGGTGCATCTAAAGGGACACTTACTGGAGTTGGTCACCAGCCACTTGATATCCCCAGCCTTCTTCTGCTGAGGTATTTTTTTTTTTTTTTTACTCCTCAGGTACCTACTTGGAAAGGTCCCCAAATGGTACTGTTTTAAATCTCCAACACCCATGATCTTCCTTGATCAACCAGAAAAAAAGTTTTGCTCAGAGAAACTCAAAAAGCAGGCTTATTTCAACACAGAAGCTCTCTCTTCTCTCACCCTCTGAATTTCCTCAACAGATGTCAGTTTTAGCTTATTCCTGTGTGATTTCGACTTTAGCTTTCTCAGACGTGAACAGACACCAATCTTTTCTGTGTGCCAACTGCACGAAACAAATTTCATAACTGAGTGATCCCATTGAAGCCCACATCACTAAACTAGCACCAGAAGGTATCATTCTTTCACCTTCCCCCAGAAAGGCTAGGAAAAGGGTACCCAATGATCTGTAAGGTTCTCTCAAAGGAAACAATTTCACCGATCTCCTCTCTTCTCTGTCCGCTTTTAACATCTTTGCTCTGTCCAAAGTGTCCAAGACTCATGAAACAGATTCGTCTCCATTTCTTTTGAAAATTATTCATATAAGAAACTTAATATGTCATACATTCATTTAAATATCTTAATGTCTATGGAATTAATGCTTCCACTGAGGCTGAATCAGGAACAGCCGCATTCTAACCTCCTGGTATACACTTCACACACACACACACACACACACACACATAGACCTACGTCTACGGAAATGTTACACACTTGCTGAAATCAGCCTTTATACTTTGACAGAATATTTCATAGCCAAAAGGAACTATACCTATCATTTTTGGTGCGTGGTGTAATATTTGTATGGTTTGTATCTTTTTAATTGTAGATTTTCTCTCTCAGTTATCTACCTCTCACATCATGATTTAACTCCTGTGATATTGTATGGTACATAAATTAAATATGAAAAATCAATAAGGAATAGGTAATGCAAAATCAGACAATAGTGTGAAGTTTCTGAAGGCTAGGATGAATCTAAGGTAAATAAGAAATGGCATATTTCAAGTGTGTGTGTGTGTGTTTCTATAAGAGAAATTAGGAGAGACGCTAATATTAAGATGAAGATCTAAAGTTATATGTTGGAATAGCAGTTACATCTCTGGTTAACTATATCAAAATTGTGAATGCCTTGAATCTTAATTTACTCATAAAGAAACTGAGGAAGATGGATTATGTAATCATTATACTCTTTTTTAGGTAATTTTTAAAATCTTGAGTGATGTCACTTCTTTACATGGTACATCAGTGACTCTCCATAAATGATTTGTAGATGACAGAACAATTTGTGTGTTTGTGTGTGTGCATATGTGTGTGTGTGTGTGTGTGTGTGTATAAATTTATATACATAGTTATGGGAATAAATTTTTAGGGGAGTTAATGTGAAGTTCTGACTCTAAATGAGGATTAAATCAAATGAACTTGATTTCTATATGGCCTTAATTTACATTACATAGTTTATATTTTATGAATATGTCAACATACAGCACATATCTGTCCTAAGATGGCTTTATTCATTTAGTATTTTTAAAATATTTTTGGAAGTAAAAGTAAAGTTTATCGAAGGTATATATATATATATATATATATATATATATATATACACACACACATATATGTATACATATATATATATGCACATATGTGTGTATATATATGTGTGTGTGTGTGTGTGTGTGTGTGTGTGTGTGTGTGTGTGTGGAGAGAGAGAGACAGAGAGAGAGGCAGGGAGAGAGAGAGAGAGGAAGAGAAAGAGATACGAACAGAGCCTCCAGGAGACTAAGAAAGGAAAAGAACATGACTTTCAGCCTTGCCTGGGGCCTAGGGATCTCTTTGGCAATTATGGTATGGTGCATGTTCCCTCCTTGGCATCCAGGAACTGGTCAGAACAAGGACCCAGTCCAGCTGTCTTTCCTAAGTCATCCATTCCCCGAAGTCAGGGGTCTTGGTTCAAGGTGTTTGGAGTCAGTGGTCTTGTGTTTATGATGACCCACAAGTCACTCCTTGGATGTTATCTATTTTGCTGGAAGCCTGTAAAGATATTAGTTCTTTGTCCCTTACAAGGAGAACACATGCTATTTGCATTACAAGGGATTTATAGAGTGAGGTGGGGGTGCAAGCCCCAGCAAGAATAGAAGCAGAAGCAAAGGAAAAAAACCATCTTTTTAAAATGGGGTCCCTTTAGGTTCCAATGTTTGTTTGTTTATTTCAAAAAATGTTTTTAATGTTTATTTTTTTGAGAGAGAGAGGACAGAGAGCGAACAGGGAAGGGACAAAGAGAGAGGGAGACGCAGAATCTGAAGCAGGCTCCAGGCTCTGAGCTATTAGCACAGAGCCTGATGTAGGGCTTGAATCCACAAACCACGAGATCATGACCTGAGCCGAAGCTGGACGCTTAACCGACTAAACCACCCACACACCCCTCAATGTTTATTTTTTAATTTTTTTTTATGTTTACCCATTCTTGAGAGAGAGAGAGAGACAGAGACAGAGCGTGAGTGGGGGAAAGTCAGAGAGAGAGGGAGACGCAGAATCTGAAACAGGCTCCAGGCTCCAACCTGTCAGCACAGAGCCCCACGCGGGGCTCGAACTCACAAACCGTGAGATCGTGACCTGAGTTGAAGTAGGGCACTCCATCAACTGCGCCACCCAGGCGCCCCTCAATGTTTATTTTTAATAAAGTCCCAAGGCATCTAAACCTTGGCTGTGTAGCCATAGTTACTTGTTGCTTGTGTGCTCTGGCAGTTGAAGACCTGATCAAGAAACATAATATGTCCATCCCGTCTGTTTTATACAATGACTTAGTGGTGGTTCCTGAGGGATTTGTTTTAGCCATCTCTTTCTCTCAACCTCTCCTGATAAATATACAGATATCTCTAGATAGGCAGATGAACTTGATGTAAGTTAAATAATACATCCATGGAAATTTAAGCAGGGCACTGAGTTTGTTCTAACACGATTAAAACTATATTTGACAATTTTAAGATTTATTATTTATATCTTTAAATAACATTTACTAAATATTGCCAACCATGAATAAATACTTTAATCAGTAAATTAGAAATTTGGCCTCTAATATTTACTCCCCTTCCACAAAATTCTAAATAACAATTGCTAAAGTAAACTAAAGTTATTTCTTGGTGCACAGATTTACATTTTTAACTTTTTCAATTGAGTTGTTTTATTGATTCCACAGCTATTAAATTACCTTGAAAGAAAAAAAAAACACTAACTGAATCTAGTGCTAAGTACTCTGAATGAAGTGCTGTCCCCATAACTACTGACTAGAGGAAAAGGAAAGAGGTCAAGGTCCTTTCCCATGACAATGTTATTTTGCAAATAAAGGACTCAATATTTTAAGCTTTCCGCTAGATTGTTCACTAACTCTTCTGTTTTCTCTCATATTTTCTCTCTGTATGTTGAATGCCCTTTAGTATGTGTTTTGTATAGATGACCCTGAAATATTCAGATCTTCCTGTGAAAACTCTTTCTAAATAATTTATAATGTATTTTCATGCTACATTTCTGTGCTTTATTTTGCTACACAACTTCCTTAATAGCTCTGCATAATGCACTCCCATTTAATTAAATGATAAGTAGGGCTGTAGGCCAAAATCAATCTGAATCTGAATGGGATCAATTTGTTTCATACCCTACAAGAGGATTTTATTCCTTAGTATTTTCATAGTTAGAGAATAACCTACTTTAAAATGGTACAAACCTAACAGAAAACTTTACAAAAATGTCTGCATCTGAGGGCTTCTTTAATCAACACGATGTCAACAAAACCAAAAAGGAAAAAAAAAAGTGACATCCCTTTTGGAAGAAATTCTATTGTTATAGTGTATTTCTGTCATTACTTTTTACTTTTGTGGAGAATGTGGAGCTTAAATATATAGTATAAATATATGAATTGGAAAACAATATTTTATATCTGAGGTCTGTGTCTTCACAGAAGTGGCAGAGGTATATTGTCAATGCTGTACTTATGTGACACATATATAATTTAGATTTTATTTATGCATTGTTGAAATGCACATTTTCTTATATGATGTAATTTTAAGATAATATAATACGGGTTTCTAGTCTCTGTAGCATAGTAGTAAATAGCCTTTCTGGAAGCAGAATGTCTGGAGTCAAATCTTGGTTCTTCCATTTGTCCCATAATTATGCTTTTTATTCATTTTCTTTCCTAAAAACATCTCACTACGTGATCCAAATTCCTAAATTTGGATTCTCTGTTCTCTCCATTCTATATTCTTTTTTCTCAGATCCTATGTTGGTTTTATTAATCCATAAAATATTACTACTGAGGTATCCTAATTATCCTAAGAGTTTATCTCAACTTTTAGATAAAACTAATACTATCTATATTTTAGGTTAGGTAACTGGTAAAACACACTTATTAAAAATGCCATAGAAAAAAACAGTAACAAGGAATGTGTTTGCTAAAATACAAGAGGTCACTCTGATTTTTATAGGGTGCAAAATAAAGATCAAGTTTTGAGGAACAAATATATAATGAAAAACAAGGAAAAATTAGTAACTTCTATACAAGTCAGTTTCTATTAATTTTTAGATGTAATAGCAGGTTTTGAGTTCTCACTGTCTCTCACACTTACCATGATTCATAACCTCATGTAATTATTTAAACATTTTTCACAAACTGGAAATCCATATAACATTTAGGTCATTTATGATAGATGTCAGATGAAAGATGACATGTTCCCTAAGAAAACAAGCTGACAGAAAAGTCTGTTTCTCTTCACAATAAATATTAGGAAATACAAGAAAGAGGATGCATAATATATGATAAAAGGTGTAACCTAGTCAAATTAAATCATTTTTCAGAACTTTAGCCCAACCTGATTAATGAAGTAACTGAATCTTTCCTAAATTCTGACCTCCAGTTTTCTTATCAACATGACAAAGTGACATTCAATGACACTTGAGCCAACAGACATTTAGGTTCAAGAGATTATTTCAAATTTTTTTTGTAATTAAAGCTGATTACTTCATTAAAGAAGGCTCATGGAAAAAAAAAAAAAAAAAAAAAGAAGGCTCATGGTTCTGAATCCGTGTTTTCCATTCTCTGTGAGTGAGCATTTATTTTTGGTTTTCACAAAGGTGGTTTTTAAAATTTTTTTCTTAATTTAACATGAGTGGAAAAAAATAACATGAATCAGAAGAAAATTCAAATATTTAAATATAATTTGTGCATGATGAAGTTTTTTTTTTTTTTATGATTCACGGTTATGAATGAAGAATCTGGAAAGAGGAGGCCTAGGTTCAAATCCTGTTTTCATTTTTGAGCAGCGATAGGATCCTCATAAACTTATTTTCTTCAACTGTAAAATAGAGATGTTAATATAATCAAAGGGTTGTATTAAATGAAATTGTTTACCAGGAAATTAACACATTATCTTACATACTAAGAACTAAAACAAATCTCTTATTATTATAAATTTATATAGCAATTTGTACTTCTATGGGTCACTTAAAGTATTTTGTCTCGTAGTTATTTGTAGGTTCCCCTCTTACTAAGGAAATTCCTTAAGAGACACATTCAGCTCACTCCCACGGTCCCACTATGACCTGCCCATAGAAGTCCTTTATCCATTCATTCATTCAACCAACATTAATTGAGGCTCTTCTATGTACTTTGCTAGGGGATATGATGATTAAGGAGAAGAGCAAGACCTTGCCTTCATAGTTGTTTCAATATAGTTGAGGGAACGGGCAAGTAAAATTAAACATGTATACATGTTTACACACATATACACACACATATACATTATATTAAATATATAAAATATATATAATATAATATAATATAATATAAAATATATATAATATATGGAATATATGTATAAATATATATTACAATATATATTTAAGACCACATATATATGTATATATATGTGTGTATATATATATATATATATATATATATATTAAACAGACCAAAAAAAAAGGAAATGTAAGTGTGAAAGTGTGACATAAATGTGTACTGTAAATGAAAGACCAGAGGGGGCTGGAATAGAGAATAAGGTAGGGGATATAGGACCTAGGTTAGTAATAGGTAACGTATCTAAGTAACATAACGTATCTCCTTGATGAAGTGATGCATAAGACAAGCCAATGCTTAGTATGAGACGAGTGGAGTAGAAGCAGTGCCAAAGGAGTTGGATTAAGGAGAACAGGCCAGTCAGAATGAACAAAGGCCCTACAGAAGGAAATGCATAAAAGGCTGAAGAGTCTAAAAAATACTCATGTGGCTGAAATATAACAGAAGTAGTGAGAATGGCCTACAGTACCTAGGATCATGTCCTCTGGTAGTGATAAGGGGTACATAGAATTTTATGCAGGGGTGAGGGGTAATATGATTTAATCTTTAATGATATATATTTTCTTAATTCCACATCTGTGTGGAAAATGTACTCTAGGGGAATGAAAGTGGGCCAAAGGTTTGTGTTGCATTGCATGAATTAGGATGAGGAAGGAAAAATGCAAGGATGACAGATCTGATATAAATTTGAGTGAAAATTGACAGGATTTAATGATTAATTGGATGTTATGAGAGAAAAAAAGGAAATTATAAATGATACATAAAATTCTCTTGGTAAGAAACAAAAGACTCAAAGGAGAAAATGTTTTGTAGTGGAAAGAAAGAAAAAGTGTTCTTTCAGGCCTGTTGTATTTGAATTCTAGAGTATATTAGTGTCACCACAAAAATGATCATATAGGTATGTAAAAAAAAAGATGCATATCTATGTCTGAATACATGACGAGTTCTAAACTGGAGTTTCATTTGGGATTCACCCCATAAAGAGAACATTTAAATCCCTGGGATTTGATGGGTTCCCTCAAAAGACACAAAAGGACAAAGTCAGAGAAAGGATAACCTGGGACTGAGCAGTGAGAAGCTCACTATTTAAATTTTATGCAGAGAAGCAAGAACCAACAAGAGATTGAAAAGAATCTTCCAAGTATCAATAAAGGAGGTGGAAAACTAGAAGAGAATGGTTTCATACAAGTCCTGAAAGCAGACTATTTCAAGAAGAAGGGAGTTGTCAATGTATAACATACACTGAAAGCTTTTCTGCTTTTATCCATATTAAATTCTTAGAAGAATTTTTTGGTATTTGTTATATCCAATTCCCTTTTTCTCCTTCTCTCTTGGATCACTTCCAGTCAACTTCTACTCCTATAATGAATGGAGGTCACTGTTTCTCAGTTGTTGTATTTTTGAACCTGAACCTAGTAACAGAAATTGACACAGTTGATTTTTACTTGCTCATTGAAACACATTCTGCAATTGGCCTCTAGAATGCCACGCTCCTGCTTTTCTTCTACCTCACTGGTGATTCCTTCTCAGACTCCTTTGTTTCTTCTCAGATTCCTGATCTGCAACCAGGCTTTTTGCCTCAAGTCGTTTGGTTATCTCATGCAGTCCTGTGGATTCTGTTGATGCTCCCAAGGTTACATTGCCAGATCAGATCTTTGTCCTGAACTGTACCTTGGCATATGCAAGCACCTCTACAGCATCTCCACCTGGATTTATAACATGGTTCTCACACTTAATATCTCATAGTTGAAGTGATATTCTCCCCCAAAGTCTGTTCCTTCTAGTCTTCTCATATCAGCAGATAATTCTTCTTTTCTAGGTGTTCAGAATAAACCCTTGAAATCATCCTTGTCTCCTCATTTTTTATCATTTCATATCAGCAAGTCATGGCCAGCTCTACCTCAAAATATCCATGATATAATTACTTCCTTCCACATCCATTGCAACCACACAGGGTATAGACATTTTCTCCTCTTGCCTTGATCATTGCAACTTCTTCCCCAAAGGTCTCCCTGCTTCCACCCTTGGCCTTCCATAGCCCATTAGAAAGAATACAGCCAAAATAATATTTAAAAAATCTAAGTCAGTGTCATTCCTCTGCTCAGAACCATGCAGTGGTTCTGTCTCAGAGTAAAAGCTTGTCTATTTTACTTACATGATTTACCATTTTTACTTTGTTGACCTTAAATATTCTTTCCCCATGCCTTCTCTTGCCACAACAGCATGCTTGCTGGTTCTCAAAGTGTCATAAGGGCTCTTGCCTTAGGCCTTTGCATTCACTTTCCCTGGAAAGTTCTTCCCTTGGATATTTGCATGACTCAATCTCTGATATACTTCATATATTCACTTAAATCTCACTTTCTCAGTGGCGTCTTATTACTCCACTTTTTACAAATCTTACTTCTTTCTACTCTATTTAAAATTGCATCTCTTCCCTGGCATTCAGCCCACCCCCCTTGAATTTTTTTTTTCATAGAGCCATTCATCACCTGACTATAAGCTTGCTAAAGACCAGAGAAATTTGACTATTTTCTATACTGCTATCTGCTATATGTTCAGTCACTAGAAGTGTTCTTGGTATATGGTAGGTGCACAGTAAATATTTGTCACATAGAATAGGATTTGGTAACATAGAGGTCATTTCAGTTGTAAAAGTTGTGCAGAACCCTAGACAAACTTATTTATGGTATAAATATAAAGTACAAAAGTAAAAATAGGTTGTATATACAATGTCTTCAAGAAATTCAGCTAAGAAGGAAGAGAGAAATGTGAAGGTGGCTATAAGTGAAATGTAGGGTCAGGGTGTGGTTTTACTTTATTTATTTATTTTTTGTTATTTAACCTTGGAGAGATTGAGAGTATATTTCTATAATTATATAAATGACTATATAGAGTAATAGAAATTAGTAACGTGAGAGAGCAAAAAATGTTCTGGAGGTGTCATTGGATATAATCCAGAGCACAAGTAGGTAAATTGCTTTTTTGTCTTTGGTGAGAAGAAGGATACTCTTTCCAGGATAATGAGAAGGAAAAGGGGGGGATAAATGTTTACTTATAAATGTCATTAAAAATTCTTTATTTAAATTATTCTCAAGGAATGATGGCTAAACCCAACACTATTTTTCAATTTGGGAAAAGTCACACATTCAGCATTATAAAAGATTTAAATGATTTAATTTATAAATTAAAGTTATGCAAAGTAAAATTAGTAGTGAGAAAATGTAGGAGAGAAATCCTAAGTAAAATAGGGCTGAATAGAGACAAAACATTAATCTGAGTTATGTTATCCCAAATCCCATGTTCTTTCTAATATAATTCACTCTATATTTCACTTTAACTTTTTTGTGTGAATATTATGTTCAGTTAAGTATTTCTATATAATTTTTCAAGAAATGACACTGTAAAAGAAGTTTTAAAAATATGGATTATAGGATCTGTAAAATATATTTTAACTTCTGTATTATTAGTTTTGCCATTTTGTGACAACCAGAACGGGTAGGAAGATTCAGTGCAGGGATCAAACCATGAAACTTGTAAATCATCTTTAATTAATTACTCTTTTAGCCTCTGATAATGTCAACTGACATAAAATTAAAGGTAAGTATAAATATTATATTCTTTTGGCTATCAAATTGCCATCTTTGTATTATGGAGTTCTGATATAACTATTCAGCAGGCTGTAAATTCCCTAGCCAGTAATTACCTGCCACCTGATTGTTAGCTATTATTCATATGTTCATAACAACAAAAATTTGCACAACTATATCTCATGGAGACAGTTGCATGGGGAAAACAGGTATTCATCAAAGAATCATAAATCAGTAATGCACATTATAACTTTGAGTGAACTCACTAATTACCTTAAAATGTGGACGAAACAGATGCTCAAGAATAAATAATTTTAGAACTTGAGTTTTTAGTTAATAAAATTGTTTTAACTTGGGTAACAAGCCTATCGAATAGCAGAATCTAACTTAGAGAAGGATAAAGTAATTTCATTCTTTCTCATCACTACCTTTGAATGAGCTGTATCATCTTTTTCTTCTCACCATTACCACTGAACATTGATTTTGTGCCAGGTATTGTATCAAACTATTTTTTCCTACATTTCATTTCATCCATATGGCATGTTATGTAGTGTGTTTCTTTTCTTCATATTACAAATTAGAAATTAGAAGATTCATAGTTACTAATGAGTTTCCTGAGGGTTTCACAATTAATCAGTGTTGGAATATTCATAGCCAGGTCTTTCTGACATCACAGCATGTGCTCTTACCCAGTATAGCATGACTGTAGGGGAGGAACAGAGTGCTCTATAACTTCCATCAGAAACCAACACAGTTTGGGGTGCCTGGGTGGCTCAGTCAGTTAAGCATCCAACTTCAGCTCAGGTCATGATCTCACAGTTCGTGGGCTCTAGCCCCGTATCAGGCTCTGTGCTGACAGCTCAGAGCCTGAAGCCTGTTTCAGATTCTGTGTCTCCCTCTCCTTCTGCCCCTCCCCTGTTCATGCTCTGTCTCTGTCTCAAGAATAAATAATAATTAAAAAAAAATTATAGAGACCAACATGATTACATATTATCACTCTCTTAATTGACTTCTTTTAAGATCTAGAAATACTATTACATTGACTTATAATTCAGCAGAATGAATTTACTTTTTGGAGTTAGAATACACCTCTATACCAAAGTTCATTTTTTTTTAGAGCTAAGGTATTGGATATAAATACATAAACTCACACAAATTTCTTCATGATTTTCCACCTTCTATCTAAAACTACAGGCTATGTTCCACCCATCTACTCAAAAGAGCTTTTGCTTTTTTTTTTTTTTCTTAAAACATTGTTTAAAATATCTAAGTGCCAGCCATGCCAAAAAAAAAAAAAAAAAAAAAAAACTAAATAATTTTTCTTAGGGTGAGCCCCACTAATTGAATTGCTATGTGTGGATGTTTCCCACTAGATTCGAGGTAAGATTTGGTAGTCCTCTGCCTGCATCTATGTACATGTCTCCCAGATGTACTGAATCATTGCACACTTTCAAAACTCCCATTCATTTCCACATAGACTTCATTAAGTTAGATTCTGAACCTCATAAAGTGGAAGGACAACTTCAACCTCCCTGTCCCTCAAAGAGACAAAATGTTATTTTAATTATATCATTTTAGCTGAGAATAGGTAAGGACAGCTGCAAATGTACCCATTTAATTAAATATAACAAAATTTATGGAATAATTAAAATTAGATTTTAAGGTCAAATCACCTGAATAGAACTTCCATCTCAGAAATGTTCTGGATGTGAAAAAGGCTGACGAGGATTCTTCCTTTCGTTTGGTTATTTCTGCTTCCATCCTCATGATTTCATAAAGCGTTTCATGAATTAAAACTAAGCCATGACTATACTGGTTACTTTCATTATTTATTTAAGGCTCCTTAATTATTTAGAACTTAAAGACTTAAACTGCTCAGTTACTTAAAATTTCCTAATGTAAATTTTAATTAAATATTTATCACAACTCCAAGTGCAACTTAGAATTGGAAATCAGAGATCAAAGCTAAAAGATGTGATAGGTTAAAGTCCTTCAACAAATCTCTCCTATGAGAACTATGGCTTCTGGGTGGCCAGAAAGTAACATATGACTGCTCAAACTGCGTGCTTTCATGCTACTCTTTATAGGTTTTCTTTTTACTAATTCCTGTCACGTTATCTGCACCATTACTGAACTGTCATTTTCTGTGCTCTCTCAAACCTCTTCATCTTTGCATAAGCTTTCCATTTAATCTGTTTCCCCCTCCCACCACTGCCTACATCTCTCAAATGCAATCTTCCCCATGTTTTCCCTTATATAGCAATTCAGAGGTGATATTTCTCTTTTCACGTTATTTCCTTGAGTGTAGCCAATTTGTATAAATTCCATATATCCCTTAAGGTGAAATATATGCCTTATTAGCCTTTATGTTCCTCTTCAGACTGAGAATAGTGCATTGGAGATTATAAATCTAGATATCTTTCCTAGAATGAGTGCATATGCAAGTTTTTATTTATTAATTTTGTTTGTATATCAGTTAAATTTTATCTATTTCCAAACTCTTACAGATGCATTTTTTCAAATATAAGCATAAAATACATTTTTTTTTACCACTGATAATATGTAATTTAATTATTTTTCATTGGCAAGTCTATTATTCTTACCCTTTGGGAAGGAATGAATGGAGTCACTTGTAGAAGTATTCCAATTTCTTTTTTTTTTTTTCAACGTTTATTTATTTTTTGGGACAGAGAGAGACAGAGCATGAACGGGGGAGGGGCAGAGAGAGAGGGAGACACAGAATCGGAAACAGGCTCCAGGCTCTGAGCCATCAGCTCAGAGCCTGACGCGGGGCTCGAACTCACAGACTGTGAGATCATGACCTGGCTGAAGTCGGACGCTTAACCGACTGCGCCACCCAGGCGCCCCCCAATTTCTAAATAAATAAGACTCATGTGCATAGATGTATTGGTTCTAAATTTATCTAAAGTATAATGTGAAGGAATGCCTGGGTTGCTCAGTCTGTTCTGGTGGTTTCCCTTATTGAGGAGTCTGTGGAGATTTACAAACTGTTGTGGTTTTCTGGACGGCCAAGGGCTCCTGGATGTGTGCTGTTTGGCCCCTGTTTTGAACTCCTAGCTAGAATGCAGTGGAACACATATGAATGATAAAAGTTCTCCATAGGTTTTTAAAGTGTATATTCACTGCTGGTTAAAAGTCAAGTCAGCCTCTTCAAAGTGATGTTCTTTGTTGTCTTAGTGAATGTTGGCTTTTTAAATGGCTTTTATAAATTATTAATGTGTTTCTTGGCAAAAAAAAAAAAAAAAAAAAAAAAAAAAAAAAAAAGTCTGGCTGAAAAAAAAAAAAAAAAAAAAAACAAACACAATTGATTTTTTCTCAGGTCATGATCTCATGGTTTGTGAATTTGAACCCCACATGGGATTCTCTTTATCCCCTTCTCTCTGTCCCTTTCCCACTCTCTCTTTCTGTGTCCCTTTCCTATTCTCTCTCTCTCTCACTCTCTCAAAATAAATAAACTTTTTAAAAAAGAGCTTACAAGTATAATGTGAAGAAGGGATGAATATTAAAATGTAGGGCATCAGTGTAGTATTACAGAACAATGAACATAATTGAACTTGGAGTCAAAACCATGAAATTCTTAGCCCATAGAATCTCCATTTTATCAGTGATGAAACAGATGTAATTAATTTATAAATTACTGTGATAATTATATCTCATGGTATTTTTGAAAACACCTGTCAAGGTACTTTGACGTTTTAGACATACCAGGAACCACATAGCTGATTTACCCAATTTATTGAATGATTGTTTTTCATGAAAACATTTGACAAGCTAGCATTGTATATCTTCTTCCTTTATTGTATTTATTTTCTTCATTGGAATAATAATTATGAAGTACATGCCTGTGTTCTTTCCCAGTTTTCAGTTGAGTTTTGCATCAGTTATTCTTTATAACAACCCTGTTTCTGCTAACAGCTGGAAGTACATGTGTACATTCAGTTGGACATATCTGATGAAACAGAAGACATTATTTCACATATACAGACTATTTGCTTTTTAAAATCTCCTTGATAGGCCTAGTTAGTGTAATCACACATTTGTACTTGATATTTGCAAGAAATTAAGCAAATATGATCTATTTTATCATGTATCTTAATTATCCCATAATCACTGACTTGTCTGTTGAATCCACCTATTGTCCCCAATTACCAAGTAATATTTTTTATGATGGCACTAAAGTTCTCTTGGATCTGTCCTCTGACTCTATTGCTTCTTTATAATCAGTTCTCTACACAAAAGTAGAGTGATTTTTTTTAGAATGCAAACCAAGTCAAATTCAGAATCCTTGCTATAGCTTCCAAGTACATTGCGAAAGAAATTTGTTGATACAGCTATTTGACTCTATATAATCAATCCTTGCCTGCATCATTAAACCCCTCTCTACCCTTATCCTCTCTGCCTATGTCTCAGCAACATCAGCTTTCTGGAAATACTTCCCCCAGCCTTTGTATAGATAACTTCTTCTTCTCTTTTAGGTTATAGTATAAATATCCTTTTCTCAAAGAGGTTTTCATTTTCCAAGTACCAGGAACTCTCCTTTATGCCACTTTTAAAGTTTCCTTCAAATACCTGTTAGTTATTACCTTCTTTGTTAATCTGGTGTTTTATTGCCTCTCTTCCCCTTTAAAAATACAAGTTCTTTGAAAGGAAGATTGGATGTGTTTTTTCCCTTTATATCCCCAGCATGGTAGTGCGTAGCACATAGTAGGCACTCAATATGATGTTTGTTAAACGAATTAACAAATACACGCATGCTTCTTGTTCGACATATTAGTTCATTTTCTTAACGGAAGAAACGATACATCTTAAGTCATTCCGTAGAATGCCCTAATCTCATTTTTTTATGCCCCATTTTAGCCTTGGCATCCTTCTTGTTCCTTAAAACGTCAGAGATGAAAATTTTTTGAATATCTTGGATACAATTTGCAGCTTGTATGATAGGCTTTAAGGGTCACAGAAGAGCATTATTCACAGTCACATTTGTGCCAGTTACGCTGGCGTCTCCCTGCTGCTCACAGCATCTGTTTCTTTCAGGGCCCGTGATCCTCAGCTTTTAGCATTCCCATCACTTCGTCAGTTATTTGTTTGGAACATTGGTTTCAATTAGCCATTTGGATATTTTTTAAACCTCAGTCCTCATTATACTTTCCACATCTTCCCAGGCAGTTCCTTATTCTGCATGGATCTGCTCTTGGCTCTTAACATGGAGTCTCTGGCCTGATGTATTTACCTTTTCAGCCTCTGCAAATGTGCATTCTGGTGCAGAAGCTCTGTAATAGCTCTTTGCAAACTTTTTCATTTTTGGAACGCTCTGGTGGGGAAAAGGTCCAGGAAATCTACCTCATTTTCTTCCACATGCCACGGTGTCACATATTTCTTGTCATAGCAGCAAACTACGACCATCATCAACTCCCTATATGCACCCGTGCACAAACACATGCACACACAGGCACACGGACACGTTATCCATTAGCAACAAAGTGATCTATTTAAATTTAAATCAGATCTTCCCTCTACATTGCTTACTTAGGATAAATTAGAAAATAAATCCAAACTTCTTGAATGGCATTCAAGTCCCTAATTTCCTAATACTTAGCATCCTCTCACTGCCTTCAGGAACACACCATCTTCTTTTCAGCTTTAGCTTCTTTGTATCTGCTGTTCTCTCTGAGTGGAAAATTATGCCCTCATGTCTTCCCATGACAGGTTTTGTTGTTGTTGTTACCATCCCAGTGTCAGCGCAAAAATCTTAGAATAAGCCAGTGTGATTTAGACTCCCCTCAACAACTTAGGAATTCACCACTACTGGCTACTGTATTTGTGCTTTCATAGTACTAGCATCCCTAAATATCATTGTGCTTATTTCCTTGTATCTCTTCCCTCCCCTTGATCATTTTAGAACCAGATGAATACCTGGCATGTATTGAGTGCCTAATGCAGTTTGTAGAAGGAAGGAAAGAAAGAAAAAAAAAAAAGAAGGAAGGGGGTAGGAAAGGAAGTGGAGAGAGAGAGAGGAGGGGGGAGAGGAGAGAAAGAGAGGTGCAGATAATATTTAAATACATCGTTGGAATGAATTCTCTTCTCTCCATAGATTTGTGGAGGTGTGATAGATCTTGTAACCTAATGATTCCTTTTTGGGATTTCCTAGAAGAAGAATAACAGTTCATTATTTTCATTATTTCAAAAAGCTTAATTAAATTTTATCCATCACAGGGCCTCACATGCTAACTAAAATATCAATTTTATTTACTTAGCACTGTAATTAAATTAACCTGGTGACATATTGGCTACTTCATGGCAATTAGAAAGCCTGATCTGCAAGCACTATGTTGATTTTTTAAAATGAGCATACATTTCTTAGAATTAAAGTGACTCAGTTTATTTGTAAGAGAAGTTTCCTAAATTTTTTTCTTAGAGAAATATAACAAAAGTAGCATTTCATGATGAAAAATTTGAGAACCACTAATTCAGTCCAAATTCGTTGTATGATAAGTGAGGAAACTAAGGTGAATTTTATTCCTAGTTTCAACATAGTCCCTATTAAACACAAAACTATTTTCAAAACAGTGTTCTTCCACACGTTATATACAGCTCATGTATGAGGTGATGTTAAAAATGATTGTAAATATAGATCTTCTTTCAGTTAACGATGGTGTTACATCCTGATAAACCTATTGTAAGTTGAAAATACCGTAAGTCAAAAATGCATTTAAGACACCTAACCTACCATATATCATAGCTTAGCATAGTCTACCATGAACATGCTTAGAACGACACATCAGCCTCCAGTTGGGCAAACTCATCTAATACAAAGATTATTTTAGAATCCAGTGTTGAAAATCCTGTGTAATTTGTTGAATGCTGTACTGAAAACGAAAAACAGGATGGTGGTATGGGTACAGGTTTAAGTGGTTTTAAATGTCTGGATTGTTTACCCTTTGTGATCGTATGGCTGACTGGGAACTGTGGCTACATGCAGCTGCCCAACATCACAAGAGACGATCATGCCCACATCACCAGCTGAGGAAAGCTCAAAATTCAAACTTCCAAGGACAGTTTCTACTGAACGCGTATCACTTTTGCACCATCTTACCATAAAAAAAAAAAAAAAAAAAAATGCTAGGTCGAAACATCTTATGTCAGAGATCATCTGAAATCAGATTTTGCAACAAGGAAAGGATAAATGTAGTTACCTTATAAATGACATTCAGGGCCACCTGGGTGGCTCAGTCAGTTGAGTGACTCTTGATTTTGGCTCAGGTCATTATCCTAGGGTCTTGGGATCAAGCCGTATGTCCGGTTTTGCGCTGAGCATGCAGCCCGCTTACGATTCTCTCTCTCTCTCCCTTTGCCCCTCTCTCTCACTTGCACTCACCCTCTTTCTCGCTCTAAAATAGAAAATAATAATAATAATTAAAAAATAAAGCTAAATGAACTTGAATTAGCATAATCACTTTGAGTGGCCTCACTCAAGGAAATACACTACGCATAATGTATATATACAATTTTAGGATCACAGAATAACATTTTCTGTCTTCTTTTCTGTACTGCAAACCTCACTTTATGTGTTTGAGGTATTATTTTTCAATCCAGTTTATTTCAAGGCATATGAAAGTTTCATCTTAACTAAATTTTAGAAGTTATTCACCTGTATATAAAATCATTCTATTCTCTATAAGGAAAGCCAGAACTGCATAGATTTGGTGACATGTTATAGCAAAAAATCATCTTTTCAAAGTAAAATGCAATTGTTTAGAACATATTTTATAATCAAACATAAAGATACACTTGAGCTTACTACTGTTGCAGGTAGACTATAGGTGACTCTATGGGATGACCATGAGCTCTGAGGTCCTGTGACATTCCCCCAATTCTATGAAAAAATTCTAACTAGTTATATTATACAACATAAGTTTCATCCTCTAACAAAAGACATTGACTGGCCTTGTAGTGAAGTACATTTTTAATTCAACAAGGAATTCTACCTAAGATTTTGAAGAATTGATGAAGCCGCTGGCATGGCATTAGAAAATTGAAAAATAGAAACCAGGGGGAAATGAATGAAAACATAGAAGACTGTGGATTAAAGAGTCAAATATCTACGAATTTTCAATTTTGAGAAGACTCCAACTGACCCCATTTAATAAATACTAAAAATTTGCTTTTTAACTCAAGAGATCTTTTTATGTTTTCCATTGGTGGAAACAGAATGTATCTTACTACTATACCACCTTCTTGTTAAGAACCATGTTTGGTTCTGTGAAAGGGATGGGAGAAATATGGTGTTAGTTGGAGAGAGTGGACTTGAGGAACTATTTCTGTTGACTTCAAAAGAAAGTCCAAATATCTTCCCATGCCTTGTACCATATCTACTGTACCATATTCTCATAAATGCCTTCTACCTAAATTTTTAGCTTCAATTCTTGTGATTTCCTGCTTGCTGTCTATGCTTTACACATATTAAATGGCCTTTAACTCTGAGAAACTAACAGAATATGCCTTTATGCATGTGGCACACTCCTTCTGGACCATCTCTTTCCTTTGTCTTCACCTTGGAAGCCCTATTCATCTTTCTTATTTCAATATAAAATATTTCCTCCAGAAAGCTTCTCTTTGTCAAGTCACCTCCAAGACTAGATTAGATTAGTGTTTTTGTTATATACTCCTGTAAAACTCTGTATTTCACTTATTGTGTCAGTTAACCATGGCTTGAAAAATCTACCCTAAGTCTTATAGGCTTAAAACAATAATGCTTTATTACTTTTCATAATTTTGTTGGTGTTCAGGATGTATCTCCACCCTCATGTGTCACTGCATTAAGCTGGGGGGTTGACTGGGATGCTTGGAGCAATATGGCCTCACTCATAATACTGTCAGCTGGGGCAGTTCAGTTCCCTTCCTTGTGCCCCTTGTCTTCTAATAGTCTAGACATTCTTTTTTACGTGGCTGTCTCAGGGAAATATCCCAAGTGAGCAAAAATGGAAATGACAAGACCTTTTGGAACTGACGCTCAAGAACTCACACAGTATCACTTCTGCTATACTCTGTTGGTCATAGCAAGTCATGAAGTCAGCTTGGATCCAGGGGGTGAGGAAATAGACTCTACCTGTTGATAGAAAGGCCTGCAAAGAATTTGTGGCAACATTAACGTAACATACCAACATAATACAGTCATATTTTTTGTTTCTCTTGTGTCTCTATTTACATCATCTTTCTTGCTCACTGTAATATCCTACCACATAACAGTGGCTAGTGAAGAGTAGCCATTTAATATATATGTGTATATGGAAAAGAAGAAATATAGTGATGCTATTAATTTTTATTGGTGACATGTGGAACTCACATACTTAAAATTTATTATCAAAATATATTATCTTGAGTTAAAATACATGTTACTTCATAGAAATATAGAGCACAAGAGACCATGAAACATAGTTATATAAAGTGAAATGCCCAAGTCATAACTGAGTAGGAAGCAGTGTATCACAAAGATTAACAATACAAACTATAGAACCTGACAGTCTGGATAAAACAGCCAGATCTATCAGGTATTTTATTTTTATGTTTCACTTTTTCATTTTTAAGGTTTTTAGCTCAAATGTCACTTTGCGTTTCCCCACCAGCTATTATATTAATCGGTACATTCGTTGTCTCCCTCACTTAAATGTAATCTCTCTTAGGAAACATACTGTCATCATTCAGTGCCTGGTGCGGAATGGGTGCTCAATAAGTTCTTGTTGAATAAATACATGAGTGAATATATGAATGAATGCCCTTAATCAAGGTATTTACCCTTGACTATATGAATTATAATCTATGCCCTATGATTGTTACAAAGATTAAATGTAAAATGTTTATCATGGAACTTACAAGAAGAAAATGATTGGCAGTTGTTAGAATCTATGGTTAGTAGGACTTTGAATCAGTGATGAATAGTTGCTGAAAACTAATTGATTCCTGGGTCTGTAGGACAAGTCCTAGAAAACCATCTACTCTTCATGAATAATACAATATATGTGGGACTCAGGAAAAAAAAAGACCTTCCATGAAATTTTCTGAAGATTAGAGAAGTCATGTAGGTAAAACTTAGCCCCAGAAGTTTAAAGAAGCTTTGTTCATGCTTTAAAGCAAACAACCAAAAATAAACCAAAAAAAAAAAAAGGGGGGGATCCAGTTTAGCAACATGGTAAGAAACCTTGGGGGGTGATAATGTGAGTCTTTTAACAATTGAGCAGCAGATAATACTTAAAGATAAGTGAAACTAGATTACTAAGAATGGTTTTATCAGGGAAAAACTGTAATATTAGAGGAGGAAATAGTAAAAACACAGAAACATCATATGTCAACCTGAAACGAAAAACAACAAGGAGACAGGCTGTTTAGGGCATGCTGTGCATTTTGGCTAGATCTGCAACTGAAAGAGGTAATTTATCCACAGACTTGCTTGGGCAAGAAATGTCACTTTGTTCTTTCAAATTCGAGTGAATTTGAGAGCCACCATTGTATCTAACAGGAGAAAAATTTTGTCCAGGTCACTGTGGAGGGTGGGTGGAAGAAATATTGGCACATTCTTCTTCCCTCAAGTTGCACAAGAATCCAAGGGACCTTTGCAGTGTATGGACAATAAGGAGAAAGGCACTCAGTCAGCATTGTTCAAGCACACACTTCACTCACTTGAAGTCAAATGGTTCTAAACTTCCCATGACAAGCCTGAGATGAGTATCTTAGCCAAAGATGAGAGTCCAGGTTCCTGGATGTTTCCACTTTCCTGCAATGCATCAGGAAGCGTATGTGTGTGTTATCTTTATTGCCTCTCCTTGGCCCCTCAACCTTTACCCTAGTCATTCCCCCTATCCTGTCATTTGACACAATCCCCTGAAGAGGCCTAAGCTGTTAGGAAATTAAAGTTATGGAGAGAGGGGCGCCTGGGTGGCGCAGTCGGTTAAGCGTCCGACTTCAGCCAGGTCACGATCTCGCGGTCCGCGAGTTCGAGCCCCGCGTCAGGCTCTGGGTTGATGGCTCAGAGCCTGGAGCCTGTTTCCGATTCTGTGTCTCCCTCTCTCTCTGCCCCTCCCCTGTTCATGCTCTGTCTCTCTGTGTCGCAAAAATAAATAAACGTTGGGAAAAAAAAATTAAAAAAAAAAGTTATGGAGAGATATTACAGCAAATTTCCCTTTTAGCCTACAGAACCTTCTTGCCCTGAGGCGAGGGAATTGTAAGAAGAACCTAGAAACAGACATGTGCTGGAGAAGAAAGTGATTGGGAAGAAATATAATGAAAACAAAACATAAATAAATAACTTACATGTGGATTTAGACACAAGTGTTCACATGCTGTATTATATTGGGGAGACTAAACAGAGGTTACTGATTTCACAAGAGTTAGGATTGTAGTTTTGGGAGTACACAATTTACGTCCAAATCCCAGCTTTCTGCCTACTAGCAAAGTGAGTCCGTGTATTATGGAAGCTGCTTTAAGCTTTAATATCCTCCGTTTACAGGTACTTTTGAGGATGGAATAAATTAATTACAGCTGTGTCTAGAACATAATTTGTACTCAGTAAATGATTGTTGCTCTTTATAAATAGTTTTGTTATCTAGTCATTTCAGGTAAACATATTGGAATGCAAATATGTTTACAGTGTCTTAATCAACTCCACTCAGAAATTTGCGGTGATACAAAGACACCATCCCACAAGTGAGAAGAGCAAATTTCTATCACCCTTATGAAAGTTAAAAATATTCTTCAGAAAAATGATTGGATGTTCACATTATTACCTGTAATTGTAATATAGCAAAATCATTAGGTTAGATATAAAACTTTCAGATATTTAAAACCACTTTAATGGTAAGAAACCTTCCTTGTTTTAATTAATCGTTTTCATCATAAAGTTTTCCAATTAAAATGTATGTGATCTTGATCAAATAGAACATCTTTACTCAAAGAAACCTTTTCAGAATTCAGAGCATATAGATATATATATGTATATAATGTATATATGTGTCTTTCTATAGAATTAAATATAATATGCATGTATATATGGTTTCTCTCTAAAGTGTCTGTAAGTATCTCCTCTCGTATATATCAGTATGTATATGTGTGTATGTGTGTATATAGATAGATATACACACACATGTGTGTGTATACATATATAACAAAGAGAGATAACTGAATTTTCTACTTTCATTTTATAGTTTCTACCATCTGAAAAAAAAAAAAAACAAGGATGGGAAAAGATTAACAGGTCAAAAGGCTTACTTGATAATATGAGAATGATATTTTTATTCATTATTCATTACCATTTCTATTGCTTGGATACAATTCCAAGTCCATTAAGTTCTTGCAGGAAATATCTTCAATTCAGGTTTCTTTGGAATGAAGCATTAATAAAAAAGTTGGCACTGTTTTGTATGAATCATCTATAGATTTACTTCTCAATATTATTTTCTCCCTCAAGTATAGAACTTGCAGTTTATAATGAAAAAGGGCTAGAGTATTAGCTATTTTTAATACTAAAATGAAGAATATAGAATTTAAATACAAGTGGAATAAAATGTCTTAGCATACCTCATTCAACTTATCTTCTTTTTAGTTTTCATTTCATAAAAAGATGCTTGTATGAATTTTGTCTAGATGTTCTTATGATGTCATCATGCCTACTCTCTGCATTTCATAAGTCTTCATAGGATCAATCAAAGCACATTACATTAAATGGATCAATATTTGTTAATAGTTTTAACTTGCTTGCTATGCAGAAATTTTCAAAGTTCGTAAGTCTGACTTGCTTTCAGATAATATCCAGGATTCCTGGTTGAATTTGAATGTCAGATAAACAGTAAATATATTTTTTTAATATCTTCTTTTTTATTTTTAAAGTTTATTTACTTTGGGAGAGAGAGAGAAAGAAAGAGAACACTCTCACAAGCAGGGGAGGGGCAGACAGGGAAGGAGGGAGGGAGAAAGAATCCCTTGCAGGCTCCTTGCTGTCAGCACAGATCCCAACTTAGGGCTCGAACTCTAGAACCATGAGATCATGACCTGAGCCAAAATCGAGAGTAGGACCCTTAACTGATTGAGCCACCCAGACGCCCTCAGTGGATAATTTTTATTATAAATCTGTCCCCAGTGTTGTATACGAAGTACTTTAAAAAAGACAGATGTTGTTTATCTGACATTCAAATTCAACGGAGTGTTCTATGTTTTTATTTACTCCATCTAGCAACCCTATATCAAGGTGCTCATAGTCATGTTATGGGGGTCAGCTAAAGAGTTGCCCCGCCTTTAGTCCACATAACTCTAGTATCTTCTCCACATTACAGCAATTACAATGCTTCTGAAATGACAATCCTGTTGTGCCAGTCTCCTGCTTAATATTCTTCAGTGATGCCTCATCTTTTCAGGTGTCCTTTTGAAGTTGACTTTTCTTGGCTCTTCAAACATTGGTCTCTACCTATCAAATCTGCTCTTACTCTCTCTTCATTCTTGCTGTATCAAATAATTTACAATTGGCTGAGCATGTCTTGCATTTTCCCCTGCCACACCTTTTTCTTAAATGGTTACCTCTGACTAGGATGTTCTTTTATTCCTAAAATATCTGACAAAATCTGCTCATCCTTTAAACTCAATTCCAACATCTTTTCACTAGACACACTTTTCCATTTTGGAAACATAGCAAAGGGCTTTCCAGCTATATTTTCATCGTTCTTTATGTATCTTTCATTGAATATATCACATAGCACTGATTTTTTAAATTCATGAAAGTTTACTTGCAAGGCAAGGATGGGATCTCTGTAAGAGAGAAAAGTGTGTGTGTGTGTGTGTGTGTGTGTGTGTGTGTGTGTGTGTGTGTGTTTTGGGGGGGTGTATTTGTGCTTGATGAATTGTCATCATTTAATTCATGTTTGTGAAATAAAAAAGAGGGAAAGGGAAGATGAGATGTCTCTGGTTTTTTTTAATGTTGATTTATTTTTGAGAGAAAGGGAGACAGAATGCGAGTGGGCTAGGGACAGAGTGAGACAGGGAGACACAGAATCTGAAACAGGCTCCGTGCACCTAGCTGTCAGCACAGAGCCCAACACGGGGCTCGAACCCACGAGCCGTGAGATCATGACCTGGGTCAAAGTCGGCCGCTCAACCGACTGAGCCACCCAGGTGCCCCGAGATGTATCCACTTTTAAAGTCAGTATTTGAAATGCTACTACAACATAGGAAAGGGAAAAATGCTCACTTTCTTTGGCATCGAAGCGATGGGGAAAAGAAAGATTTTATTAAGTAAATAACATTTGCTTTCTCCTGAATAAATACAAGATAAAGTTTTTCCCCAATATCTATAAAAACGTTACAAAAACCCCAAGCCCCTTGCTGAATCTTTTTTTGTTAATATTTTGCTCTTGTTTTTCCTGTCTTTCCAAGTAACTTCTACTCTAAAAGAGATGGGATTCCTTTGTATTTAAAACACAAACTTATATGTCTCTTCCACAGGCAAGATTCGAGTGAAGGAAGTTCTAATTAACCTTCTGATATGTATCACCCAGTGCATCAAACTTTCTACTCTTAGAGTAGGAAGTGTTAAAGAGAGTTGGCCTGATGTCACAATGTTAGAGTGGATGATTTTTGAGATGCTCCTCAGTCAGATGTCCACATTTTATCTCTCAATTTTAGCACATCGATTTCTATAATTAAACTAAAGTACAAAACATATTTGAAGCCAAGTATACATGCAAATTTCAGCTATAATTTTTAGAGTATTTGTATCTTTATATTATTGATGTTATTAAAAGACAGTCTTTGATGCTAAGTGAAATAAGCCATACAGAGAAAGACAGATACCATATGGTTTCACTCTTATGTGGATCCTGAGAAACTTGACAGGAACCCATGGGGGAGGGGAAGGAAAAAAAAAAAAAGAGGTTAGAGTGGGAGAGAGCCAAAGCATAAGAGACTGTTGAGAACTGAGAGCAAACTGAGGGTTGATGGGGGGTGGGAGGGAGGAGAGGGTGGGTGATGGGTATTGAGGAGGGCACCTTTTGGGATGAGCACTGGGTGTTGTATGGAAACCAATTTGACAATAAATTTCATATAAAAAAAAAAGACAGTCTTTGCATAGTGTCTTGAAATGAAATATATTTTTGGTAAAGAAAGAAAGAGAAGGAAAGAAAGGTGGACCTTTGCAAGGTAATTACATGAAGGAATATAAAGATTTACCTCTCAATATAGAAATTTTTATTTTAAGTACCCTAACAGAGAATTATACATAAACCCCAATATGTACTGTGTAATATATGTGCCTTTCTGGTTAATAGTAGTCTTTGAAGATTAACTCTATAGGTTCTTACTATTTCTGAAGGGTTTTTTTCCCTCCAAAATGCAACTTTTTAAAGCCAAGATTGGCACCCATTTTCAAGCAAATCATTCTGCTACTAATTAATTAGCTGCTATAAAATAAAAAGTGTCTTAGAGAGTGTATGATGCAGGAAAATCAGACCTTTCTTGGCTTCGTTTTCTTGTTAGGCTGCTCTACTTTAGCATATTTATGCACATACTCACCAGTTGCTCAGCAACCTCTCAGCAATCAATACTGTAATAGTCTTTCCTTCAGAATGTCAGCCCTTTCCTACCCGCCCACACCTCCCTTATGCCCCACTTGCTTGTAATGAACCCAGGACTTCCCATCATATAACAGTCACATGGGATCAGATATCAATTTATGATAAATCCCTCAACCAGGAGCATTCAATGATCTACCACAAGCTTCACACTCCTCAAAAACTTAGTTCTCAACGTGTCCCTATTATTTATTTTGAGGAGAAGAAAACTTTGCAATAAACGAATTCAAACTGAATGGTTAGGCAGTCATTCTGGTGTGTGTGTTCTCTCAACCAGAAAGGTATTTGTGTCTAAGAGGACAGTCTTCAGAGAGCAATACCTAGATACCGTATGTTTCACTCTTATGTGGATCTTGAGAAACTTAACAGAAGACCATGGGGGAGGGGAAAGGGAAAAAAAAAGTTACAGAGAGGAAAGGAGGCAAACCATAAGAGACTTAAAAACTGAGAATACACTGAGGGTTGATGGGGGGTGGGAGGGAGGGGAAAGTGGGTGATGGGCATTGAGGAGGGCACCTGTTGGGATGAGCACTGGGTGTTGTATGGAAACCAATTTGACAATAAATTTCATATTTAAAAATATAAATAAAAAATAAAAAAATAAAGCCAGAGTTATGTAAATTTTCTAAAAAAGAACACTTAAAATTAATGGAAAATGAAGCACCTCTGCCCCCTGCAAACTAGAAGACCACTAGAGAAGGAAATAGACAATAAACATGGATGCAGTCAGATAGTCAAGGTGGGAAAGACTCAGGGACATGATGGGCTGGGTCAGAATAAAGCCTCTTATTTTTTCCTTTCAACCATGATTGGTAGAAAGAGTAACCTTACCGGTTCCTTTCTCTTACTTCTTTCCTTTCTCCTTCATAATGCCGTCATTAAAAGATTATTTGGGTGGGGGAGTGAAAAGGATGCTGGAGAATGGAAGAGAAGGGATATGCTACCCGCATTTGAGAAAACACAGAATGAAGGGGTGATTTATGTGTTCTTAGATGTTCCTTCCTCTCTTTTCCTTCTAGTCTAGTATATGCCATATAAATTGCAGTTATATTATAATGGAGTGTTTTTTGTATTGTTTGAACACATCTGGAGAGGCTCAATTTTTTATATTTATATCCTTAAAAATACATTTAACCCTCAATAAATACTAACATAAAGTAAAATAATTTTTAGAAAGAAGAGAGTAGTACATTTAGCCACGTTCATTCATTTCTCACATACTCATTAAACATTCAAGAAGACGTGGGGGGTGCACACATATGAGACACACTTTGTACTTCCAAAAATCTATTAATACATATCCATTATCAGAGACAGCAAGACTCTGAAAGTGAAGGAATTCCTGATGTTAACACTTTGGAATTAAATATATTAGTACTCCTTTTTCCTGATAACACCTTTAAATCTTCCAAAGAACTGGTAGCTATTCCACAAGCTTTTGTGTGGAAGGAAGTGAAACAAGTTTGTGTTCAGTTACATTTTGTTTGTTGAGGGACAAATACTTCTACTTGAGCTGAGAGATAAGAGCTGTGGCAAGAAAGAAATCTAACAGTTGACATTCTAGGAGATGGTTTTAGAAAGGTGTGGAAGGGCAGTATACCCTTTGTTCATATTCTTATCAAATGTGACAAGGGTGCCATCAATTTTATTTCAAAACCCAGGTCTTTAAGTTTGATTGTCAGTATTGTTATTTTAGGGAAGAACGTTATGCTTAGTTACACTAAAGATTCAGTTTGTATTTTGTGTGTATTTATTCCTATCAGTGGTGTGTGTGTTTGGGCACATTAAAACAATTACCCCTATGACCCACTGCTACACATAGTTGAGCCTTCCAAAATATTTGAAAAGGAATAAATGATGAGAACATCTGATTCTGCAATTTTAATCAACTACGTACAAACAAGAATTGGTCCTTTAAGAGAGAGAGAGTTTCTTTACGAGTCTTCCAACTGTCTGTTTAAAAAAGTTTTTTTTTCCCTAGTATGCTCTTTTAGTACTAATAATGAGATGTCTATTTTCTCACATTTTTATAGTAAAACTGTGATGATATTTACTATAACATTCAGACATTTATAATATATATGTTATAAATATATATTTATCATATATATGTTTTTATATATAGTTTTTTCATGGTGGACCTATATAGTACTCTCCATATACTTTCTAAAACTTTTGATATTTTCTATATTTCATTTAGATAAAGGTATTTATGGCTGCTTGGCATATGGGTTTATCAACATTTCAAACAATTCAGAATGTGGGGTTTTTATTTTGCATGTAAACAACTTAACATTAGTAAATATCTTGTTGCATATTTGTTTTATAATTATTAATTTACTCTCAGGAAGTGTGAATTTAGTAGATGTATCATCAGTTTCAGCTTAGACTCCAAATGTTTATTTAGTCACTTTGCATATTAAATCAGTCTGATCACTTGTACCTGATAAACAGTAACAAAGCCATTTGCAAAATTTAATGTTGATTTCCTTATTTAATGCTTAGAAACTTGAATAGAAATATATAACATAAATAGAAACATATTCATTAATCAATCAACTCAGAAAGATAAATTATATTTGAACTCTCAGTTCTATTTGTAAATTAATACACACCTAATTTATTTAATTAATTTGTGATCATAGAAAGTCTGTGTCTAGAATTACTGATTTCTTTTTAAGTCTATCATGATCAGTATCTTTTCACATTTTAACATCTCAGCAATCTGGATGCAGGTGACAGAGTTTTTGCATTGTTATGTCATAGTTTAATTGGTAGAATGTTTTTTTACTTAGAGCTGCGTCTTATAATCAGGAATATCTTATTTTCATTTATTTAGCTATTTTTAGATCATAATCCTATGTAGTTTTAGCACAAATACAACATTTTAATTTAAGATTAAAACTATAATCGAGACCAACTCTTTAAAACTAAGTTACAAACTATTTTTTTCCAGGATTGTTTCACTTAAAATTCTCCTAGTCAGAAAGATCATTTTATATTAGGTAACAGTTAACCAAAGGTAGATCATTTATATTTATTTTACAGTTTAAAGGCTACTTTCCATTTCAGTTTACCCATTTCTTCTCTCAGTTGAATATTCATAGTACAAGCACATCCACTAATTTGTACTGTAAAATACTGAGCTTTAGAGATTTTAGCAGACTGGAATTAATAATGTTTAAAATGCAAAATACCCAAATTATATACCTGATTGCAATATGCTTCCTGAAAATTATAGCATGTCACAAAGCAGTGACTTTATTTGCCTCATTTGCACATATTGCAATTAGTTTGCAAGAGTTGCCTCACTTATTAACATGTTTAAGTTTCGTCCAAGTAATATTAAAGAAATGTAACATATAAATCAAATTACATATGCTAAAATTTATAGAATATCTAAATAATGGCTCAAATAGAATTGTTGCATTAGTTGTATTTAGATTTTATTTTGATGTTATTTTGTATATTTTTCCTTTTGCATGTTTTCATGTTAAATGTTTATTGCATTTTCCTTCATTATATATCGTAATGTCACAAAATTATTCATTTAGAATTATTTTGTTAGTTAAACTTTCATTCAAATGTTTCACCTGGAATACTAAAATTAATGGAACAGGATGTATATTTTAATATAAAATAACATGCCAAACATAAATATCTAAAAGCTACTTCTTTGAATATGCAATTATCTTTAACATGTGCTTACGTAGTTGTGTACATATTGGGCCATCCACTCATATCTTTAGCAATACATTCTGCTCTTCAATTTTGTGGTGAGTTAGACAATAATTACGAAGCAAAATTGTTTTAAAAATCTGTAAGGCTAAAAATTTAATCATAAATAAATTAAAATTCAATTGCAGAAAGAATTTTTGGTTACACTTTCTAAATGACACACTTATAAATGGCTTTATATGAATTATGTTTAGTCTCTTGAAGATGTTGTTGAAATAAGAAAGTCTTCAAAAACACAATTCTCATTATAATACATAATGTAATCCAAATTTAATATTGTAAGGATTCCTGTTAAATAAATTTACCAATTTACATGTGTAGTGTATGTCACTTTCCATTATCATAGTTCCAAATATGGCACATAGTTATGATTTAGGGAAGCATGTTTATATGTAAACCATTTCATTTTATTTTTGTTATACTGAGAAATGTTTTATTAAAGAATATTAATAAAATATACCTTAGACCTGTGTTTATGTTGTAAACATCTAATTTTAAATATATCTCAAGAGATTTAATGACAGGATAATCTAATTGTGATAAACTACATCTTGTATACATAATTTAATTTCAAACGAAGAATGAATTTTCTGGATGTACATTTTATTTCTTAATTGGGGTTGTATGTTGTGTAACATATGCATTTAATATTGTGCTATCAAAGATCATGTTTACTTAATTGTGTAGCATACTTAAATTTTTAAAAAATAAAACAAAATATATTTTAACATTGAGTTAGCTATATAATATATTTAATGACGGATTGTTGCTATACAGAATCCCAAAGCTTTTTCTAACATTGGCAATTACCTCATAAAACAGTTATGTATGCAAAAATGTTGAGTGTTTTTAAACTGTTAAATGGTAAATGGTGCATTTTGACAATTTAAAAATCTGTGTTTCACACACTGCCAATTTAAAGTGGTACTAAAACCAGTATTCTAAATTGGTCTACATTTTAGATAAAATGATTATATAATATATGATATAACTGTATGGTGATGGATGATTTTATTGCCTTATAGAGGAAACCGATGTTATTTCTTTATGGAGGTTATTCCATTTTATATATCAAACATATTTAACTACATTTAGATGCACTTCTGTCTCCTGCTATTTTGACATATAACTATTCTTCACTCTACAGAAATTTGAACATTCTAAGTAAATTCATTTCATGTGAACATTGTATCTTTTAAGGTTTGCGAATTATGACACAAATCTTCAAGTAACTCATGCAAATAAATCTTCAGATTCCACACTTTTTCAAAATGATGCCTTTGAAAGTTAAAAACAAAATTATTATTCTTCCTCCCTTTAGAATTTCTCTTCGTTCATTATACTGTTTGAGATATGACTTTGCCATGGTAGCAATTATCATATTTCATTTGTGAAATGTATTCTCTTTATTATTGTTAATATTATTTTAGAATTATTATTAAATGGATTCATTCATTTATTCTTTCTTTTGATGAATATTTCTTGAGCATCTACTGTGTACAAGGCACTGTTCTAGATATTAGGTAATTCAGCAATGAATAGAATATACAAAAATCTCAATCTTTAGGGAGCTTGCATTCTAGTATGAGGAAGAAAGAATATGAACACAAAATATACATAAAACATAGACACTAGTTAGTAAAATATCTGGTTGAAGTATATATCTGGTTGGACTATGGTTGTTAAATAAATTGGTTTTTCAATGCTTTTTTCTAATATTCCACCAAGTTCTGCATTCAGGTTAAGAGGATAGTACTGAATCGCTACCACCATTAGCCAGAAGTGGAGTTCTATTACTGAAGATTTTTAAGACTGGATGTTAGCAAATCCTGGGTCTAAAGGCTAACAAAGATCAGTTCTAACTCAAATTTTGTCAGGAACTGTATTTATCCTCTGATGTCTTCAAGAAAATCAGTGTCAGGAACTGGTCTATAAGTCTTGAGGATTAGTTATAGAAGCAACTTAGATACATTGTTAAGAATTATCCCAGAGTTATTGACCCAAACACATGAGATTATTTGGGATCAATTGTAATAACTTCAATGATAGAATATAATAGCTCCTCAGTTTACTCCTTGGAATAAGGTCAGAACATTGAGATTTGAGATAGAGTACATACACATTCTAATATTTTTCATGCTTTTAGATTGCATTTTGCAGCAAATATTTACAATTAAATAGTTTCCTCTTCAAACTAAAACTGAAAGCTGGGAAATTATGATACAGTTATGAAAAGTTTTAAAGTGTTAGTTTTTTATCCACCCTGATTTTCTACTTCCTTTCTAAAGTAGAAGATACAGTTAAACTCCCTAGGTGAATAATATGATCAGGTCATTGTTTTTATAGTAAGCACATGGGCCCTTCAAATGTCTGATTTATCATGAGGTTAATTACTAAATGTTAGTATTGTAAACATAGTTATTGCTTAATCGTGTGATTAAAGAAAAATCTTACTAAATATTAGCTTAGTAGATGTTACTGGTCAATTTGCATAACCAACATGAATTTAGGGAGATTGTAATCTTCACAATATAACTTGGATAAATATTCAGTAGCAGCTTCTTTCTGACTGATGCTTTAGAATATATTAAAGGCCTTTAAAATTATCTGATAATTGCCATACCTCATTTACCCTTGGCTCCCTGAAAATACAACCATCATTTGAGTTTCCAAACCAAATTAAACCAAGCTTCAATTTTAATGACAATGTAGGCTGGCAGAACCTGTAGCAGACATGTTTCCCTTTGCTGCTTATGAATGAGAGGACCCCCGTGTTTGACGTCCTTTTGTGGCTGAAAGCAGAAATCAGAATTACTAATCTTACCACTCACCTGCCTATAACACAAGAGGGGAAAAAGAAAAAGAAAAAGAAGGCAGAGCATACTCAAATGACATTATGGGATAAAGCTATTTTCCTCTTGCAGAATGGTTCAACTATTCCTATGTATTTTTGTCTACAATATCTAATTATACACTGTGGACAGAAGTTTGAGATGCAGTTTATTGAGAAGGCAAGGATATGAAAATATACCACTCATTGGCTTTAAAAAATACTCAGAAGTTTTCTAACCAGGACCTGACGATTATTCCTAATTAGTAGCTGTACTTCCAACACTCAGTATTTTTTTTCTTGTTAAGCATTTTAGATGTCAAGAGCCTTTTAAATATATCTTCAGTTTCATACTTCTATTATAAGAAAGACAAACTACTTTCTTTCATTATGTAAGAATTATGTACTACCACATACAATCTTTTAAAAAGGTTTAAGCGAGAGAAAAAGAAAACCCTAATTCAGCTCCTTTAAAAATCTATTTTTAAATTACAGTGAAACCTTAATAAGTTAAGAATGTAGAGAAATATATACTGTGAAACACTTATGAGATATTTGGGAATTCTTAACCATTTATTAAAGCTACTTTTGTATGCGTAAAAGTTCCATGCTATTAGTTAATTCTCAATCCTTTCTAAATATAGTGATTAATTTTAATTAACTGAGAATTGGTTAATCTCAAATTTTACTTTAAAATAGTGAAGTATATTACCCAACTTCCAAAAACAACCCACCGGAGCCTAATGCATATATAGCTCACGGCGTTGAATATTTTATCATGTTGGCTGCTTTCTGGCAAGTGAGGTTAAGATAGACATCTGCATAGAATAGTTATTCAGGGTTTTATTTTTTTAATCATTTTGTTTTAATTTTGGCTTTGATTTTAAATTCTCCTTCACTTGCTTATCTTAAAATAGAAATTTTTGATGTTTTTCCCAGAAATTATGAACAGATATGGCACAGACTCTTCAAAGCATACTTTTGAGAAAAGTGTGGTTACACGGTTACCCATTCTGTCAAAATTTGTCACTTGCCAGGCATTTGTTGCTAATATTCATCTGTAGATAAAGAACAAAGATTGGTTCAGGACTCCATGAAGGGTTTACTATTTCACCTTTTCTCCCCTAATGTGTCACAGTGAAAATGTGGTATATTTGTGTGTGATACCTATTCAGAGGTTGATTGATACGAAGCAATCATTGGATCTGGTTACTTCACATTTTAGGGGCGTGTTTGTGTTTTGCCTCTTCGTGTTGGTTATCCTTAAGGTAATAGAAGGGAATATAATTTATTAAACTTATCAGAAAAAAATAAACACAATTTAAAAGAAAAAGTTAGCATCTAGTGCTACTGTGTCCCACAGGTTCTTCTACATTGACCCACACTACCTCCACTGGTGAGTTAGAGGAGCATAACAGGACTACCACTGGTGCTATTGCTGTTGCTAGCACACCTGCAGATGTTACTGTATCCAGTGTTACAGCTGTCACCATCCATAGACTTTCTGAGGAACAGCGAGTGCAAGTTTCGAGTCTCAGAAATTCAGGTCTGGACCCCAACACATCCAAGGACGGGCTCTCTCCTCATCAAGCAGATACACAAAGTACAAGGAGAAGACCACGAAATGCTGAACAGATAGAAAGAACTAAAGAGCTTGCAGTTGTTACTCATAGAGGTATTGGATGTTATTTTACTTGTGCCCGTTTAGTTACAGCCAAAGCTATATTTTGGTAACGATTCGAATTGGAGAATGAGCTGAAAGAGAGCCAGGATGTAGGACGCCAAAGGAAAAAGCTTAGCTGCAAAATATAGATTGTTATAGCCAAACCCTGAATAATTTGAAAACACAGAAATTAAAAAATACAAATCAGAGGGAAATGCAAATACTGGGCGGGGGTGGGGGTAAATGTAGAAAGGAAAGAATGCATAAAAAGGATAATAAAAACAAGTACTAAATATCTATTGCATATTATGTGCCAGGTATGATGTTGAGATTACTTGAAAATAGAGTAGCCAGTTTCTATCAATAAGTGTACATATTTACACATTGATGATTTGTCCTATGTCGTAATTTTCAGCATTTGCATGAAATCTTAATGTTACACAGATGCTAATTAACAATTAAGACAATAGATAATATGGGCAAAATGGAAACATTCTGTCTGGTGATTATTTTACACAGCTGGCTCTTTTATTGATAAAGTAACTATAGCCTGATCTATATGATTGTATTGAGATTTCTCATTTTGAAAAGGTAACAGCTATTCATTGAGATTACGGCTCTATATTTAAATATCCTTTTGCTTTCTAATCTTTTGTAGAAAAACATTGCCACAAAGCCAAATCATATATTGGTAATTTTCTAGTTGATTAATATAAGCCTACCTTTTACAAAACTATGAAGCATAGCAAGCATATTTTTTGTTTCTTGGTAGCAAGTTTCACCGAGCAGTTTGTGGAAAAAAAATCAATGTAGTGTCAAAAAGTAAAGGGATTTCATTTATGTCAATATATGCATCAGTGGAAATATTAATTAATTGAACATGTTTCAAGTACAAAATACCTACTCCAACTCTATTTCCAACTCATCATCATATATTCTCCAAACTGGTTATGGTTGATGTAGTGTGGGTAGGCATGGTTTATACAGAACATGATATAAGTAATGGAAAGCATTCTGTGCTTAATATACATTAAGAACAAAAATCAAGACATCTTATATAGCTGATTGAAAATCATATAGAAATATTTCAAAAGCTCATTACCATCAAAATTCATACTGAATGTACTTTTATTCTCCTTAATAAGCATCATAAACTGAATTCTTAACATGTAGTAGTCTCCTGTAAAGTATTAAATCAGTATCACCTTGCTTCTCGATTCACTTCCTTACCATGAGTATTTCCCCAGTGAAGAATGTAAGAGTCATGATAAAATTGATAATTTGTTTTACCAAATAGATACTTTTTCTTAGTAGCAGGAAATAAAAAAAGTGTAAATATTATTAAAATATTAAGGTAAAAACCCTTCCATTTAGTTTTTTCACTCTCTTTGGAAAATTTAATGAGCTAGAATTGACAAACTACTCTGATCATTTTACCACCTATTGAATGAAAGATGGGTAATTCTCAAGCATAAGTTTGTTATATAAATCAACTAATAAACAAACACTACTTTAGCCAAAGTTGCCATCAAGTGATGCGAGAAGCTCAGGTTACAAATTAGTATTTTAGAGAACTGGGAAAAATAATTCAGATTGAAATGAGAATAAAGAGTAGTCAGTTATTAAATTCAATAACGTGATTTGAAAATTAATCTAAACTTCTGAGCTACATTCAAGTACATTTTAATTAAGCATATTACTTCCTTGGCAAATTCCAAATCAGTGCTCAAATTCTCTTTTAGACAATAATTATTTTAGAGCTAATACATGTTTCATCCTCCCCCATATTCTTTCTGAAATAGTGTTTCTGTAGGTAGTAGCCATTGAGTAGTGCCATCTACTTTGGAATTAAATATTCGTCAGTTATTTTGGTTTAAATCATGTGTATGGAAAACATTCTGAGTGTTACACTTATCATTTATTTCAGTCACTTAAATTATTATATGTTTATCAAATCTCTATTTTAATTAGAATTAGTCCTTCTGACTCTTCCTCAATAATCTAGTGTTTTAGCGATTTCAGATAGCTAGTTATATTTGAGACTCGAGCTTTTTAACATTTTGGGTTAAAAAATGTAAATATTAGAAATAAAAGAGAACTATCACCCTATGCCTATCGATATTTTTGAAAACCCTCAATATTTAGCTGCTTTACAGACGTAAAATAGACTTCAAAAACCTAACTCTTAGCAGGGCCAAATTTCCAGATTGGAATTGGCTAACATCAAAGCAGTATTCTTTTTAAATAGATAGATAGATAGATAGATAGATAGATAGATAGATAGATAGATAGATAGAATGCTAACAAGGAGGAGAGGGGCAGAGGAAGAGAGAGAGAATCTTAAGCAGGCTCCACCCTCAGCACAGAGCCCGCAGGGCTCAGTCTCATAACCGTGAGATAATGACCTGAGCTGAAATCAAGAGTCAGACGTTCAACCAACTGTGCCTCCCAGGTGCCCCAGAGCATTATTCTTTCATTAAAAATAATTCTGCCTCACCAGACATTCCTGGAACACCTACTGAGTACCATGCTCTGTTCTAGGAAGGAATGATAAATAAGCTATGACCCTTTTCTTCAAGAGACTGGCATAGAGTGGAAGATACAGAGAAACCCATAAGGTAGTAGAAGGAAAGTTTTGTAAAGCTCATAGCGATTCAAGTAGTTATGGGGTTTATGCAGACAGTGAGTCATTTCGTTGACATTTTAAATGAGTCTGTAAACATAATGCAAACTAAATCCTTAATTTTCCTAGATATGTTAGAGAAAACAAGTTAGGTTTCATTCTTCTATTCCATTCTCTGCAGTGTACTCAGAATTACCTTTTAAAAGCTCCTCAACAACCTTAGTAATAAAACAAAGTTTTGGTGGTGTCCTACAGAAAATTTCATGGTCTGGCTTTTGTCTCTATCTCCATATCCATCCTGTGTGACTCTCACAGTTACTCTATTTTTTTTTTTTTTTAGCCAAACATAAATACTGTTAGTGTCAAACACACCATGTTCTTTACTCCTTGAAGCCACGTTGATGAACCATTCCTTTCATTTTGCAACCAGATCATTCTAATTCCCTTTAGAAATTTTAACTTAAATTGTCACCTCCAGGAAAGTTAGGATTTTTTTTCTGTTATAACTCAGCATTGTACTCTGTACTTTTCTTGTATTTGTAATCACCAGCCCTATGACTTGTCCTGTAAAATTTACCTCTGTGAAGTAAGGAGTGAGTGGGTCTGGTTCATGCTAAATTCCCAGTGCCTAGAGCAGCTTCTGAACCATAGATGAATTTAAATACTATTTGCTAAATTAATGAATATTTAAAATCTGACCAGCTAAAGCATTTGCCTAAATTTTTTAGAAAACTTAAAACTATGTTTTACAATATATTCATATATCTATACATTTTAGTATTAAAATAAAGATAACTACTTCATTTTGTCATAGTTCTAAAAATACTAGTGTTTTTAATTCCTAAAAGGCAATGATATTCTCATGAATTCAACCAATAAATTGCTTTTATACCACTTCAAATTTCACAACATGAAACTAGGTATAAATGCCTTGTTTATAGACCTTATCCAATTATAAAGACAAAGGGATTTTACAGTTAAACACAAGAAAGCTATAAAGTCAACAAATATCACATGAATAAATGTTAATGTTATACCATGGATATTATTTTGCTGAAAGTTATTACCATTTAAATCCTATATATGATAGCTTGTGATAGCATAGGTTCTTTTGAGGTATACAGTCCATACTAGTTTATGCTATATGATAATTTAATATTTTTCATAATTTTTCTTTATTCACAATTACATTTTCATTTTATGTCTTCTTAAAAATTTTTATGTACTTATTTTGAGAGAGAGAGAGAGCACTGGAGGAGGTGAGGGTAGAGAAAGAGAGAGAGAGAGAGAGAGAGAGAGAGAGAGGATGAATCCCAAGCCGGCTAAACACTGTCAGTGCAGAGCTCAATGCAGGGCTCAGTCCCACTGACCGTGAGATCATGACCTGACCTGAAATCAAGAGCCAGATGCTTAGTCAACTGAGCAACCCAGGCGTCCCTTTATGATATCTTTTGATGATTAGTAGCTCCTAAGTTATCTATTTTCAATAATCTGAGGCAATTAAAATATGTACTGTTTGCATCAATATCACTATAAATGCAAAGAAGGCATGGACATTGAAATTGCACATAGTATTTGGTATTTAGTACATTTGTGTGTGGCCTCAAAATCTATGTATTAACTTATGATAAATCAGCATAGCTAGTTACTTTATTATAAGTAACATGAACAATTAATAATTAGATACAAACTTAGAAAGTTTATTAAAAATATTTTCAATTGCCGATACAGTACTATTCCAATTAGTTTTCCTATTACACTATAGTTAAAATATCAGTAATTTAATTTCAATTATGTTCTTAATTTTTTTTAACTTTCTACTTGTTCTCAGTAAAAGAAAATACTTTCCAATTTTCTCTGTTTAAAAAGAGTCTCTTGACACTGAAATAAAAAGTAAAAAACAGAATACTAATAAACAATGTTGGTTTAGATCATCTTGAAACTGTTATGAATACTACAGTTTCCTGTAGTATTAGCATCCAATAGTTCTGAGAAGGAGAATTGAGTTTTAACTGACTGGATTTTAGTCCACTTTTGCCACCTACTATGTGTGAGACCCTGTGCAGGTCACATGAACTATCTGAGCTCAATTTCCATATATTTGTAAAAGAGTATGATAGTATTACATTAGGGTTTTTGTGAAGATTAAACATGGTATTGGATGGAAATGCTAAAATAAACTAAGGTATTTTCTCCCAGTGAAGAGGTAAAGCCAAACTGCCCACCATCGCAAGTTAGTTCTGAGGTCAGACAATGAGAATGAGTGGACACTTGCCCCTTGTTAGCTATCGTATCTTGCCTTGAGTAATAACCTCAACTCTCCAAGCTCAACTTCTTAGTAATGGAGAATACCTGCATCATAGGTAGCTTTGTGAAAAAATTTAGCACAGTTGCTGAGGTATGTTCAACACATACAAATTGCTGTTATTTTTATTATTATTCACCAACTATGTTTTAACTCTTGCTATGTGCATGACATTGGACTGGATAGTAAGGGTATAACAATGAAGGATGCAGACTATACCATCAGGTAGTCTATATAACTTAAAAAAATAATAATTATGGGTTTGTAATTTGTACAAATTTTGGTGAGAAACACTATCAGAACAATATTTTTGATATTCTATGAAGGAGTGAAAATAACTACCTCTGAATGTAGAAAGTCAAGGAAGCCTGCACAGGGGATATTTGAACTAGTTCTTGAAATAGGAATAAAAGTTTCAAACTAATCAATTGTGTTTATATCACAAAGATGCATTGAAAATGCTTTTCATAGATACTTGTGCTAAGTAGAAATATCATGAATCTATACCAAAATAAAGGAAGTATTCAACTATACTTGATGGAGGTTTACATTCATAGGAATAATTTAAAACAATTGATAATTTTAGTTTAAAAATGTCTAGATGTTTAAAAGTCAATAATCTAATAATATCTAGTGATATTTTAAATTTCACCAGAATATTTTTGCCTTAAGTATAAGCTCTTTTGAAATCATTTATTAATATTTACTTAAAGCACCTTTTACAATAATCCTTAAACCCTATAGTTAAATTATATAGCCCTAAGAGATTTCAACTCAAAATTGACTTAAAGTAGCAGGACCTATGTGATAATATAATTAAAACAGTAGCAAGGAGAGTATCCTGTACTTCTAGAATTATATATTCTAGAATTATCTGGGATATTTTGGATTCATATAATACAACATCAATATTTTGTAGAGAAAATTGTGGTCTGCAAGAGGATGTATGAAAAGCTAGTTCATGTTGCTAGAGTAGTATTCATTCATTCTTTCATTTATTTAACATTTATAAGGGCCTAATGTATGCACAGCTTTGTATTAGATGATATTAAGGTTAAAGTAATATACATGATAAGCACAATTGGTTTTTCTTCCTCAAGAAATTTATAGTCACACCATTTAAAAATAGTCATTAAAATGTGTTTTGTTTCACATGATTTAATTTAATATTTTTTCTTTTATATTGATATTGGAGGGTATTCCTTTGTTTTTTAAAATGCATAGGCAAGTTTTGCCAGCTGTTAATGATCAGCCTTGGTAGTTGTTGTTTTCAAGTATAAAATGTAGATATTTTCTTCTGGAAGAGTTACCATATATCTGTATATAATTATAGGCTCTCTTTTATTGTTCTTCCTAGTGGAATATTAACTTAGATGATTATAACATGTTGTTGAGTCAAATGTGTTATGAGCATTTTATAGCCATTGCTGCTGTTTATGTTGACATAGTGTAGCCAGTTCTTCCAAAGTATGTTTGATCGTATGTTTAATCATGTCAATAGGATCAAACAGAGCTCTAGTTTGGTTTATAAAGTAATATGAAATTATGTTTAACTAAAATTGAATATGATGTAGACTCCCCCCCTTCATAACAGCCGCCTAAAAGAAAGCCTGTTTTAATCATAAGTTTTTGATCTGAACACTTTTTTTAAAATTATTTTCACCTTTAAGGTAAGAATGATTAATTCAGAATAAAACTTAATTTTAGGTCAGCAGTTTTAATCTAAACAAAAGCATTATTACTTTTTTCAAGGTAGCTTATCTCAGATTTACATTGCTTAACAAAAAAGGGAAAACAGACTATAAGAAAAACTGAAATTTCTAGTTTATTTCAGATATCAAATTTTGTGATATGTAACAACATTGTTCAAAAAAAACCCCAAACTGTACTATGACAAAAACTTTATTGTATTAAAGTAGTAGTTCTTGAGTGCCTACTATGTGCCTTCCATTAATAGGTATTTGGCCACACATAGAATTTTGAGTATTTTCAACAGCTTACAAGCAACTAATACTGTTTTCAGATTTTCTATTAATAGTCTTAGTATAGATCTGCAAATATAAAACAATTTTGTAATCTTCATAAACAATAGCCATTGAAGACATTAATTTATAGATGGGTTCTTAGATCTTTATGGATACTGATACATGTCCGTCAAATAATAGGGTTTTATTGAACATATTATCTCTTTGTTAAGCATGTGATAAATTCAAAAGAAGTATAATATGGTGTTTATTTTAAAGGAAAAGTTGTAGGGATAAAACTGCAGAGAAAAATTCTCTGTCCTGTCTCAGAGAATTGCTACAGGATGAGGATGATAGGTGAGTGTGTTTGAGTTATAGCTGTCTTCCAAAGTGTGATGTGTTGTTATATGTAAGAGAGATAAAATTTGTTCATAGATTGTAGAACTTGGTGTATGGAACCGTAGGGAGATCCACAGTAGTTTATTATAAAGAAGACTTCCAACATTGAGTTTTGTTCAAATATAGATTGTGTGCTTCAGGAAGCAGTAAATTACCAAATCACTAATAAAATATTCAGGAATACTTTTTAAATTTTTTAAATATTTATTTATTATTTAGAGACAGACACAGAGCATGAGCAGGGTAGGGGTAGAGAGAGGGGAGACACAGAATCTGAAGTAGGCTCCAGGCTCTGAGCTGTCAGGACAGAGCCCGACGCGGAGCTCGAACTCACGAACTATGAGATCATGACCTGAGCTGAAGTCGGTTGCACAACCAACTGAGCCACCCAGGTGCCCCTATATTCAAGAATACTTGATGGACAAATTAGGTACTTAGTAAACATTTAAGCATCAAAGAGTATATTGATAATATGATTCTTACTGTCCCTTCTAATCCTGTCTATAACTATCCAGATATATATTATTTAAATGTATTTATCATCATCTTCTATTTCCTCTTGATGTTTGAGTTGAAATGGACTTATCCTTCTCATTATCTGACTGTATAGCCAATGTTAAAATAAGCATAGATGTAGCAAGCACTCATAACAAGGAATTTGGAGATTGGCTCTCCCCTTATTTCAATAGATAAGGGATCGGCCACATGTACATTTCTCCCAGAGCTCAATGCCTACATATATGCCTTGAATTCTAAAACCTCTCCACTTGAGGATCTAATTCTAGCTTTTTAGTCTGTGTTTAAGATGACAGGGTTACTTTCTTCAGTATCTCATTTTCTTTTTTCTTTTTGTTTTCTTTTTCTCTCCTCTCCTCTCCTCTCCTCTCCTCTCCTCTCCTCTCCTCTCCTCTCCTCTCCTCTCCTCTCCTCTCCTCTGCTCTCCTCCCTTCCTTTTTGTATTTTCTTTCTGTCTTTATTTTTCCTTTCCTTTCTTTCTTCCAATCTATTTCTTTTCTCACTTCTTTTCTTTAACAACAAACCAACCAACCTTCCTCCCCTCCCCTGCCAATCTTCCTCTTTCCCTTCCCTTCCCTTCCCTTCCCTTCCCTTCCCTTCCTTATGTTTCTTTCTTCAACAAATGTTTACTAGGTTACTTACACATCAGACTTTCTTCCAGTTCTTGAGTAAACAACATTGAACAAAACTGAGTAGACCGTGCTTCATTGAGTTTATATTCAAGTGAGAAGAAAAAGAGAACAAGCAAATAAACAAAAACCTGATGGTAGCAAGGACTGTGCTGAATATTAAAACAGACTGTGTGATATATGGGTGACTACCTTTGTTTGGAAGGACAGGAAGGCCTCTTTGAGGAGGTAAAATTTAAACTGAGACCTAAACATGGAAGAAGGCAGCTATGCTAAGATGGAGTAGAGAGCATATCAGATAAAGAAAATAGCCAGAAGGAGTTTGAATTTTACTTGAGAAAAGGAAAGCCCAGTGTGCTGCTGTTCAGTGGACAAGGAGGAGATGGATGGAAATGAGGTGGGAAATTGGTGGAAACCACAGATCATGTAGGCTCAGGGACCCAGATAGAGAATTTTATATTAATAGAAATGAGACAGGAGCCGTTGGTGGTCTTTAGCAGGGTCTTTAGCAGTGATATTGTCTAATGTATGTTTCTTTCAGATGTTATTTCAATAAGAAATTAAAAAAAAATTAAACAGGAGCAGGCAGATAGATTAGTAATATATGCAAAGTTGCAAATAACAGTTGATAGAGACAGGGAGACTAAGTTGTAGACTATGGATCTCAAACTTCCCTGTGGATACAAATCACCTGGCAGTCTTGTTCAAGTGCAGATTGTGATTTGGTGGGATTGGGTGGGATCTGAGATTCTGCACTTCTAAGGGGACTACAGGTTATGTTGATGTGCTGAATAGCAAGGATTTACATGAGGATGATTAAGATGGAGAGAGCAACACATACCAATCAGTACCTGTTCTCTGTCCACTCTTCAAGATATCTTCTCCACTTGACATGTTTCCAACATTGATAAGCTATCTCAGATGATATAGGAAAAGCCCAATTTTAATGCTGTAAGAATGCTTTTAATGGGGGGAAATTCATGAGTGGAGAGAATATTTTAGGGCAGATGGGTTTTCTGGATCAACTTGATGACAATCATTAACTCTGTCAATTCTTACAATGATTGAGCCGATCATATTAGTTATGATTTCACTGGAAAGATCAATAAACGTATGGATAAATGATGAAAGCATTTCCATGTCAAAGTTTAACTCATTTATTACTTTTAATTTTTGTCCTAAATTTTATACCTTGACAAGATATTTTAAAATGCATTATTAATAACAGAAAAACCATAAAGTTTAGTTTCCCTTTACTTACCATTTTTCATCTCTGAAAGACTAACTGATAGATGGAAGCCAAACAGTGAAAAGAAGGATATAAAATTTGATTACCAAATCAAAAATTGTCATGAGTGAATACTGAATAATTAAGCATTCTTCTGTTTTAATAAATGGCAAAATTGCATTTCTCCGCTTGAATTCCCAGGTCCTTCATGAAACTAAGTGATGTATTGATTTCCATGAATGTTTAACGTAAATAATAACAGAATAGAGAGTTTATAACTTTTTAAAAATTATCTGGTTACATATGATCCTAGTAAGACGCTTTCATGTATTATATTCATTATTATATTCATTATTGTTTTTTTTCTTTTATGGAAGTACTTTGATATTGGTCAAGTAGGTGTACATGTTTAACATATAGGGAATTACTAACATTTAGGTTAGTGTACTACATATAAATATTGACTATTGCATGCTTTATCAATAGCTTGTCATTTTTTTCATTGTTCTCTTGAATTTTTCCTAATTATATTATTTTGTGGAAAGTTTTTTTCAGTATTGATGTTGGTAGCAATTTAAAAATCCATGTCTAGAAATGTACCAATCTATTATTTAAATACATAATTATTTATTGAATATCATCCTCATTTTCTATTCCATCACCACATTTCATTACATTTGTAAAAGTGTCAAAACTATGTCATTCATACCAGTAAATATATTTTTATATTTCTAATTATTTTATATTTTAAGTTGCTCTTAGAGAGAAAGAAGAGAAAAAACAAAATGTTAGAATTTACTTGATAACAGGTTTATGTATTTTAAAAAGGTGTTAGATAAAAATACCCTGAATGCCTGAGGACCTTTATGACAATATGAAACAATGAAAATTTTTGTTTTCCACAAATGACAAATTTGCAAGTAACCATTTTAACATTTTTATCCAATGCTACTCCTCAAGCCATGATTTTGAGTTATTCCTTCGCAGAGATTGTAAGATTTTCTGATGACCCTGTGTTTTTATATTCCTTTGAGCATATCTTAGGAGGCATTTTTCTTTCCATGTTAATTGGAACTATCACCTCAAAACAATGGTCTTCAGAAATGCTATTTTTTTTCAGATTTCAACCCCATTGTTATGCTCACCAGTAATCGTTAATCACATATCTTGGTAGATTATTATTTATAACATACTATTTCTCACTTTTATAGAATGGGCAAACGAAGGTAGATGATATGGCCTACACTGGTTAAAAAGGAAGGCTTAACTTTAAAGACTGAAGATGAAAATGGTTTGTGTGTAACTGATTTCCCCAAATGGTTACAAGAGTTCATTATTTTATCTGTGAATGATGGTCACAGTAAATTTGACGGTTGTGACTTAAAAAAAAAAATATTAATGTTTATTCTTGAGGAAGAGAGAGAGAGACAGAGCGTGAGTGGGGTGAGTGGGGGAGGGGCAGAGAGAGAGGGAGACACAGAATCCTAAGCAGGCTCCAGGCTCTGAGTTGTCAGCACAGAGCCTGACATGGGACTTGAACCCACAAACTGGGAGATCATGACCTGAGCCAAAGTCAGACACTCAACCAACTGAGCCACCCAGGCACCCCAAGATGTTTGTGACTTTTAAATCTTCTCCCTCATTACAATATTTTGAAGGGGCTAGACTTTCTATTTGTGCTCAAAGTTGGTGCCAAAGTGAACTCCTCTGTCTTTTGGAGTATGAAGAAATGGTCCTATGTTAGAGACATTTTTATCTTGTTCAGAATTATTTCAGGGCATTTTCACCCACTTTTGCAACAAGCTGCTTCCCTTGCATGTAGTTTTCTAGAGCATATGGCGGCCCTGCTGTGCACAGAGTGAAATCACACAATTAAGTTTTACAATTTTAGGAAGAGCAGAACCTTCATATATGGCAGAACAGCATGGTATTAGGTTTGGGGTGCATTGCATAGAATATTTTTCTCTTCACAATTACATCATTTGTATTCTAAATCATGGACTATTGCTTTTCAGTGTTGATGCTTGATTTTTCTTTGTTTAAAATATTCTTCAGATGGCATTTCTTTTTCAATCCAAATGGTATTAAAGTGACAAATTTCTAGATTGATTTTTATCTAGATCTCAGAGAGGTTAGAAATTCTTCATTTATAAGGCATGCATTAAGAAAAAAAAAGTTTATCAACTCTCCTGAACTTTCCATTAGAAAGGAATTCAGCCAAAGATGGTTTTTTCTAAAAAGATGACATGATGATTTGAATCTCATATAGCAGTTGGCTTGTGCTACACCTTTTTTATTCATCTTTTCACATCTTTAAAATAAAGTATTAAGAGCCTTCAAGCCATAGAATTAAACTTGGCGCTCTCAGTAAATAATCAATATCTTTATTCAATTTTAAGTTAATGAATCCAGTTCTACTTTATATTAAAGTAAAACATACTTAAAGTAAGATATTCTTGACCACTTAAGTATTTTATTATATGCTTTGCATTAAAAAATAAATGAGGATAGGATGCACTCTCCCCATCTATTGTGGTTTTCTGGGATATACACTTGAGAGTTCTGATTTAATATATGGAATGGTGTTATTCATAGTGAGTGGTGGTATAGATGCTAGGACTAATGTATCAGAGTCAAATGAATGAACGTTTTGAACTAACATATGTATGACCTTGGGCAATCTGCTTAGTGCTTCTCCATTTTTAACACCTGTGGAAAGGAGGAAAAGAATCCCATTTTAAGTGGATATTTTGGGGTTTAAAAAACAGTAGGCATAGAGTGTCTGTGCTTTAGATATACAAGCAATAAATGACACTGCCCACTTCTGGAGCCTGTATAGGAAGAAAATATGCTCTAATACGATAAAAAATTTATAAGGTAAAAATAGGTGAACAAATTAAGCAAATAATTGGCACAGAGTTTTAAATTTCTTAGGTTATTTCCTTAGAAATAAATATATATGGTTCAATGGAATATTGATAGAGAATTATGGAAACAGCTAATATATACAGCTCTATTTAACACTATTCATACTGATGTCATATATAAATTATGCCAAAGCAATGTGTAGCATTCAGTTCATCTTGTGTTTCTATTTACCTCATATATTTTTGTTTGCCAGTTTACCCTTAATTCAGTTACTCTCTAACTTCAGTACAGCCAACACACTTACCTTTTTATCTACCTTATCCTTGTGAATTCTCTGTGCTTCTTGAGCAGATAATTGCTAGAAGAGAGTAGATGTGTGATCTAGATCTTTAAAAAAATTCCCTAGAAATTAAGTAAGCAACTAATGGTAGAGTTATGAGCAACAGCCACTCATATTTTTACTCAAATGTTACCTTTTGAAGTGTAAGAGTGGTTATAAACATGGTACGCGATGGTTGAGAGAACTCTCTCATGATTTCCGTGTACCAGTGGTGTATCCATCAGAGTCCATTGAGAAACAGTGGAACGTGGGATAATTCAAGGAAGGTTTATTTACAAAAGGATTATTTCTAAATGAGTAGATGTGAAGAAACCACAAGGGATAATGCTTTAATACAGAATAGCCATGGTTAGGCTTCATTGCTGACCCACTGGGATGACTGGAGGGAGATGTTGGACAGAGAGATACATATATCAGACTAGTATTAAACAAAAAACTAGTGACCTTCAGTTAAGGATCCTAGTCAACTCCAATCAAATTAATGGTGAGAGACCCTGCAGAATAAACCTGATCTAACTTTCCTCCGTCCCTCCATCCTGCTGGAATACTCCAGAAGATAAGAGCGTCTGTTGATGCAATCCAATGCGTCACAAAGTTAAACGCGTGTAAGAGTCATCGGGGAATCTTATTAAACCGTAAATTCTAGTTCAGTAGGTCAAAGGTAAGGCTGGGTAATTTGCTTTTGTAATAAGGCTCTAGTTAACGCCAGCACTGCTAGACGATGCCCCAATTTGTGTGGCAGGATGTAGCCTATTCAGATCGATCTTTGGCACAAAAAACAAGGAAGAGGATAGTGCTGGAAAGGCATGTAGATAATATACAACATAGATGGGTGATGACCAGTTATTTGCTTCCTTAACATCATTTCTTTAGCAGAATGACTCTGCACCAAATACAACTCCTCCAGTCCATCTTTGCTTGTTTTAGGCAGATTCCAGGTAGCGATACCAAGGCTTCCAGTAAAGAAGTTAGATAAAATATAATAATCTGAAATCAGAGAAATGAGGAAATATTGTTACTGATTAAAGTAATATTGTTACCGGTTTCAAATACTGGATTTTTTACTTGAAATTATTCACTGCACTAGTGATATTTGTAGTGGAAGAATATATACCACTGCTTCAGTCTGAAGATATTCATTAACTGTGGTCATTATTATTCAAACAGTTGCTTTTTCCCAATTAGTTTCTTATTGGAAGGCATTGTAGTATACATAAGTGATCTGTGCTGTTAAGTGTAAAACAAATATGGGACACAAAATTACTTTATTTTGCATAAGAAAAAGTGTTTTTTTTATAAACCTGCAGATCTATTTATATATATATATATATATATATGTTTTTGTTGATATTATTTGAGAAGTTTTGCCTAATCCTTGTATTTCCTAAGGCATCCCTTCGCAAACCAGGGCTATCCTAACTGTCCCACTAAAAAAAAAAAAAAAAAAAAAAAAGTTATTTTTTTCATGTTAATACTTTTAGTTATATTATCCTTAATAAAATGAATTCATGAAAAGAGAACAGAAATTACAAACAAAGCAACTAGAAAATCATTTCTATTCAAAGAATATATCCAAAAAAAGGGGGGGGCTAGTTAAATGAATGGAGTGGATCTTAATATTTAATTGTAGGACTAAAGATAATAAAAATTTCATTTGAAACTATCAAAAAAAAGATGAAAACAAAGGTTGAGACAGTTTTAAAAGTGTTAAAAATGTCTGTGAACTCACCATTGGTTAGTCTTCTCATATGGTGACTTTTATTATGCCAGTTATAAGAATCCCTAAAGAGAATATAAAAAATTCCACATTTCTTTTATAATGCTGACATTTTTACAGCATACCATAACCGTAAGACCTGTTACGCCAGGCAATGCGGATGCGTCTGCTGGTATCTATTCCAGTGTTTTGGATTCCTGAATTTGTTCCATTTCTGGGAGAGAAGAAAGCCCATATCAAATTTTAGAGTTCTTATCCAGTAATTAGTTGTGTGATTTTCTTCAACCAATTATTTAGTCCATCCAGTGTATCAAGTAAAAAGCAACAAAACTAATTTAAGTCAGAAGACCTGTGAAAATTAGCAAATTGCTTTTATAAAGTACGATGTGTCTTTTCCACTCTGGTCACTCTGTTTAATTTTCCAACTTAAAAAAAATTACACTTTTTTCTCAATCTGAAATGATTGAAAAATAAGATTTCAAATATCTAAGGTCTAGGTTGATCTCATTAAAACTTTTAGACTTATAGCTTAAGATTCTTTTTTTTTTTTTTTGTAAAAGTGAAAATGAAATGGGCCTGTCACAAGGATGCCTTAAATATGCTAAATTAGTATACCTGTGTTTATAAAAACGAGTATGATCATATATCTAGGGATGTGTCTATATATTTTTTATTAAATTTACTCTTTTGGTTAAAGGATGTAGGGAGATACACAACTAACAATTTAAGTTAGAAATCCAGGGAAAGTAGATGATTTAACATAAACATATGTACCTACCATGTCCATACAGTGAAAAAGACATAACACAGAATAGTTATTTATTTATTTTTTTAGAATATTGCAGCCCCGATTGTATTAGCCTCTGAAACTGATTAGTTCTTAGCATTATAACTGGCAATAACAATAATAAAAATAACTAACATTTGTTAAACTCTTGCTATGTTCCAATACTTGAAATTTGTTGTAGAATTTAAGCATAGTGGTACAATATATAATTGTAAATTTTCTTTCAACTAAAAATTGGGCAACACATAAATTTATATTTATACACTTTATATGCAGGATAAAGGGCTAGCCATAAGTTAGCGGAGTAGCAAAAATCAAAGTTTAGGGATTTAGAAAATTGGAGTGTCTGAACCATATTTATTCCTAGTAATTTTAAAAGGGATAATATGGTAGATTTACAGAATAAAATATATATATAGTTTCTTACTAAATTTAATCCAGATCCATCACTTTAAATTTGAGAATAGTTTGAATCTTGCATATGCTTAATACATAAGTCTCTATGAATGAGTTTTTAAGTGCTTTTGAACACACTTAGTTACATCACTGCCTTTTTCATCAAGTGGTGGCCAGTATTATTTCTCTTCTTTTAAATTATTGTGAAGTAAAATCCTTTTTACAAAGATTCATAAGCAACTTACTAATATGTTGCTGAATTTTCTATTATGCCTTTATAGTGTATAATCCAGAAACATGACCTAATTGCAAAATACCTCTAATTTCTATAGAAATATTTATAATGCAAAATTATTTTTGCAGAAATTTGTATCCACTGGTAAGTCTTACATGAAAGATGGTAAAGGAGACACTGCAAGAATACTACCTGGTGTCAGTATAGTGTCCCCATCTTTCTTCTTCCAAGGGTAAAGTGGAAGGAATGACCAATTAGCAGCCATCATGCTAAATAAGTTGACACTAGAGGATTTAGAAAAAAAAGGTATTAAATTTCAATGTTGCATGGAGCCACCATTCACTTTTAAACAAACAATGTATTCTCTTAACGTAGTTTAGTACTTGTATAATCTCTGAATATATTTTGAATTTGGGGATAGAATTGAGAATACATCACTCTTTCCTTCTCCCTTTGGTCCAAATTCTTCACCTAGATAAATGAATGAATCTCTTAAAAATGAAAGAGAAGTTAAACCACTTGTCCCCTGTGTTTTGGGACTAGAACACAGGTCTCCCAACACCTAGCCGCATAGGAGAAATGCCACAAATAAAACACCATTCTTTAACGTTCAGTTGATCTGTGATTAAATTCCTAGCCGATGATTGGTTATATTTCTTAGTACTGATGGAAATGAATCTACTGTCAATAGTGATATGTGTTATATTCTCTAAATCAGACACCCCATACATATTAGGGTGTTTTTTAATGTTTTTATTTATTTTTGCGAGAGAGCAGGGGAGGGGCAGAGAGAGAAGGAGACTAAGAATTTGAAGCAGGCTCCAGGCTCTGAGCTGTCAGCACAGAGCCCACCATGAATCCATGAACCAAGAGATCATGACCTGAGCCAAAGTTGGATGTGTGATGGACTGAGCCACCCAGGCACCCCTTAATAACCAAAATAAAACCCAAAGGAATTTTATTAGTGTAGTTTATTTATTGAGTGTAAAGATAAAAATAGGATTGTAATTATTTCAAGATAAAGAATTAAAATTTTATACCCCATATAGAAACCAAGCAGACAAAGGTATTATCGTACATTTGAAAAGTTAAGATGAAGCAAAAGTAACTCCCCCTTCCCTCCACCCCCACCCCACCAAATCAAGAAGATAAAAATACCTTACTTTCTCAAAAGAGTGCTTTACTTTCTGGAAGCATTGTAATCTGACTTAATCATCAATTTATAATACAGCTACTGACACTTGCAAGATAAATTATTATCAAAATAAACGCTACAAATTTGGATGTTTACAATAATAAACAATATTGCATTGTTTCGTTTTTATTATTGTGTTAGAATATAACCTTGGTAGAAAATGAAAGATAACACTTAATAAGTAATGCAATTGTTGTTTTACTAGAATCCCATAGAAATCTGGAATAGATTTTTCCAATGAAAAACTGTTCTCCATAATACTAAACATGTCTGTTTTTTCTTTTTCAAAGGTAAAAAAGTTCTGCAAAATTGCATATTGTCTATATGTAGCAATGAAATAGAATTTTAAAATATGGTTATAAAATTATAGGTATATGACTTTTGAGATTATGTAGTGAGGAGTTTATTAATTTTCAATTAAGAAATTTGAGGCCAGGAGATGTTTTATGATTGTAAGTTTTAGAAGCATAGTGACAGAACAGTTAAAGATCATCTTTTCCAAACCTCCAACTAATGGTTGAATTCCCTCTATCACATCTGTGTGATATGGTGAATTTTCTAATATTAAACACTGCACCAGCATGAAATCTACTACCTTCCAATTGATTTTCTGCTAGTAATACCACATGTTCTCAGTTTACACTAGTAAAGATTATCTAACATAAAAATAAAGTCATAGGCTGCCTGTTCCAAACACGCACGCGCGCGCGCACGCACACACACACACACACGCACACACACACACACACACACATTAATATTTGAACAAAATCAAATTCTTTATCCATGTATGTGTATATATGGTTAATGTTAATAATAGGCATTGAAATCTAAATTAATGAAATAATTTCAAATAAGTAACTTCAACTGATTAACATGGACGTTACATGAGTTTTAAGAAACATCAATCACCATTTTTAGGTAATTTTTAAAATGCATTTTAGAATTCAAATTGATTTTGAAGATGATAGAACAATAATAGATCTTAAAAATACTGCAGTGTTAATCCCCTACAGTGGTTTATGTAACAAAGATTTACAGACACACAAAATGATTTTTCTTGTGTTCAGAGCTTACAACTTAAAAAAAAAGTGAATTTGATTGTTGCCCTAATATCTTCCTTTCTGCTAGAGTTTGTTTATATTTTAGAATATTTCCATTATGCTTAAGTCAAACCAAACAAGCAATAAATAAAAATGACCAAAAATTGCTTAGCATGTGAAGACAGAAGAAAACAAAGCAAATAGATATTTGTGCACATGTCTACATGTCTTGCATTTAATGACATTTTTAATAAAAGTATTAGAACATACATAGTTATTATGGATTTAAAAATAGCTTTATACATGAAAATACTTCTACTTGAATATTCATTCATTTTTCACTTTCCCCCTTCTCATTTATGATTAATAAAAGAAATACTCTTGACAAAATGTCTTTGGTTAAATGAGCCAGGATTGGCAACACTGCAGGTATTCATTCAATCACACACTCATAGAAGTTCCACGTTTCAGCCTTTGAGAAGCTCAGAGTACAGTGAAAGGAATGGCCACAAACAACATACCATAATTTAACATTTTCTTAACTTGCATAAAAGCCCACAACATATTTTAATATATCTCTATGATAAAATAAATTTTAAGTGCTCATTACTGAAATACACCTGTTGAAAAGATCAGGTCAATTTCATGATAAGTTGTATTTACTTAGAAGCACTCATTGCTTAATGGTATGTTATTATTTCATACATATACCTGGGAATGCATAATAAAATGCACATTTTATGGCATATACTTGAGATTTAACATTTCATCAATATATAATTTAGAAGAGGGTTTTTGCAGTTGGTACTTGAAATATTTGTCCTTTCAGTTTATTTATAAAGTTATATATATATTATATTCTTTTACTTGAAATCATAAAAAAAACAAAGTATGTGTTTGCTGTTTAACTTTAAATTTTTTTGGTGGGTTTAAATTTTCTGTTATTTTCCATTCTTTTTTTCTTCTAAAACGGATATTCTCCTGGCCTTCCATCTTCTGCATCTGTATTACATTGTAATATGTTTTAAAAAGATGGACTGTTTTCTTCAATTTAAAATGAAAAATGAGTTTTTTAAAAAAAATAGTAATAAAGCTAGGACCCTTTAGAACCAGAACACTAGAACTCCTTGGTCTGAGGTGATGCTTTCTTAGATACACATTGTTCCTGACTTCACCCAACCGAATAATCACCTTAAGTACCCCTCATAAACCTTCACACACACACACACACACACACACACACACACACACACACACACTCTACCACTGTAGTTTTCAAAGTTCTTCAGTCCCAGCTACACGTTATAGAAGTGATCTTTTTTCATCCTCTGAACTGTCTTCAATTTTCGCCTCTGGGTTTACAATTGTTTCATTTATTTATCTTTATTTCTCAATGAATTCCAAATTTTGTGTGAAAATTCTCATGAAATCTTCAGACTCACCTGCAGTTGTTGAAGTCAAATGTTATAATGCAGAGGAAGGTAGAGTTAGAATTCCTACTTACAATTCGTGTTTGGATTGGGATTATCCAGAAATATGCCTCAAAACACAAAATGCCCATTTTATTAAGAAGAATTTTAAGAAAGCAGGAAAATTCACAAGTGGGAGAGCTAAATTTAGAGCAGTTGAATACTCCAGTAGAATTAACCTCTGGCTCACCATGGGGATGGAGGTGTAGAAAAGAATTACAACGGAAGCATGACTTGAGAGAGGTGGTTATTTCTTTTTTCTGATAAGAATCTCAGAACTGTCAAATGGCTGAGCTGTCATCTACCCCTAGCTTCTTATTTTAAGAGAAGAGACTGACGTAAAAAGAATCTTGTCCAAAATCACACAACTAATAATTTGATAAGAATCAGGTCTCAAATCTTGCTTTACTGGTCATTTCCTTATTTTTTATAACAGTGTGTATATTTAGTCCATAACTATATATTCCAGTAACTCATCAGACCCTATCTCTACCTTTCTAATTTTGAGGAAATAAATCACCTTAAAATGTTTCAAAACCAATAAAATACTCATGATTTGAACTAAGTGGGTAAAATAGCAGATAGGAATTTGTGAAATGGTTGTTTTAAACCATCTAACCAAAGTCAATTTTCCTTCTTTTCAATCCATGGCATGAACAAAACCTAGTTGCCTGATGTAATAATCCCTAGCCTATAAATCTTATAAAAAGCAATATGTAAAAATTTCTAAATTATAATTGAAGAAGTTAAATATATACCTTGTATTCTTATTCATGCTGTTTTTTTTAAAAAGAATTGATATTTAAATATTAGATCAGGTTGCATAACTTTTTTTTCACGGGTGGGGTTTCAATGAAATAGATTTCCTTTATTTCACTTGGTGTCATTGTTTATGACTTAAAAAGTACATAGAAACTGTAGTGAATCTAGTAATTTATTCTTCTTAAAAGACTAATACTTCTTTTCCTTCATTCAAAATACTTGAAAAAATGTTTTTAAAATATATCAGTTACTTCATTGAATTTATCTTTTAGGTAAATCTAGTCATGTCTATTTTAGTACAATACACAGGAAATATACCAGCCTCCTATGATATTGGCTTTCAATATCATAATATCAAAAACAATAGCAATATTTCAGATGAACTCCAAATAGAGGTAGTTCACGTTTATAAATTTTATAGATTGTGGATGGGCATCAATCATAATGTTAAGGCAATGATTATGAAAGAAAATGGTTATTGGCAGAAATACTATAATATATTTTAAGTTTTTTCAATTATACCATTTTCTTAAATGTATCCTAATATTCCACTTAAGCTAAATTACCTAAAAAATATATTAGTTTAAGAACCAAGTTCATTAAATCTTTCAAACTTTTATAATATCTCAGTATTTTTATTTTCCTAGTTTAATTTTTCCATAAAATTTGATGGATTGAAGTTATAATAAACTGGTAGTATTTTGCTATCCTATAAAAACTTGCATAGTTTTAAAAACCTATCTACCCATATATCCAGGATTTTCCCTATAGAACACTTAAACTCTTTCTGTACTGCTTGGTATTTTACTACTCAGTGATTATATTGCTGTATTTTCTTTTTTTTCTTTCTTTTTTTTTATTTTTTTTATTTTCTTCTGGGTACCCTATGTCAGGCTTAAGAAAGCAGTTTCTTTAACTTGGATAATTCAATGCTAACAAAATTTGTTAACTTGAATTTTATTTTAAAATTGTATATCCTGATACATGTTTTTGTTTGTTTTCTTAACTAGTGAAAAAGGCCATAGATTTTAAATCTAGAGGATTTAAATTGTTTCCAGGGAAAGACAACAGCAACAAGTTTTCTATCTGTGAGTGTACTCCTTTTTTGTTACTTTCTCTAGTGCAAGAGTGAAGTTTGTGGTGTCTGTGTTGTTTGTGTGTGTTCTTTTAAAATGTTTGTGTATTTACCAAATTAACTGTATTAATACCTATATAACATGCATGATTATTATTCAATATTTTCTTGTATTTAAATGTGTATTGAGTTAATGGATTGATGTGGGGAGCTCCCAAGCTGACGCTGTTTCAGACGTAAAAAAATTCTTTGAGCTAGTATGTTGATAGCATTCTAGTTTTGTAATTCTAGGATGTGAGATTAAAAAAAAAAATAGTGATAGTTTTTAAACTGGTGATTTCTTATAAGGATTTTTGTTTGACATAATTATTTTTCTAGGGAAAAAATTTCTTTTAATGGTAATTTTTCATTTAAGAGAAAAATATATCCTCAATTTAAATTAAGTTATCCACACCGTTTAAGTCAACTCTTTTGTAAATTAATTAGTTTACTATAGAATTAACTTTTGCTTTCTCTTGAAAATAACAAGGTGGCCTGAAATACACTTATTTATGTGTTGCCTTATACACAATTTTGCTTAACATTCAGAGATTTAGGGGTGGCTAGGTAGCTCAGTCACTTAAGAGTTGGGCTTTTGACTTCAGCTCAGGTCATGATCTCACAGTTGGTGAGCTCTAGCCCCACATCAGGCTCTGTGTGGAGGGTGCAGAGACTGCTTGGGATTCCTTCTTCCTCTCTTTCTGCCCCTCCCCAACTTGCTTCTCTATCACTCTCTCAAAATAAATAAAAATAAACTTAAAAAAAAATTCATGGATTTATAGATCATCTGAAGTTCATCCTTGAATCTCAAATTAAGAATCACTGAATTAGGGCAATCATATATATTACTATAAACAAAAATTTTTTTGGATTTGTATTATAAATCAATAGCAGTTTGAAAAAATCTTCTACCTTATCATG
>NW_024412417.1:23248806-23283596 GCF_014898765.1 Herpailurus yagouaroundi | reverse complement strand
ACACACACACACACACACACACACACACACACATATATATAATTTTGAAAGAAACCATTCATGACACATCTGACTTCTCTAATGATACATTGATAGTTAATAAGATTATTAAAATAGCATGTTATATTTTAACAGGAATATATTTTAGCATTATTATTTTATTCAGTTCCAATTAATCTGATGAAATGAGTTTATAGCTATTTCTTTAACAATGATTGTTCATTATGGTTATATCAGAAAAGGATTTTATCTTCATGTTTAATGACTTGTATATATAACGGTAAATGACAGAATTTGAGCAATTACATCAATTATCAAAAAAACTCTGAGCCTGTATGTAAGCAAACATTTTAAAGTGTAATAATTTTAAAATGTGATTTTACATTTCGTTATATTTGAGAATACTAAGCCAAAAATAGCAGATATAAGTAGGAAATCATTGATCAAATTAGATTACATTTTACAAAGCACTAAATAATTCATTACAAAGTATTTAGCTATATAATTATAATTTCTTATTCTATTTTGGGGGGTTAAAAACATATCTACCCATTTCAGGGAAATAAATAGTGTTAGAGTAATTTTTCATATATTAATTGTTAAAAACATTTTGGAAAGGCATTTTTCCTACAATAGGACATATAAATGGAAAGAAGTTATTAGATGAATATTCTGACCTACCAAATTTCATCATGTCAATATGAAATAAAAGTTAAGTCTTTGCAGACTTAAATAGTAGGTTTACTACCTTTTTTCTAATGTTTTGGCCAGTATATTTGTTTTGGAATTCTAAGTAGAATTATAAATTCTGCTGGTTCACCCTTTCCTCCTTTTGGCTATACAAATGTTATGTGCTGCATACTCCGAGCTTTCAGATGTCCTGGGAAATTCAGACAGGGTAGGGGAAGAGAGAAGGAAGGTGAGAGAATTCAAAGCAGGCTCTGTGCTGTCAGTGTGGAGTCTGACATGGGGCTCCAATCCACAGACCATGAGATCATGGCCTGAACCGAAATCCAGTCAGATGCCTGACCAGCTGCGCCACCAAGGTACCCCGAGAAAAAACCTAATTCTTTTAAAAATATTTTATTTAAAGAATATTGGTTTTAAAATTGGGAGAAGAAAAGTTAATGAGGAAAAAAAATCGTGAAGCAATAAATGTTAATTTATTTCAAAAATTTAAAGCATAATTTGCATTTATCTATTACATTTTGTGTAAAAGATAAAAAATATTGTGATTTTTTACATTTTTTAAAATAATCACAATTAAATAAAAACAAATTATGTATTGCCAATTTCTTATAGTCAGAAAATAATACATCAGCATTATATGACATTTCATTTCAGTGCATTTTTTTTCAAATAACTCCTAACTAATATCAAAACTACATTCTCTATGGTTGTTTATAGAAAAGGATTATATTGTTTTAATTTTTGTCATTATTATTTAGTGGTTAACAAGTAAGCATTTGGGTCTTCATCTCTCTGATATCATTTATTCAACACAGGGCCAAATAATTAAAAATTTTTTTTTTACATTTATTCATTTTTGAGAGACAGAGAGGCAGAGCACAAGCAGGGGAGGAGCAGAGAGAGAGGGAGAGACAGAATGAGAAGCAGGCTTCAGGCTCTGAGCTGTCAGCACAGAACCCGACGCGGGGCTCGAACTCAGGAGCTGTGAGATCATGACCTGAGCCGAAGTCAGACGCCTAACTGACTGAGCCACCCAGACACCCCATGGGCCAAATAATTTTTAAAGGAGACAATTTTTATCTCCTATAAACCTTTCAAATGAAAAAAAAATAACAAAAAAGCTTGTGTGTATGTGTGGGTTTTTTTTTTTTTTTTTTTTTTTTTTAACAGTCCATTCTGTTACTGGAACTGCCAGAAGTGAGCATAAGCGAGGAGGACTGATCTATACACATTGCCAAAGCACGTCTTCCCACAGTAGTGCCTTTAAAATTTAACTAAGAAACAAATTAATAACAGATTCAGAAAACGGCAGTAGTGTTCATGGGGAGCATTTGGGTGTTTAAATGCTAACTTAGATTCTTATTCCAAATTAATATCCAAACTCCAAAACCTCTATCCATCCCTTGTTGTTTCCCTTGTTTTTTCACCCAAAAGGGTAGGTTTGTCAGCAAATGGAAAACAAATTGATTTTTTTTTATTTTAAAGGTAAAGACATGTTTTTGTATTTTAAAATGTTGAACTTAATGAACTAGTAGTGTTACCAACTTTTCTACTAGTTCTTCTAAAGTATTAAGATGGAATTATGAAGAGACTCTATGCTACTCATAATGTATAATTATTTTATTTTATCTTCAAATCCATACTTTCATTCATTTCATGTTATTTATTCATTCTACAATTCTGTGTGAGCTATTTCTCCAAGGTAGCACCATGCTATACTAAGAAGGTAAAAGAGTGAATAAAATATAGTCTCAGCTGGCAAGGATCCAACATTTTATTGGGAAGCTAAATGAGTTAAGAGTCAACTCTTTGTAGGTTATATAGTAGTATAAACTAACATTCTGTCAACGTCCATGATGGTTGATTTCAGAACAAGATCTAAAACACTGTATTTTACAAGGTGGAATAAAATTTTAAAATCTAATATAAAAAAAAAAAAGAGTCTAAGAAAAGTGGCAATGTAACCAGCTGTGTGAGGTGACATAGAGGTAACTTCTATATAGAATCTATTTGTTTTTATTTTTGGAGTAAATTCTGTGTGATATAAAATCAGAATCTCAGAAATAAATTGCTTATAAAAAATTACCCTAAAGATTGTAGGGAAGAGTAAATGAGTTGATACATGTAAAAGATGTAGAATATTTCGTGACATGCTGGCTATTATAATTTTATGTTGGCTAAGTTTATGTTTTTAAGTTCAAACATGGAATATTGTGGTAAATTAATTAAGACTACTGTAGCCTATTTATGAACCCATATAAACCTGTAAACCCATAACTTCAGTATTATGAGAAATTACAATCCATTTGTTTTTTTTTTTAATCTGTAAAACTTGCCCTCTCCTCTTTTATCCACTTTTGTGTGTGACAAAGAACTCATGTTGCATTAATAATAATAATAATAATAATAATAATAGGTATAATAAATATCCTTAAACATCAGAGAAAAAAGAATATTCCCTATAGCGATATTCTTTTCAAGAGGTAACACCCTGTCCATGTAATTAAACTATTTAAAAATGTTTATTTATTTATATTTGAGAGAGAGTGAGAGAAAGAGTGCGAGCAGGGAAGGGGCACAGAGAGAGGGAGAGAGAATCCTAAGCAGGCTTAGTCTCTCAGTGCAGAGCCTGACACGGGGCTCAGTCCCAAGAACCGTGAGATCATGACCTGAGCTGAAATCAAGAGATGGACGCTCAACCGACTGAGCCACCCAGGTGCCCCATACTTAAACGCTTAAAGAGCACTCCTGTTCTTACCATTCTGTGAATTACTGCTCACATTTAAAGAAGTAAACAGGATAGATCTGTCCAATTGCTTAAATAGCATTATGTAGAAAAAGCAACTTTTGAATAAAAACTACTACATTTCAATGTCTTGGTATAACTAGCTGTGGGCAATTATGAAATATCTATACTTCAGAGAAATAAGATGTTATATACTTTGTTCTTTATTTTTTAGTTTAAATGTTTTAAAGAGTATTAAATACATGTATCATGCAGAAGCTCTCCCGTTATCTTTACATTTTAAATTGGAAAGTCTTTCCCCTATTGCAGATAATCAAAAACAGTGGTTTAAAGGATACTTCCAAATAAACTGAATAAATAAATAAATAAATAAATAAATAAATAAATAAATAAATAAAATACATGAATTAATTAAGTGAAATGGTAAAAAGTATGTATGTGCACTGCATCTTAAGATAAAACATTTGGTAAAGAGGATTGAATTTAATTAGTGATGCCATTTTGCCTTAGTGAGATTTCTGGACAGGATAGAGGGCTTCAGGCTTAACAATAGAAGTTTTTGAATGAATATGCCAAGGTTTAAACCTAGATTAAGGCACTCACTAACAGATATGACTTTGGAAACATTTTTAACCTCTCCCTGCCATAGTTTCCTCACCTGTAGGAAGTGTGTAATAATAGTAACTACCCTTTAGATTGTTGTGAATATTAAATGAGTTGATAAATGATGTAGAATAGTTCCTGACAGAGTACCCTGTTAAGCATTAGCTACTATTTAAATTTATATTAACACAGGCTTATATTTTGAGGTAATAATGATGAAATGGAAAAATGAATTTAAAAAAATTTTATTTTCTAATAATGTATTCATAGATCACTTCTAAATTGTAATCTGTGTTATACGTTGGATTGTAATAAAGTAGGTAAGCCCGTTCATGCCATTCCTTTCTTTATATCTATTCCATGTCAAAAAGCCACATTTAAATAACATAAACCCCAACTTTTTCAAAAGCTATTTTAAGATAAGAGAGTGCTTCCAATAGAAAATACTTGATTCATTGAAAACAATACACCAGATATTGTTGTTAATTAAACTACTAGGGCATATTTACTCAGAGGTTATTAACACCTATCTAGGCATTGTGGGTGTATTTAAAATAATTGTTTTCCCCTTATCTTTATCAAGTATATAATCTCTTTGTATGTATGACCAAGGAATGGGAAACTACTAATCTATAACACGATAAATAATTTTAAAACTAAACATAAAATTTCCGATGTTATGTAATTTGAAGGACTAGATAATCTGGAAAAATTAGGGATTGTATTTTGCAAAACGTGGGACTTGGGCTGAGTCTAAAAACTAGACAGAATTTTGATAGCTAAGGAGGAATAAAGGGAAAACATGGAGACTTGGAGAAAATATAAATAAAGCATGGGGTGAACATGGCTAACTAGTAAAATTGCAGAATGATTTAGAAACCTTTGGATTGAGTTATGGAAGCATCTTGGTGACCAGTGGGAAATAAAACTGATATAGTAGAAATCTCAAATCATAGGAGATTAGAACATTAATAAAAACTGTTTGAGGAAGTTTAGTTCTCCTCTAGTACTCAAGTTGGATTGGAGGTGAATGATAATGGAGTGTACAAAAGCATCAGTGATTAGATTGGATCTGAGCATGCACAAGAGGTAACGCTGGATATTTCGGTGGGGTCACTTAGGAGATCATTGAAGGAGGAAGAATGAGCTTGGGGAAAAATGATGAAACCATGTATTGGAACTCAGTAGCAAAGAGGTAATTTTTTCAAGCCATGAGTGAAATATAAAATATAGAGAACCATGGCCAATGCCTTTGAATTTGTCCACTAGAAAGTAAGAGAGTCGTCTAAAGTAAGAGAGTGATCAAAAATAAGGGAATGATTAAAAAAAAAGTAAAAGGGAATGAAATAGCAAGTAAGCAGACCAAAAAAACTAAAACTATCACATATTTTGCAGGGATCAGTGAATATGTAATAAAGTTGTCAATAAGGATATTGGCTGGGGATATTTAGGAAAGTGATTTTTACAGAATGAAAGACACAAATGGAAAATTTCTATCTAATTGGGAATATGACAATTTTACCAGAGCTATGACTGTTGGGACATTATCTGATAGTTATCTTGTTATCTGATAAATCAGTTTGAACGTATTGATCAATCTGAACTAAATGATGCCAGAGACCAGTAGGTCTCAACACTGACTTTACATTAGAATCACCTTAACGATTACTGAAAACCAAACCAGGGAAAAAACTGATGCCCAGGGTCCTACCCTAGAGTAATTGTGTTAGAATATCTAAAGGTAGAAATAAGCATCTTCATCCCTAAAGAAATGTCCACAAGTGGTTTGGATCCACAGCGTAGGTCAAGAACCATTGTAAAATTTTGCTTTTTTGTCTCTGTGGAATCTCCAGTCAGGTCCTATTCTTTCCTCAAAATGCAGAGAAGTTGATAAAGAACAAAGTAGCAGTTATTCTCTAGTTCATTACAAGATTGAATTTATGAAACAATATCACTCACATATTTCAAAACTATCAGGTTTAAAACTCGTTTGCATTAAGATATCTGTCTTGGGGATTTGGTTACCCCTTGTGATCAGACTCATTGAAAATATTAAGAAATCTTTCAATAATTGAGTGTTCTAGATAAAGTGCTGAGAATGTGTATGATGGCTAGTGAAACATGTAAATGGCTAGAGGGTAAAGCCATTATTTGGTTTTCAGCAGTATGTCATAATTTAGGGACATGCCTGGTAATTAGAGCCATAGTTTTACTTTAACATTGGCAGGACACACTGCTTTGGTATATATCAGATATGAAGTGCTAATAATCTTCAACTTTTCCCATAGGGTCTTATTTTCCTATTGCAACTTAAAAATAGTAGGTACCCAAATGACACAATTATAAGTGTTAGTGACTTCTTTGCTGCCAATAATTAGTGGAAACTCTGGCACTAACACCCTGGGAATGAATTCCCAAAGACTTCACAATTTGATAGTAATTAAAAATAAAGTGTTAACGATTAATGTGTTACTATTTAGAATAGTATGCCATTGAAGTTGAACATGAAACTCATAGGTTCACTAAGAGAAAAAATGCTTTGTCTTTATTACTAGGTTATAAATTTATATTCCACATTTATATATATAAACTACAGTGATTATTTAAAATATAAGAATATGTTTTATGTAAATTTTTCAATTAACATTTTTCTTGATTTTCTATTCATACGTGTTTTGATTCTTTTGTTTTCTTCTGTTGTTACAGTAAATGAGGGAGGTATCAAAACAGCTTCCAATTTATGCCCAGATCCAGGAGAACCAGAAAATGGGAAGAGAGTTGGATCAGATTTTAGGTAATATTTTATGTTATTTATTTCATTATTTTGTTGAAGTTTGTTTAATTTAAAATTAAAGAATAATACTATGGAGTTGAAGACTGGGTGATTGAAAACAATGGTAGCTGGATCTTATTTGTTACTATTAATATTCCATTACTTTAAAGTGTCTAATTACATACCAACTTTATTAGGGTACTTTCCTGGAGTTAAACAGTTAATTTCTTGTCATGTAGTAAGTGAACAATCATGGGCTTTGGATTTGAAACACATGAGTTAGAATTCAAATTCTGCTTAATGGCTGTCTGATCTTGAGTAAGTCATTGAATTCTGTCTGCCTGAGTTTCCTGTTCTGTAACATGTAAATCGAACTTACCACATATACTGGTGAGTTTCAGATGAGGTATTGCCAGGCTGTCGTGGTTTGTGAGTTCAAGCCTCACAGTGGGCTCACTGCTGTCAGTGCAGAGACCACTCTGGGTCCTCTGTCCTCTTCTCTCTCTGTTTTCCTCCCCACTCTAACACACTTTCTACTTCTTTCTCAAAAATAAATAAACATTAAAAAAAATGAGGTACTGTCTATGAAATCTTCCTGCAAATATTCTATAAACATAAGTATTTTTCAGAAGTACCCATAAATGAATATGTTTTATCTCCATCTTAAAATTAGTATTTATTTTACTAATTCAAAATTAAGTTACTAACAACCAAGAGAATGAAAGTAGTATACTGTGGTAGACATTGATTTGCATAACTATCAAATAATATTTTTAAAAAATCTTGAAATTTTAGTAGTCCTCTGATTGTAGCATTTTATAAATAAAAGATACCAAAAATCCTGTAAAACATTAAATGATAATTTAACTAACATTCACAAATACTTATTTTTACAAAATATCCATGAGACATATGGGGGAAAGGAAGGAGAAAAAAATAGTTTCAAACATAGAGGGAGGCAAACCGTAAGAAACTTAGAACAAACGTAGAGTTGAGGGAGCTTGGGGGGTGAAGAGAATGGGTAATGGGCATTGAGGAGGGCACTTGTTGGGTTGAGCCCTGGGTGTTGTATGTAAGTGATGAAACATGGGAATCTACTCCCCAAAATAATTTATTGTCAAATCAGCTAATATACAGTATATACAGTATACTCAGTATATACAAGACTACACTGTATATACTGTATGTTAGCTGATTTGACAATAAATTATATTTAGTAAAAAAATATTGGTAATGACCATAATTATAACTACCACACACTTACAATTTTTACTTCTGTATATTATTTGTATAAAGGACAAATGATACTCTAAAGAATATCCCTGCAGGGGGTTGTGGGGGAGATCATTCTTAGAATAGAGATTTATGGAAATTTTGTCCCTGTGGATCTGTCAAGATGACTTAAAATTACATTTTGCTATACATGTAGAAGAAAAGATAATATATGATTTCACATTAATACAATTGTAATTTTCTAAAAGAAATACAGAACTTAATTTACTCAGCCCCATAATTAATATAAATGATAATGTTTGAAGAAAAACATGAGAGAAATTTAAAAGATCTGAGATCTAGTCAAACTCTAATCTTAATAAATTGATTTTATTAAAAATCAACTGAGTTTCTCAGCCTCAATAATTAAAAGTGATAAATTATAGACTACAAAATGATAAGCAACTTTCTGTTTTTACATGTCTTCTTTATTTATTATAAAATCTTATATGGTATTTATTATTTTATCCCCACTTTACAAATGAGAAAACTAAAGCCCTGTTTACACAGCAGATAATTTGATGGAACTGAAATTTGAACTTATTATTTCCTGATTCCAGAGTCTGACCATTTAGTCCATATATTACATTAGGCTTTGAAGTCAAACTAACTTCATTTGAATTCCATTCTTGCCATAAACTACTTGTGTTCTCTAAGAGCTTATTTCCAAAGATCTAAAAATGAGAATAGTACTTATTTCATTGGCTGAGGAAATTACATGAGAGGATTTATGCATGTAGTAATTATATAGCTTGAGACAAAATAAGTATTCAATTGGGGCACTTGGGTAGCTGAGTTGTGTCTGACTCTTGTTTTAGGCTTAGGTCATGATCTCACAGTCATGAGTTGGAGACCCTTGTAGTACTCTACACTGAGTGTGGAGCCTGCTTGGGATTCTTTCTCCTCCTCTCTCTGCCCCTTCCCTGCGTGCTCTTTCTCTCTCTCTCAAAATAAATAAATAAACATTTAGAAAAATAAGTATTCAGGGGCAACTGGGTGGCTCAGTCAGTTAAGTGGCCGACTTTGGCTCAGGTCATGATCTCACAGTTTGTTGAGTTCGAGACCCGCGTAGGGCTCTGTGCTGACAGCTCAGAGCCTGGAGCCTGCTTTGGATTGTGTGTGTGTCTCTCTCTCTGCCCCACGCCGCTCACACTCTGTGTGTGTGTCTCTCTCTCAAAAATAAATAAACATTAAAAGTTTTTAAAATAATATTCAATTAATGCTAGTGACTATTATAGTATGATATAATTTGCAGAATAATTATTAGTATGAATATTTACTTGGTCCCACATTTTGCAAAAATTTCTGGTTTTATTGGAAATAGACTAATATAGTGATTTAAATTACCTTCAAGTGTAGAGGATTACAATTATAAGATTACTTTGTAATCATATTCTAAGCACCATGATAGATGTTAGGCATCAAGAGGACCAAAGTCAGACTAAAATATAGTATAATCATTATAATTTAGGAATGTGTGGTGGCTGGAACTAGAGGGTATTACACTAAATGAAATAGAGAAATACAAATATATGATTTCACTCATGTGGAATTTAAGAAACATGGTAGATGAAGATAGGGGAAATGAAGCAAAAGTAAGATAAAAAAAAACAGAGAAGGAAACAAAACATGAGAGACTCTTAAATACAGAGAACAAACTGAGGGTGGCTGGCGGGTGTTGGGTGGTGGGATGGGCTAAATGGGTATGGGCATTAAAGAGGACACTTGTTGGGATGAGCACTGGGTGTTATATGTTACTGATGAATCACTAAATTCTATTTCTGGAATCATTATTATACTATATGTTAACTAACTTGGATTTAAATTAAAAAAAAGAATGTTTAAAGTGTTAAGGACACACAGAGGAGGTATGATATTTTTGGAGGCTAGGAGATAAGGGTCATAAGAAGTTAACATTGAGTTTGGTCTCACAGGATGATTAGAATGTGATACATAGAGAAAAAGAAGTCCAGTGAACATTTATATATTCATTATCTATGTATGTTATTTGCTTATTATAGGTCTGGTCTTGTACTAGGAACAAATAAAACACACAAAAGCAGACATAGTAGATGCCCTCCATAATTCCTAGAATTTAATGGCAGAAAAGACAATAAGCAATTAAATGGCACATGCAGTTGTCATCACAAATTTAGGAAAAAATGTTGTGAAATCATAAAAAACAGAACAAAACAAAAACAAAGCATCTGTAAGAGAGAGTAAAAGTGTCAGGGTGGGAATGCACCCATTTTAAGAAGGTTCTACTCTCATTGATACCAGAATTTTATGCATCTAGACTATAAGTAAGGAAGACTCACATTGAGGACAAGCTATTCCAGGAAAATAAAGATGAGTGAGTCTAAATTATCGAATGTAAATGGGAGAAAAGCATAGAATGAAGCTGAGGAGATAAGGAAAAACCAGATCTCTCCCACAGAGAAAGCAAATTGGCAGCCATTCAGCCTAATCTGGACTTAAGATACGTTTTGTTTTAAGCTCACAATGTTTTTAAAAAAATGGGAACAAACATTTATTTATTTTTGTGTGTGGTAACCTCTAGAGTACATTTTATTTATTTATTTTTAATATGAAATTTATTGTCAAATTGGTTTCCATACAACACCCAGTGCTCATCCCAAAAGGTGCCCTCCTCAATACTCATCACCCACCATCTCCTCCCTCCCACCCCCCATCAACCCTCAGTTTGTTCTCAGTTTTTGAGTGTCTTATGTTTTGGCTCCCTCCCTCTCTAACCTTTTTTTTTTTTCCTTCCCCTCCCCCATGGTCTTCTGTTAAGTTTTTCAGGATCCACATGAGAGTGAAACCATATGGTATCTGTCTTTCTCTGTATGACTTATTTCACTTAGCATAACACTCTCCAGTTCCTCCACGTTGCTACAAAAGGCCATATCTCATTCTTTCTCATTGCCATGTAGTATTCCATTGTGTATATAAACCACAATTTCTTTATCCATTCATCAGTTGATGGGCATTTAGGCTCTTTCCATAATTTTGCTATTGTTGAAAGTACTACTGTAAACATTGGGGTACAAGTGCCCCTATGCATCAGCACTGCTGTATCCCTTGGGTAAATTCCTAGCAGTGCTATTGCTGGGTCATAGGGTAGAACTATTTTCAATTTTTTGTGGAACCTCCACACTGTTTTCCAGAGCGGCATTTAAAAATCAGGAGATTACACACATGTACACTCACAAAGATTTTTGCACTTCCTTAGTAGATCCAATGACTGATATAATGTACCTTCATGGAAATATCTACTGAAATCTATTAATACCTATTCCCATTAGGCTGATCAAGGTCTCTCTGGTTCAACATGGTCACTCCTGGGCTACTTTAAGTCACCTATATATAGTAAGAAGCTACAAAGAAGTGTAAGAGAGACCTGATCTTATTTATATTTTCAGTATATCATCCCTTATATTTTAGATAGATGGATTGAAGAAAACAGAAATTTTGACTGGAAGATGACTAAAGTAGTTTGGGTGTAAGATGGTGGAGACTTGGATTATGGTGATATACTGAACTAGACAGATTCAAGATAGCCTTTAAAGATATAATTTTCAGTATCCAATGATAATTTGATGTGGAAAGCAAGAAAAAATAAAAGATGATTCCTAATTTGATGGGATTGAATATCATGAGAATGGACTAAATGATAATATTTAATTAAGTGTAGAAGTCCAGAGGTTTGAGGAGGAAAAATGAAGAGTTCAGTTTTGAGATTTTAAAATTTACATGACTTAAGAGATTTCCACATGGATATATTACATTTGTAGTTGAATGTAATTGAAATTCAGAGATAGCTGGGAACCATCAGCATGTAGGTACTATAAATAATATTAAAGCAACATGAGTAGATTGCATCACTTAGACTCTATAAAAAGATTAGACCATCTATGACATAGTCCCAAAGATCAATGCTATTTGAAGATATGATGGAACACAAGGAGCCATCAAATCATGCTCATGAGTGGTGAGAGGAATAGGAGGGAAACAAGAGAAGGAAGTTCTTGAAAAGAGGTTGAGGAGTGGTCAATGCGGTTGAAAAACTGAGAGTGAGAGGCAGAAGACTGTTAAATTTGGCAGCAATAAGATTATAGATACGAGTGATTTCTTGGCGTGACAGACCTAGAAAAAAATTTGGAATAGCATGAAAGTTGAATAGACACACTTCAGACAGGTAATAGCTCTGGATCATCAAATTACATAAAGCAGAAGAATAATGGGGGTAGTTCTGGAGTCATTATTTTCTTTCATCCATGTCTTATAGTTTTCAACATACAGGTCTTTCACATCCTTGATTAAATTTGTTTCTCGCTATTTTTTTTTGATGCCATTGTAAATGAAATTGCTTATTGTTATTGTTATTTTTTTCATTCTGATAGTGTATCCTGAAAATTTACTGAGTATGTTAGTCTAACAGTTGGTTAATAGAGTGTTTGAGTTTCTCTATATAAGATTTCATGTCATCTGCAAATAGTGACAGATTTACTTCTTCCTAATTCAGTGCCTTTTTTTTTTTTTTTTTTTTTTTTTTTTTTGCCTAATTGCTGTGGCTAGGGCTTCTAATACTATGTTGAATAAATGTGCAAGAGTGGGCATCCTTGTCTTATTCCTGATCTTAGTGGAAACACTTTCAACTTTTCACTGTAGCTTCTGGCTTTCATATATGGCTTATATAATGTTGAGGTATGTTTTCCCTATACTTGATTTATTAGTGTCCACACCCTGTGTTCTCTGAGAGCAGTTCCATAGGCCAATAGATGTGGGCCACAACTGAAGTCCTCCCCTCAAGCCATAGCTCAAGAAAAAGTAGAGAGTCCTCCTTTACAGAAAGACTAGAGGGTGTGGTTCAGTCCACCATTTGTGCAGCATACTAGGGGTGGTAGCCTGCCAAGAAACATCTTTATGATTGCCACAGTCCTGTGGACCCAGTAATGAAACCCCCAGCCGCTAGAGCCAGACAATCAAGGAGTGTACCTTGGGTAGTAGCCCCTAAAACCCAGACCCCAAACATACAACTCAGGGCCTCTTTAACAGAAAGACCTAGTTCTATTCTCTCTTGCTTTGCCTTGGGGGTGGTAGCTGTTATAAACCCTTTCTTCCTTGCTTATAGTCCTGTGGGACCCACAAGTGTTAAGTCCCACTGGCCACCAGAGCCAGGCAATGTAGAGATGTGCACAATATAGGGGTGTCATACAGGGGTATAAATTTCTTTCTGCGTGGCACCAATTTGCTACAGTCTCATGGGAACAGATGGGGCTAAGGGTAAGCTCCCTTAGACTTCAGAGCCAGGCAAATAAGAAGTGTCCCCTAATTATAACCACAAAGGTCAGGGTGCCATATGCTTGTGAGAGCTCCCTTCTGGGAAATATTAGTGTTCTGGAGCACAGCAAAAGGAGAGTGTGAAGATGGCACCCGCCAGTCTCCATCTAGGAGAGTATTCCAACAAACTTCTAGATATGTGTGTTAAATTAGATGCCTGCCCCTCAGGCCAACACTTTAACAAAGCAGGTGAGCCTTTTTCACTTTTACACTGGTCACCAGTGGCTGCCTCTGAACTGGGACTTGGGGCAGGTGAATCTGAGCACTTGAGATCTTTAACCTCCCTCTCAGATTGCTGTCATCTTGTAGGTCTCAGGATGTGGGCCTCATTGGTTCTCAAAGTTAGACATTTTGGAAGGGCTCATCTCTCAAGTCCATATCTTAAAAATTGGGATATCTGATGTGAGGTTCAAATTCTTGGATCCTCAGAGAGAAGCTCTGGGTTTTGAGTTTCTTCCTTGTTTTGGGTCACTGCACCAAGGGTAGGATACATTTTATCCCAGCTTCTCCTACCTTCATTGATGTGGATTTCTTCAGTTTGCAAGATGTGTAGTGGTCACTTAGCCAGCCTTTAGGTTTGTTGTTTTCTTTTTTTTTCACTTTTAATAATTATGAGTGTTATTTTTATTGTGTTGAACACCAAAAAAATTGATTTGATGATGTATATAAGTAGCTTTAAGTAATTTTTCAGATGGACAGTTTAAAAGCATGTAAAATACTTTGGCCTATATACATTTTTCTTTTTTGTTTTTTTTTGTTTTGTTTTTTTTTTGTGTGTGTGTTTTTTTCAATATATGAAGTTTATTGTCAAATTGGCTTCCATACAACACCCAGTGCTCATCCCAAAAGGTGCCTTCCTCAATACCCATCATCCACCCTCCCCTCCCTCCCACCCCCTATCAACCCTCAGTTTGTTCTCAGTTTTTAAGAGTCTCTTATGCTTTGGCTCTCTTCCACTCTAACCTCTTTTTTTTTTTCCTTCCCCTCCCCCATGGGTTTCTGTTAAGTTTCTCAGGATCCACATAAGAGTGAAACCATATGGTATCTGTCTTTCTCTGTATGGCTTATTTCACTTAGCATCACACTCTCCAGTTCCATCCATGTTGCTGCAAAGGGCCATATTTCATTCTTTCTCATTGCCACGTAGTACTCCATTGTGTATATAAACCATAATTTCTTTATCCATTCATCAGTTGATGGACATTTAGGCTCTTGCCATAATTTGGCTATTGTTGAGAGTGCTCCCATAAACATTGGGGTACAAGTGCCCCTATGCATCAGTACTCCTGTATCCCTTGGGTAAATTCCTAGCAGTGCTATTGCTGGGTCATAGGGTAGGTCTATTTTTAATGTTTTGAGGAACCTCCACACTGTTTTCCAGAGTGGCTGCATCAGTTTGCATTCCCACCAACAGTGCAAGAGGGTTCCCGTTTCTCCACATCCTTTCCAGCATCTATAGTCTCCCGATTTGTTCATTTTGGCTACTCTGACTGGCGTGAGGTGAAATCTGAGTGTGGTTTTCATTTGTATTTCCCTGATGAGGAGCGACGCTGAACATCTTTTCATGTGCCTGTTGGCCATCGGGATGTCTTCTTTAGAGAATTGTCTATTTATGTTTTCTGCCCATTTCTTCACTGGGTTATCTGTTTTTCAGGTGTGGAGTTTGGTGAGCTCTTTATAGATTTTGGATACTAGCCCTTTGTCTGATATGTCATTTGCAAATACCTTTTCCCATTCCGTTGGTTGCCTTTTAGTTTTGATTGTTGTTTCCTTTGCTGTGCAGAAGCTTTTTATCTTCATAAGGTCCCAGTAGTTCATTTTTGCTTTTAATTCCCTTGCCTTTGGGGATGCGTTAAGTAAGAAATTGCTGTGGCTGAGGTCAGAGAGGTCTTTTCCTGCATTCTCCTCTAGGGTTTGGATGGTTTCCTGTCTCACATTCAGGTCCTTTATCCATTTTGAGTTTATTTTTGTGAATGGTGTGAGAAAGTGGTCTAGTTTCAATCTTCTGCATGTTGCTGTCCAGTTCTCCCAGCACCATTTGTTAAAGAGACTCTCTTTTTTCCATTGGATGTTCTTTTCTGCTTTGTCAAAGATTAGTTGGCCACACGTTTGTGGGTCTAGTTCTGGGGTTTCTATTCTATTCCATTGGTCTATGTGTCTGTTATGGTGCCAATACCATGTTGTCTTGATGATTACAGCTTTGTAGTAGAGGCTAAAGTCTGGGATTGTGATGCCTCCTGCTCTGGTCTTCTTCTTCAAAATTACTTTGGCTATTTGGGGCCTTTTGTGGTTCCATATGAATTTTAGGATTGCTTGTTCTAGTTTCGAGAAGAATGCTGGTGCAATTTTGATTGGGATTGCATTTAATGTGTAGATAGCTTTGGGTAGTATTGACATTTTGACAATATTTATTCTTCCAATCCATGAGCAGGGAATGTCTTTCCATTTCTTTATATCTTCTTCAATTTCCTTCATAAGCTTTCTATAGTTTTCAGCATAAAGATCTTTTTTTTTTTCTTAAATTTTTTTTTTCAACGTTTATTTATTTTTGGGACAGAGAGAGACAGAGCATGAATGGGGGAGGGGCAGAGAGAGAGGGAGACACAGAACCGGAAACAGGCTCCAGGCTCTGAGCCATCCGCCCAGAGCCCGACGCGGGGCTCGAACTCACGGACCGCGAGATCGTGACCTGGCTGAAGTCGGACGCTTAACCGACTGCGCCACCCAGGCGCCCCAAGATCTTTTACATCTTTGGTTAGGTTTATTGCTAGGTATTTGATGCTTCTTGGTGCAATTGTGAATGGGATCAGTATCTTTCTTTGTCTTTGTTGCTTCATTATTAGTATATAAGAATGCAACTGATTTCTGTACATTGATTTTGTATCTGCAACTTTGCTAAATTCATGTATCAGTTCTAGTAGACTTTTGGTGGAGTCTATTGGATTTTCCATGTATAATATCATGTCATCTGCAAAAAGTGAAAGCTTAACTTCATTTTTGATGCCTTTGATTTCCTTTTGTTGTCTGATTGCTGATGTTACAACTTCCAACACTATGTTAAACAACAGCGGTGAGAGTGGACATCCCTGTCGTGTTCCTGATCTCAGGGAAAAAGCTCTCAGTTTTTCCCCGTTGAGGATGATGTTAGCTGTGGGCTTTTCATAAATGGCTTTTATGATCTTTAAGTATGTTCCTTCTGTCCCGACTTTCTCGAGGGTTTTTATTAAGAAACGTGGCTGAATTTTGTCAAAGGCCTTTTCTGCATCGATTGACAGGATCATATGGTTCTTATCTTTTCTTTTATTAATGTGATGTATCACATTGATTGATTTGTGAATTTTGAACTAGCCTGCATCCTAGGAATGAATCCCAGTTTATCATGGTGAATAATTCTTTTTATATGCTGTTGAATTCGATTTGCTAGTATCTTATTGACAATTTTTGCATCCATATTCATCAGGGATATTGGCCTGTAGTTCTCTTTTTTTACTGGGTCTCTGGCTGGTTTAGGGATCAAAGTAATACTGGCTTCATAGAATGAGTCTGGAAGTTTTCCTTCCCTTTCTATTTTTTGGAATAGCTTGAGAAGGATAGGTATTCTCTCTGCTTTAAATGTCTGGTAGAACTCCCCTGGGAGGCCATCTGGTCCTGGACTCTTATTTGTTGGGAGATTTTTGATGATTGATTGAATTTCTTTGCTGGTGATGGGTCTGTTAAAGCTTTGTATTTCCTCCTGATTGAGTTTTGGAGGCGTGTGGGTATTTAGGAATTTGTCCATTTCTTCCAGGTTGTCCAGTTTGATGGCATAAATTTTTCCCAGTATTCCCTGATAATTGCTTGTATCTCTGAGGGATTGGTTGTAATAATTCCATTTTCATTCATGATTTTATCTATTTGGGTCATCTCCCTTTTCTTTTTGAGAAGCCTGGTTAGAGGTTTGTCAATTTTGTTTATTTTTTCAAATAACCAACTCTTGGTTTCGTTGATCTGCTCTCCAGTTTTCTTAGATTCTATATTGTTAATTTCTCCTCTGACCTTTATTATTTCTCTTCTTCTGCTGGATTTAGGCTGTCTTTGCTGTTCTGTTTCTATTTCCTTTAGGTGTGCTGTTATTTTTTGTATTTGGGATTTTTCTTGTTTCTTGAGATAGGCCTGGATGGCAATGTATTTTCCTCTCAGGACTGCCTTCGCTGCATCCCAAAGCATTTGGATTGTTGTATTTTCATTTTCATTTGCTTCCATATATTTTTTAATTACTTCTCTAATTGCCTGGTTGACCCACTCATTCGTTAGTAGGGTGTTCTTTAACCTCCATGCTTTTGGAGGTTTTCCAGATTTTTCCTGTGGTTGATTTCAAGCTTCATAGCATTGTGGTCTGAAAGTATGCCTGGTATGATTTTAATTCTTGTATACTTATGAAGGGCTGTTTTGTGACCCAGTATGTGATCTATCTTGGAGAATGTTCCATGTGCACTCGAGAAGAAACTATATTCTGTTGCTTTGGGATGCAGAGTTCTAAATATATCTGTTAAGTCCATCTGATCCAATGTATCATTCAGCGCCCTTGTGTCTTTATTGAACGTCTAGATGATCAATCCATTGCTCTAAGTGGAGTGTTAAAGTCCCCTGCAATTACCACATTCTGGTCGATAAGGTTGCTTATGTTTGTGAGTAATTGTTTTATATATTTGGGGGCTCCTGTATTCAGCGCATAGACATTTATAATTGTTAGCTCTTCCTGATGGATAGACCCTGTGGTTATTATATAATGCCCTTCTTCATCTCTTGTTACAGCCTTTAATTTAAAGTCTAGTTTGTCTGATAGAAGTATGGCTACTCCAGCTTTCTTTTGGCTTCCAGTAGCATGATAAATAGTTCTCCATCCCCTCACTCTCAATCTGAAGGTGTCCTCAGGTCTGAAATGAGTCTCTTGTAGACAGCAAATAGATGGGTCTTGTTTTTTTATCCATTCTGATACCCTATGTCTTTTGGTTGGAGCATTTAGTCCATTTACATTCAGTGTTATTATAGAAAGATATGGGTTTAGAGTCATTGTGATGTCCGTAGGTTTCATTCTTATAGCAATGTCTCTGGTACTTTGTCTCACAGGATCCCCCTTAGGATCTCTTGTAGGGCTTGTTTAGTGGTGACAAATTCCTTCAGTTTTTGTTTGTTTGGGAAGACCTTTATCTCTCCTTCTATTCTAAATGACAGACTTGCTGGATAAAGGATTCTCGGCTGCATATTTTTTTCTGTTCTTCACAATGAAGATCTCCTGCCATTTCTTTCTGGCCTGCCAAGTTTCAGTAGAGAGATCGGTCACGAGTCTTATAGGTCTTCCATTATATGTTAGAGCATGTTTATCTCTAGCTGCTTTCAGAATTTTCTCTTTATCCTTGTGTTTTGCCAGTTTCACTATGATATGTTGTGCAGAAGATCGATTCAAGTTACATCTGAAGGGAGTTCTCTGTGCCTCTTGGATTTCAATGCCTTTTTCCTTCCCCAGTTCAGGGAAGTTCTCAGCTATAATTTCTTCAAGTACCCCTTCAGCACCTTTCTCTCTCTCTTCCTCCTCTGGAATACTGATTATGTGTATATTATTTCTCTTTAGTGCATCACTTAGTTCTCTAATTTTCCCCTTATACTCCTAGATTTTTTTAACTCTCTTTTTCTCAGCTTCTTCTTTTTCCATAATTTTATCTTCTAGTTCACCTATTCTCTCCTCAGCCTCTTCAATCCGAGCTGTAGTTGTCTCCATTTTATTTTGCAACTCATTGAGAGCATTTTTAGCTCCTCCTGGCTGTTCCTTAGTCCCTTGATCTCTGTAGCAAGAGATTCTCTGCTGTCCTTTATACTTTTTTCAAGCCCAGCGATTAATTTTATGACTATTATTCTAAATTCACTTTCTGTTATATTGTTTAAATAATTTTTGATCAGTTTCGTTAGCTGTTGTTATTTCCTGGATATTTTTCTGAGGGGAATTCTTCTGTTTTGTCATTTTGGATAGTCCCTTGAGTGGTGCAGGACTGGGAGCACTTCCTCTGTGCTGTCTTGAATAACTTGTGTTGGTGGGCGGGGCCGCAGTCAGAACTGATGTCTGCCCCCAGCCCAGCGCTGGGGCCACAGTCAGACTGGTGTGTGCCCTCTCTTCCCCTCTCTTAGGGGAAGGGTTCACTGTGGGGTGGCGTGGCCCATCTGGGCTACTTGCACACTGCCAGGCTTGTGGTGCTGGGGATCTGGCGTATTAGCTGGGGTGGATTGGCAGGGTGCACAGGGGCGGGAGGGGCAGGCTCAGCTCACTTTTCCTTTGGAGATCTGCTCGGGAGTGGCCCTGCGTGACCGGGAGGGAGTCAGACCCGCTGTAGGGATCCATCAGCAGAAGCACAGCATTGGATGTTTGCGAGGTGCAACAAGTTCCCTGGCAGGAACTGGTTCCCTTTGGGATTTTAGCTGGGGGATGGGCGAGGGAGATGGCGCTGGCCAGTACTTTTGTTCCTCGCCAAGCTGAGCTCTGTAGTCTGGGGCTCAACAACTCTCCCTCCAGTTGTCCTCCAGCCCTCCCGTTCTCTGAGCAGAGCTGTTAGCTTATAACCTTCCAGATGTCAAGTCCCTCTTGCTGTCAGAACACACTCCATCCGGTCCCTCCGCTTTTGCCAGCCAGACTTGGGGGCTCTGCTTTGCTGGTGGGCCGCCCCTCCACCCTGGCTCCCTCCCGCCAGTCCTTGGAGCGTGCACTGCCTCTCCGCCCTTCCTACCCTCTTCCATGGGCCTCTCTTCTGTGCTTGGCTCCGGAGACTCCATTCTGCTAGTCTTCTGGCGGATTTCTGGGTTATTTAGGCAGGGTAGGCGGAATCTAAGTGATCAGCAGGATGCATGGTTAGCCCAGCATCCTCCTACGCCGCCATCTTCCCAGGATCCCCCAGGTTTGTTGTTTTGTTAAAGAGGAAATTGTTGCATAGGTAGCTGTTGACCCAGTGTGTCCTTAGGAGGAGGTGAGTTAAGGATCTTCCTACTTCACAATTTTGAACTGAAACTCTCAAGGAACTTTATGGATTGAATATGAAGTAATACAATTAGGAATAGTTAATAATTCTACAAAAAACCTTTTATAAAGAAAATGCTAATCTTGTCTGCAGCATATATAAGTCCTTTCTTCTATTTCTACATATGATTTATCAGTGATTTGGTAGATCTTTTCCTTCTTTCTCCTACCCCAAATTACTTGCCTCTCCTTTAGGTTACCCATATTGTTTAAACAAAAAAGCTCATTATTCAGATATTTCTTCTTGTGTTTTATTTCTTATTTTTTCCTCTTATTCCCATTTTACTACATTACTATGATCCATCTCCTGTTACATAATTAAGGTCACATCACTTGTTCCACTTTGTCTAGGTCACATAGCATTTCCATGATAACAATGGAAATTTCTTTAATAAAAATCCATATACTCAATGAAACATTGTTTTTATATGGAAGTTACAGAATACTAAATCTGAGTAACTATCCAAATGCAGCATAGAAAAATATGACAGATCTGACATTGAAGTATGTTATGTTATTTTTATCATTTATATATCACTAGAAGATACATCACTAGAAGACATTCTTAATATTCTTCTTTATAATTTGATATTTCAAAAACTTGTCATTTAATAATATGTGGCATAAAATACATAAAATAACCTCCTTTTTATAGATTTGGAGAGTAGTATACATAAAATATTCCCACATTACACAAGCCAAAATACTTGCCTTATTCATAAATAGTTTTATTCATCAAAAATTATTTTCTAGTTGCAATATTTTAATGTATTTCAAAATATGTGTATTTTAAACTCTATTTCAGTGAAAGATTACACAATTTAAATTATTTGCGGCCTCTAACTATTCCTTGAATCACCATTTCTTGTTTATATTTTTATCATAACATTGCAATAGCAGCTTGCATTTTCCTCTCTAGCAATAAGGAGTCCATGAGAAAAAAGTTGATCAAGTATAGATAAAGTGCTAAGTTCCTCAGAAAGTATGCATAGTGTGAGTACTAAGCCTTGTTAGTTATTTATTTATTTATTTATTTATTTATTTATTTAAGTTTATTTTTTTAGAGAGAGAGAGAGAGTGAGCATAAGTGGGGGAGTGGCAGACAGAGAGGGAGAGAGAATTCCAATTAGGATCTGCACTGTCAGCATGGAGACCGACTTGGGGCTTGAACTTATGAACTCTGAGATCATGAGCTGAGCAGAAATCAGGGGTCGGATGCTTAACCAGCTAAGCCACCCAGGTGCCCCTATTTTCTCTTTAGATTGCCTATCCATGTTGAATATTTTCATAAATCACATTTTTCTAAATGTCTTATTAGCTTGGATAACAAAATTGGAGTACCTTTCAGAAACCTAGCCCCACTGTTTTTCTATATATTTATACAAGTTAAAATAGATTATTTTAAGGGGCTAGTTTTAATATGGTAACATTGTTCTGAGCAATTTGGGCTCCAAGAAATAATGGAACGTTTATGCTTCCATTACTCTTTCAGATCTATGTAATATGTCTTTTAAGGAATCTTTTTAAACATGCCAGAAACACATTTCCATATGGACAACACTGTAAGCCTTAATTGCTTTGGTCTTAAAACATAATACGAGAGGAAGGTTGCAATGGAGGTTTGCTCAAATTCAAGTCAGCAAGCTTTTCTTAAGCATTTTTGGCTTGATGGTGAAAAAAAAAAAATGGTGTCTGCCTTGAAGAAATAGAATAAATTCCAGTATGGTGATATGAGAAAGCACACAACTGAATATCATTCAAGTCATATGAGCTAAGAGAGCATGGCTTTAAGTTATAGGAAAACAAGGAAGATGAAAATCCATTTGAAGAATGGGTAGGATTCTTGTAGGAAAAGACTGGCAATATCACATTCTAGGAAGAGAGAATAGCATGTGCTATATTGCTGAGCTGATAAAGGGTAGAGGCATTTGGAAGAACAGTTTTCCTCAAGCAACTGGTTATTTTAAGAGAATAGTAGCTTTTTAAAAATCCCTTTTTTAAAAATACACTTCGCGCAACTAAAATGATCTATTTTCTGTAAGAGGCACGTCTAGCATTCTGTAACACAATATGGCAGAATTGGAAGTATAATGTCAGAAAGTTTGGTTTCGACTGTTTTAAGGAACTTAAATGCTAGAATGCAAATGTATAAACAAAGGGAAAAGAGAACCAAATTGCAAGCCCTGGGTTCAGGCCTACCCTTTTTACTGCTAAGGGCACAAACTTCAGGCCTAGAGGTTTACTCATTAGCAAAATAGGAACCTGGACAGGTATAATCTTTTCATAAGTAACAAAGTAACAGTTTTGAAAGTGTTTTTAAGCTATGGTTTGGTATATGTCTGTGTGTGATAATTGATATTATATAATTTCTTAACACCATGAGCTATGAGGAGACACAAGTTTTTTGATCGAGGATAATATAGCAGTAGCTGTGCAATAAAAACCTTTATCTGAAAGCTAAGTGTAATACATCTTGTAATAGAAGAGGAAGCCATTGCTGTTGTCCAGATGAGAAATTTTAACAATGTAAAGTAAGATGGAGGCAATGAGAATTGAAAGGGAACAATTGATGAAATTAAAGAATTAGACTCAAAGGGTTGCAGGGTTTGGGGAAAGAATGAAGATTTTAAAATCTTTATTCATTGGAAAAATCATACTAAAATTAGGAAGAGAAAAGTAACTTGGCATTTACTGAACTCTTCTTTAGCCTGGGTACTTTACCAGGCAACGTTGTAACTTTTAGATACCTAGACCTTCACTATAGCGGTACAATCTGATGTTATTCCATTTTTATTAAAAGGGAAACAGATCTTTGGGGAGAATAAATGGCTTCTCCACGTCAAGTGAAAAGAATAACAGGACTTAAAATTAAGTTCATCTAATTCCAAATTCCATACTCTTTCATGTGTAATAGTGTATACTTGTTTTAGAAGAAAGACTAGTTCAGTTTTTAAAAGTTAAAAATAAATATCCAAATTTCAGAAAAAATGAAAATAATAAAGACCTAAAACAAACAAACATACAAATGAACATGGAACATCATGATTGTTGAAATCTTCAACAGGTGATGGTATTCCTAAGGCAGAATATATAGTAAAAGAAGACAGTTTTGGAGAAGGAACATGGAGCAGGGCTTATTTTTTAGGTAATGGGAAGAGGAAGTAGATTCAAGAAAAGAGTGGCAAATAGGTGGTAGGGTGACTTGACTAGACTCAGGGAAATCAAGATACTCCTTAGATCACTAAAGCCAAAAAAGAGGTTACACTGGTGACAGAAGAGTTGAGGGAAATGGGGATAGAGAATATTAATTTAGGGATAGAGAATCATCGGTAACTTAAGAGATGATGCAAAACAGATTACAAAATATTAGGAAATAGCTGTGTGAAATTCTATTCTTTAGGAAACTGTTGTGTTGGGGTGCCTGCGTGGCTCAGTTAAGCATCCAACTCTTAATTTCAGGTCAGGTCATGATCTCATGGTTCTTGAGATCAAGTCCCATATAGGCCTCTGCACTGACAGCGTGGAGCCTGCTTAGGATATTTCTTGCCCTCTCTCTGTGCCCCTCCCCTCCTCTCAAAATAAATAAACATTAAAAAATATATATTAAAAAAAGTTTTTTGAGGGTAGAAGGGACACCTCTGGGAGTTTCTATGTATTAATGATCTCTTTGCAATCACCAAAGTAAGACATATAAGTGATTAGACTAGCATACTTACAAAGCTTATTTTAGGAGAACAGATGAAGGCAGGTCCACGTTCAAAAGTGTGATGAATTTATATCATGATAGCTTCTCTTGACTATAGTGGTGTTTTAATATTAACAGATGAGAGGCATGTACCCTGCTATTTCATTACAAGGATATATCAGTGTTTTAATACTCCAAGTAAAAATCCAAATTTTGTAGCCAAATTTTTCTTTATTCTCAAGGTGAAGACAAATTCCTATCTTTGTCTAGTGATATATCTTTAAAGGCAAGGCATCAAACAAGAACTTTCCTACAGAAGGAAACTCTGTGTAGGTAAGGATTCCAAAAACTGAGCCTTCTCAGACATTTGGTTATCATTTTAAGAGACATTTAAATTTTTAATTTATTTTTCAGCATAGAATTTCCTGGCAGTTTCTATGTCTTTTTGGAAGCATTTCAAATAGACATTTCAAATTAGAAATAGGGCTTTTAAGATTTCAAAACACAGCTGTTGGGAGTCTCACCTTGGAGATTAGCACACACAATGGTAGGCAAATCATAGTATGTCCCATAAGATATCTTCTCCAGGGATTTTTTCAATAATTTCCTCAGTGATTATAAAAATATTGATTTTATGCACATAAGAATATTTTTATGTTAGCAACTGCTGTCTGTAAATCATTAGTTTTAGGATGAGTTTGAAGTCCTGCTATTAGGTCATGTGATCAGAGAAAGTAACGGAGAAATGCTAAAGCTGTAGTTACACATAAAAAGGTAATATAAATCTCACTGGTAATGTTAAATGTATAGTAATTGTTAGATTTTTCAATATGGTAATATTCGTGCCTAATTCACTTAAACTTTAGTCCTCAAGTTAAAAAAAATGAACACAGTAAAAGTAACTATAACTAGATTAATCTGTCATTAGTTTCATAATAATAATTTTTTTAAGATGCAAATTGTAGCAGCATCAACCTAAAATGTGAGGGGGGAAGTACATGTGTAGTTTATTAATTCTATTGAATTTTCCAAGTTAAGTTGTTATTGTTTAAAATAAGGTATTATAAGTTTAAGATATATTATGTAAGTCTCGTGGTGACCACAAGGGGAAATCCTGCAGTAATTACACAAAAGAACATGATCAAGAAGTCAGAACATATGGATACCAAAAAACATCAAAACACACAAAAAAAGATGGAGGGATAAGAAACAAGTAACAATAGATCCACAAAACAACCAGAAAACAATTTACAAAGTAACAATATTAAGTCCTTGCCTATCAATAATTCCATTAAATGTAAATAGATTAAATAGATTAAATTAGATAAGTCACAGAAATAGCTGAACAGATAAAAGCATGAGAGCCAACAATATGCTGCCTATGAGACTCACTTTAACCTTAACAACAAACATGGATGATAAATGAGTTAGTACATCAAGAATATATAACAATTGGGGGCGCCTGGGTGGCTCAGTCGGTTGAGCGGCCGACTTCGGCTCAGGTCACGATCTCACGGTCCGTGAGTTCAAGCCCCGCGTGGGGCTCTGTGCTGACAGTTCGGAGCCTGGAGCCTGTTTCCGATTCTGTGTCTCCCTCTCTCTGACCCTCCCCCGTTCATGCTCTGTCTCTCTCTGTCTCAAAAATAAATAAACGTTAAAAAAAATTAAAAAATATATATAACAATTGTAGGGGGCCATGGGTGGGTCAGTCGGTTAAGCATCTGACTCATGCAGGTCATGATTTCACAGTTGTGAGGTCAAACCTTATGTGGGGCTCCATGCTGGGCATGGAGCCTTAAGATTTTGTCTCTCTCTCTCTCTCTCTCTCTCTCTCTCTCTCTCTCTCTCTGTCCTTCTGTCCCTCCCCTGCTGGTGGTCTCGCTCTCTCTCAAAAAGAAAAAAAACATATATATATGAATTATAAATATTTATGTGCCTCAAATTGGACTAACTATATAAAGCAAAAATTAACACTGGTCAAAGGAAAATAAATTAGTAATACAATAATGCAATACAATAATTGGAATTATTATAGTAACACTATTATAGTACTATTACGATAGCAGTACTATTATTACAAAAATAGTAATATAATAGTTGGGATTTGAATGTCTCTCAACAAGGATAGACTGATCTTTGAGACAGAGAATCAATAAAGAAACAATGGTTTTGAAAAGATTGTAGAGCAAATGGACCTCATAGACATACATAGAACATTCTATACAACAAAGAAGAATCCATATTTTCTTAAATGCATATGAAGTGTTTTCTAGGATAGGCCATGTGTTAGGCCACAAAACAAGTCTTAGCAAATTCAAGAAGATAGAAATCCTGCCAGATATCTTTGCTGACCACAATGGTGCAAAACTGGAAATCAATAACAAGAGGAAAACTGGAAAATTCACAAACACATGGAAATTAAACAACACTCTCCTGAGCAACCAATGAATCAACAAGAAGTTAAAGGGGGAATTAAAAACTTTGTGAGAAAAACAAAACTGGAAATACAACATACCAGAACTTACGAGACACAGGGAAACAGTCCTAAGAGGAAAGTTCTTACGATAAATGCCTACCTGAAGAATCAAGAAAGATCCCAAGTGTATAACAAACCCTCCACCTTAAAAAACTAGAAAAGAAGAGCAAACTTAGCCCAAAGTTAAAAGAAGAAAGGAAATAATAAAAATGAAAGCAGAAATAAATAAAACAGAAAACAGAAAAATAATAGAAAAGATTAACCAAGCTAAGAATTAGTTCTTTGAAAAGATAAAATTGGCAAGCCCTTAGCTAGAGTAACCAAGATAAAAATGGAGAAGAGGACCCAACTCAAGAAATCATTCCTGAAAAAAGAGACATTACAGTTGATAACAGAAATTCCAAGGATCAGAAAAACTATTTAATATGAAGTTTTATGCCAATAAACCAGAAAACCTAAGAAAAATAGAAAATTCTTAGAAACATTCAACTTACCAATCCTGAATCAGAGAGAACACCCAAGTAGACCTGGTATTAAAGAAGATTGAATCAATAATCAAAGATCTCCCAACAACAACAAAAGACACCCAGAACCAGATGGCTTCAGTGGTGAATTTGCCAAACCTTTAAAGAAGAATTAACACCAGTATTTCTCAAACTCCTCCAAAAAATTGAAGAGGAGGGGACATACTCAAATTCATTTTACAAGGCCTGAATTATCCTTATACCAAAAACAGGAAAAGACACTGGTAGAAAAGAAAGCCTTTTTAGGTCAATGTCTCTGATGAATGCAGATGCAAAAATTCTCAATGAAATACTCGCACACAAAATTCTGCAGCACATCAATAGGATCATTTGCCATGATCAAATGGGATTTATCCCTGGATGCAAGGATGGTGAAACATATGAAAATCAATCAATATGATGATATCACACTAGCACAATCAAAGGAAAGAGTCAAAAGGTGCAGAAAACACATCAAAATTCAACATCCATTCGTGATAAAAACTAGATTTAGAAAGAACATGCCTCAACATAATAAAGGCCATATATGAAAAACACACAGCTAATATGATACTCAGTGGTAAAAACCAGAGCTTTTCCTCTGATATCAGGAACAAGACCAGGATGTCCACTCTCATCATTTCTATTCAACATAGCACTAGAAGTCCTGGCCCCACCAATCAGACAAGAAAAAGAAATACAAGGCATCTATATTGGTAAGGAAGCAGTTAAACTGTTACCATTTGCAGATAATATGATACTATACATAGAAAACTTTAAGACTCCACCAAAATACTATTAGAAGTAATGAATGAATTAAATTGCAGGATACAAAACTAATACACAGACATTAGTTGCATTTCTATAAACTAATAAAGAAGTATCAGAAAGAAAAATTAAGAAAGCAATTCCATTTGCAGTTTTGCCAAAAAGAATACAATACCTAGGAATAAACTTAACCAAGAAGGTGGAAGATCTGTACTCTGAAAACTGTGAAACACTGATGAAAGAAATTAAAGATAATACAAGCAAATGGGAAAATAGTCCATGTTCATGGACTGGAAAAATTGATATCTCTAAAAGGTCCATTCTGCCTATAGCAATCTATACATTCAATGCAATCCCTACTAAAATACCAACAACAGTTTTTACAGACTTAGAACAAATAATACTAAAATTTGTATGGAATCACAAATGACCCTGAATAACCAAAGCAATCTTAGGAAAGAGAAACAAAGCTGGAAGTATCACAATTCCAGATTTCAAGATAAACTACAAGGCTGTAGTAATCAAAACAGTATGGTACTGGCACAAAATAGACACATGGATTGATGGAACACAATAGCCCAGACATAAACTCACACTTTTGTGGTCAATTAATTTATGACAAAAGAGGCAAGAATATACAATGGGGAAATGATTATCTCTTCAGTAAATGGTTCTGGGAAAAGTGGACAACCACACGGAAAAGAAAGAATCTGGACTACTTTCAAACACCGTCCACAAAAATAAACTCAGAATGGCTTAAAGACCTAAATGTGATACCTGAAACCATAAAAATCCTAGAAGAGAACACAGAATAAAATTTCTCTGATATCAGCTGTAGCAATGTTTTTCTACATATGTCTCCTAAGGCAAGGAAAGCAAAAGCAAAAATAAGCTATAGGGACTAAATCAAAATAAAAAGCTTCTGCACAGCAAAGGAAACCATCAACAACAAAAAAAGACAACATACTTAACGGAAGAATATATTTGCAAAGGATATATCCAATAAAAGGTTAATATCCAACTATATAAAGAATTTATAGAACTCAGCACCAAAATAATCATCATCATCTGATTACAAAATGGACAGACAACCTGAATGACTTTTTTTCAAAGAAGACATACAAATGGCCAACAGACACATGAAAACAGTAATCATCAGGGAAATGTAAATCAAAATCAGAATGTGATATCACCTTACGCCTGTCAGAATGACTGAAATCAAAAAGACGAGAAGTGACAAGTATTGACAAGGACATGGAGAAAAAGTGGGAAAAGAATTGGTGGGAATATAAATTGATACAGCCACTGTGGGTAATGGTATGGAGTTTCTTCAAAAAAGATAAAAATAGAAATATTGTATGATCCAACAGTTTCACTACTGGGTATTTATCCAAAGAATGTGAAAGCACTAAAAAATATATATGCATCCCTACATTTATTGCAGCATTATTTATATAGCCAAGATGTGGAAGCAATTCATGTGTACATCAATAGAAGAATGGATAAAGATGTATATATGTGTGTATACACACACACACACAGGAATGTTAAGTAGTCATGAAAAAGTATAAGGTTGTGACATTTGCAACAACTCAAACGGACCTAAAGAGTATTAATAAGTCAGGCAAATACAAATAACATATGATATCACTTGTATGTATAATGAAAACAAAACAAACATATAACAAAAATAATCAGACTTAAAAATACAGAGAATAAACTGGTGGTTGGCATAGAGGAGAAGGGTGGGAGATGGGCAAAATGGGTAAAGAGGAGTGGGAGATAAAGGTTTCCAGTTAAAGAATGAATAAGTCAGTGGAATAAAATTTACAACGTAGGCAATATATTTAATGATGTTGTATTAATGTCATATGATGACAGTAGCTATGCTTCTGATGAGCAAAATATAACGTATAGAGTTGTTGAAACACTATGTTGCACATCTGAAATTAATGTAACATTGTGTGTCAAACTATACTCAAATATAAACAAACAAATATTTTAAGAATAAGATTTTAAAAACAAGATTCTTGTTTTTTACAGAAGTAGAGAAAACACTCCTAAAGTTTAGATGGAGCCACAAAAGACCTCAACTAGCCAAAGAAATTTAAAAAAAGAAAAAGCAGAAAGTATCACACTTTCTGATTTTAAGCTATGCTATACAGATAAAGTCATCAAAACAGTATGGTTCTGGCATAAAAACAGACAATTAGAGCAATGGAACAGAACTGAGGCCCAGAAATAAGCCCAAGCATTTATAATCAAATAATATTTGACAAGGGAGTGAAGAACACTCACTGGGGAAAATGAAAATGCAGCCTCTTCCGTAAATGGTGCTAGGATAATTGGATAGTCACACAGCAAAGAATGAAAATTGATCTAAATCTTACACCATTTGCAAAAATCAACTTAAATTTGATTAAGGACTTCATATTAGACCTGAAATCATGAAACTCCTAGAAGAAATCATAGGAATAAATCTCCTTGACATAGGTCTTGGAGATGATTTTTTAAATCCGGCACCAAAAGAAAAAGAACAAAAGCAAAAACAAGCAAGTGTGACTACATCAAACTAACTACAGCAAAAGAAACCATCAACAAAGTGAAATTATTGGCTATGAAATGGGGAAAAATATTTGCAAACCATGTATCTAATAAGAGGCAAGTAGCCAAAATGTATGAAGAACTCATACAATTGAGTGGCAAAAAAATAATGATAATAGCAATCATTATCCAGAACATAGTGAATTAAAAATATGGGCAAAGGACCTGAATAGACATTTCTTTAAAGAACATATGAGGATGGCTAACACACTCAATATTACTAAACTTTGGGGAAATGCAGTATACAACTGCAGTGAAATTTAACCCCGCACCTGTTAGAATGGTCATCCTCAAAAAGATAAGAGATAACAAATTCCGGCACGCATGTGGAAAAAAGGGAACCTTTGTGAACTATTGGTTGGATTGTAAATTGGAACAGTCACATGGAAAACATTATGGAGGACAAAAAATTAAAAATGGAGCTACCATATGATTAAGCCGTTCTGGAACCTATCCAAAGGGATGAAAATAATAACTGAAGAGTGATAGCCCCCATCTTCATAGCTGGTTGCTACAGATACAGAGCTTAAAAGGGGGTATTCAATTGTATAGGAGAAAATGTAAATAAAAAAAAATATAATACACTGTGATAAGTACAATTGGGTAAATATATCCAATATACAGAGAAATAAATGATTACCTCTTTGGGGAATATAGGGAGGAAGAGCTGCCCCAAAGGAGATGACATCTTCACTATGTTCTGAAAATGGGTAGAAATTTTCCAGATGGACAAGAAGTTTAGGAGAGAATTTCAGGATGAGTGTTGAGCATGTGCACTGACCCAGAACTGTATACCATGCAGCATATCTGAGGGCAGTTTGTATTGCTGAGTATCAAGTACAAAGTGGGGTAGAAGATAAAGCCCAAGAAAGAGATTGACAAGTAGACAAGGGAATGCAATACATTCCCGATTGATGGATTAGCACCATAATTCATACTTTACTCCACAAACGTGTAATTTTAACAAAACAAAAAGGCAAAGGCAAAGTGGTGTATCATAAGATTACTTCTAAGCTCCTTTAAATAAGCTATTGCAAGTAAGGGAATCCCCAATGGACATTTTACAGATAAAGCTTTATTTTTCCCAAATAACACGAAGTCCAGAAGAAGTACTTACTGTCATACCTTCAGCTTCTTAGTAATACTATTGGATACAGGGCCTCTTTCAGCCTTTTTAAATCTTTTCCACATTCTTAGCAGATTAGTTTCGAGTCTTTAGTGATGGTCTCATGATGGCAGGATGGCTGTTATTATCCTTGTTCCAGATACCAATTCCTCTTTTAAAAAAGGAAGGAGGACTAATGTCAAAGAGTTTTCTCTTTTAGAGACCTTGTATTTTTGTTCAGGAAGAAAAGTTTTAGCCAACTTCCATTTCATTGTCCAGAAATGGTCGGCATGCACATCTTTGAAACAATAGCCTAGCACACGAAACACAAGTCTTGCCTGGGGCTGGCATGAGCATATCCTGAATAAATCAGGGTTCTGTTTAAGGGGTAGGGGGCCATTTTTGAAAGGGAATGGGTAGGGTCTGCCAGGTACAGACAGCATAAGATGGCATTTTATGAATTATTCTCAGTTTTGTTCTCGAATCTCATATGTTCCCAATCCTTTATCTCTTATCTACCCCACTCCTACTTTCAACCTGGACTCACACATGTATGCGTATACACACAGACAGAACAGACTAGCCATATTCAACTACTGTGTTCTTCAGAAACTGTCATGCCTGTAACCCCTATAAATTTTGTACGCTGCGTTTCTTACCTAGAATATCTGTCTTCTCATTCTTTGTTTGGCTACATCTGCTTAACCTCCAGTATTAAGCTCAGGTTTGAAGCCCAACCAGCCTTTATTAGGCAAATTCCCTTCTTTTTCTACAACAATCTCCATACTTAAAATGTGGTGCTGTGATTTTTTTTCTCTTGGTCTATCCTTGTGTGTCCTTAAACTTTTTGGGAAGAGGGTCTCATGCCTCCTTTTAATATTGGATCCTCTGTATCACCTTTGCATAGAACCTCACATACATCAGTTTCAGAAATCTTGGTCAGCAAGCATCCTATTTTGTTGGACCTGCATGTATATAAGAAAAAAAAATTCTTTTAGAATACAAGTGGCTTTAATCAAGCAGATATTCACCTAGTCACGATTAAATTTGGGGCTTTGATTGTGTGTTAGACACCTGAGGTTGTAACTCCTAAGTAAACACTCAGTGAATATATATTGAATAAATAGATTAGTGAATATATGTTTGCAAGTGTAGAAGTTTCTGTCTTGGATGGCAAAAGTGATGGTAGTGTTCTGCACTAAGACTGGAAATAAAGAAGAACGGGCTTCAAGTAGGTCAGCTCATTTTGGGACATTTTGAATTCGTGGCCTTTCTGTGGGACATTCAGACGGTTACCAAAAGAGATCAAAAACAGAGATACAGATTTCTAGAAAGAGGTTGAGGCCACGTGTAGCACATGTAGCAGTTGCCCTTGTGGGTATCCCCACCACACTCAAGATTCAGGTACCTGTTCACCCAAGGGCTTCCAGCTGTAAACACCTGTGACTCCTATGGGGTGGCCACCTATGGGGGTAATGGGCAGTGACTCCTAACAGGTATGGAGTTTCTTTTTGGGGATAATACAAATATTCTGAAATTAGATAGTCATGTTGTATAACTTTGTGAATCTACTAAAACCCTGTAAACTGTATACTTTAAAAGTGAAAACAGTGTTTGCAAATAAGTGGGTGAATGAATGGGTGTCTGGAAGGGTGTGTGTGCAGGGGAGGGGTCAGTTAGGTTGCAAGGTGGTGATGGGTGCACACGTTGTGGAAGATAAGGTGGAAGAGTCAGGAAGCAACCAGACCAAGGGCAACCCTCACTTTCTGTCCCAAAGATCTCACACTTTGGCCAGAAAACAATATGTGGCATCTGTAGAGCTTTTTATGATACGTAATAGGAGCTAGTATTTCTAAACTGTATTCAGACCGAGTGCTCCCTTCATTGCTAGGTCTACTTGACCCATATTCCCAGCTAACCACTAAGTTGTTCACCCTCTTTTTTTCAAGTTTTTATTTAAATTCCAGTTAGCCTACATTTTGATGTCAGTTTCAGGTGTAAATTTTCAATTCTTATCTAAAAATTTCAGTAGAAAAATTCAGTTTCCTCAGCTTCACCTTCAGACGCATGAGGTATGGTTGGAACGTCTGAATATATAACAAGACCCAGCCCCCTGGGACTACAACGTCAATGGCTCCAGACACACTTTGCCAAACCCTGCTATACAAAAATAAATAGAACTCCAAAGCGGTGTTTAATGTTTTAGCACAAGAAGCTCCCCCTTGTTTTGGATCACGGTGTTGTTAGCGTCTTAGTCATTTTCTTCATGGTTCCGAGGCCCAACGAAATATGCAACACTTCCATTTTGTCTTACAGTTTATGTTCCAACAACCTAGCATCATGGTCCACCGCACTGCTTCTCCAACCTTGGATCAGATGGCGTATCACCACTCTCATTTCCTGTTTCGCGGTGAAATGGTGCGGTAGACTTGCTCTTTATTGCAGCAACCACTGAAAATCCCACTTCACAAAGATATGATGCCATTGACAAAAATCTAGTGATCTAATATTGAAACTGAACTCTCTCAAGCTAGTGGTTTGCACCATCTATCATAGATGTCTGTGTTTCCTTCAAAACTTTGGAGTACTCTGCAGACACCCCTGTGGGTCACTGCACCAACCTGATGTGCTCAACCCAGTTTGGAACTGCAATTGTACCCAGTAAAGAAGGACAGAGAAAATGTACAATAAAAATGCATGCTGGCATTTTGTTTTGCATTTTAGTAAGACCTGTTGCCCGGGGCGGGTACTTCTCCATCCATTGTTAGAGTCCAGACAAACAATGTGGTGTTTGTAACTATATTACAAAACACCTGCAAATCAGTGTATCTTTTCTGGCTCTGCGTCTAAACTATCATGCCTTATCCTAGCGTTTCTTTCACTCAGCAAACACTTCTTATGTACTTAAGTAGCAGACACTGGGCCAGACCACAGATGTAGGCGATAAAAGGGAGACTAAGACAGATTTTTTTTTCCCTTTTAGAGTTTACAGGCTTCCGCTTGTATTCCAGTGATTCATAAAAAGTCTCTGCCATTCTGCCCAGCCCTTTATCAGACCTCTGTATACCTGTCTGCTGTTTGTGAGAGTGTCTTTTTGTGTCAAGTAGCAGAGATACAATGAAAACTTTGAACTATTCATTCTATGTCATGCCCCCATAGAATGCTTGGGACTTCTTT
>NW_024412417.1:23217961-23248796 GCF_014898765.1 Herpailurus yagouaroundi | reverse complement strand
TTTTCTTTTCTTTTCTTTTCTTTTCTTTTCTTTTCTTTTCTTTTCTTTTCTTTTCTTTTCTTTTCTTTTTTCTTCTCTTCTCTTCTCTTCTCTTCTCTTCTCTTCTCTTCTCTTTTCTTTTCAAGTTTATTTATCTTGAGTGAGTGAGAGAGAGAGAGAGAGAGAGAGAGAAAGGGACACGGAAGGAGAAAGAGGGAGAGAGAGAATCCCAAGCAGGTTCAGCACTGTCAGTGCAGAGCCCAATGAGGAGCTGGAACTCATGGACCATGAGATTATGACCTGAGCAGGAATTAAGAGTCAGCCAGTTAACTGATTGAGCTACCCAGGCACCCCAGGGACTTAATTTTCTTTTAAAGCTAATTCTGTAACCAAATGTTGAATTATGGACGTCCTTTATTGTCACATACTACTTGATAATTTATATAACTATATTTTATTACAATATCTGCTTGTACAGTTTTCCTCAATTTTATAGCTGTAAAACAAAAAGCTTAGAGAGATCTGGTATTTTGTGTGTCACTCTACTTTCCACCTCCTATTTTGAACCTCAGAAAGATGATACTAAGACTTGCTCAATATTTATGAAAGCACAATTTCTTGGTTTTATTTTTGTTTTTCACCAGAAATGTACTTTTCCTGTAAAATGGAAACATTGATTGCAAAGTTATTTCCATCAGGATAATATGAAGTTCATGATATACATATTAGAGGAACTGCATTATAGCACAGTCACTATGTTAAATGGGAATGATTTAAAAGTTAGGCAACTACACCTCACTTCAAAGTTAAACACTCTTTATTCATTAAAGAGGCACAACTACATAAAAACACAATGAAATATTTGAGGTATATTTGTTGTGACATTTTACTTTAATAAAGAATAGATGGATTCATGGAATGTTACAGCTAGCATGTACCTACAGATAATCTAATCCAATCTGCTCAAAATTTTCCTCAATGGGCTATAATGTTAGTAAAGCTGAATGTGTAAAATTGACTTTATTTTATAGCATAGGGTTAACATGGAAGTAGTAACTTAAGATGCCAAATTTTCATTGCCAACATTTGCAGTAATTTATTATTAATTGTCAGCATCTTGGTGTTGGATTTTAGATACAAACACTAAGTGTGGGTAGTCAGTGCTCAGTCTAAGCGGCCCTCCCTATTTGTAAAACATTAAGTGGTTCACAAACAATGAGGTAGTTACTTTGTTACTCTGTACTCTAAATATCACCGATAAAGTTCCTTGTGGATTACTCTTGCATCTTTCTTATTTCTTTGGCCAGAGAATAAATGACATGGATAACTGCTACAGGAGTAGATCAAATGGGATTTTATATATAAAAAAAAGTGATTTGTAAACTAAAATGCCATAGTCAAGTATTAATTGCTAATATGCTTTTAAAAATATTCTAGAGTTGCCTGGGTGGCTCAGTCGGTTGAGCGTCCGGCTTCGGCTCAGGTCATGATCTCACAGTTTGTGGGTTCCAGCCCCACATCGGGCTCTGTGCTGACAGCTTAGAGCCTGGAGCCTGCTTCGAATTCTGTGTCTCCCTCTCTCTCTGCTCCTCCCCTGCTAATGCTCTGTTTCTCTCTCTCCTTCAAAAATAAATAAATAAAAACATTAAAAATGTTCTAAGATTTTAAAAAATACAAAAACTTGATCACCTTGGATAGTTTAAAACATCATGTATTCCAATTTTAATTTATCTATGCCTCTGAAATGTGTTCTTACTCTGAGATAGATTTTCTTTTAAACCTCCACTTCCGTCATTTTATTCCTCTATCACAACTATTCTTTTTTTTTTTTTAATTTTTAAATGTTTATTTATTTATTATCAAGAGCCCAAGACGGGACTTGAACTCATGAGCTGTGAGATCATGACCTGAGCCAAACGAAGTCAGATGCTTAACTGACTGAGCAACCCAGGCGCCCCTAGGACAACTATTCTTAAACAGAGGGTCATACATAGTCCTTTGGCAGGGAGGTTTGCAATGAATTGACACCATATATATATACATATATGTGTGCATGTACATATATGTATATGTATGTAGACATATATACACACATACACACAGATATGTTAGATACTTTATATATATGTCATATACCTCTGTATTTTGATATATGTTATCAAAGTTTGATAACATAACCTCTGAAAAATTAGACAAATAATGTTATTCCTCTAACACAACTGTTCTTAAATTTTTTTTTTTTAACGTTTATTTATTTTTTTGGGACAGAGAGAGACAGAGCATGAACGGGGGAGGGGCAGAGAGAGAGGGAGACACAGAATCAGAAACAGGGTCCAGGCTCTGAGCCATCAGCCCAGAGCCCGACGCGGGGCTCGACGCGGGGCTCGAACTGACGGACCGCGAGATCGTGACCTGGCTGAAGTCGGACGCTTAACCGACTGCGCCACCCAGGCGCCCCAAACACAACTCTTCTTAAACAGAAGGTCATACATAATCCTTTGGGGGGCATTTTGCAATGAGTTGGTTACCAATACTAAAATACACACACACACATGCATATATATACGCATATATATACATATATACATATATATGTACATACACACATATATATAGATATATATATACACACAAATATATATATTTATATATCAAAGTTTGATAACATAAGCTCTGAAAAATTATTCAAAAAGGATTATCTTCATTGCATTACTTAGTTCCCAGCTAGTATGAGTGCACGGAAGTGGGGAGAGAAGTAGAAAAGCAACAGGTACAGTTAGAGCTACAGTGCCAGAATTATGATGTTAACTTTGCCTTATTTTATGACGATGCCTCTGTGAGGCACATTTTATGGATATGTTTTCATGTGAATTACAAAACAGCATGTGGTGGAAGCCATTAGGAAACTTACCAACTTAACACCACAGCATTAAAGTTTTTTAGACCTTACTTTTGCCACTGATTTCATTTTTCACTGTCAGGGATTATATAATCAGATTCTAATTTCTAATTGCATCAACCACTTTCCTTTATGTTTCTTTTGTATTCTTTTGTATTGTTATAGCAATAAAATTTGTGCCACACCCATTATAGCTTTTCAATTAATACTATTTGAAAAGTTTATTATTCTCATAATTTTAACTTAGTCTCATAAAACATTTTTATCACAGTACACACGTTTGTGTTCATATTTTTAAATAAATTTTATTTTGTCACTGATTTTTTTAATTTTTTGAATATTTTGCTCTTTCTAAGCCTTTTTGCTACTAACCTTTAAAAACACTGTTTACTAATTTCTTTTTTTTTCTATCAAAGAATATCATTATCCTACCTTGATCCTTTCTGTTTATAACTCAGTTTTGGATCTGTACGATACTTATAATGTACAAATACTGTGCCTATACAGGATTAAACCTCTATCATAAAGTCATATTCAATCAAGAAACAAAACCTGATCTAGTGAATGTTGAATAGAAGATGCAAAAAAAACAAAGACAATTCAAAACAAACAAGCACACAGTGGCAAGGATTTATCTCATACACGCCAGGAACAAGAAAAGAAAAGAAAAATCATCAGTATAAAAAGATTTTTAGTTGTTATTTTTTTCATAATTGCACTGAATTTTGGAATTTTGAAATTTTGAAATCTTATTAGGTGCAATAGCTAGGATTTTCGAGAAGGCAATTTTGAAGAGTTCTGAAGAGATGATGAATTAACTTTGAAAGTTAAGGGCAGGGCTCCATGATAATAATCATTATTCTTTTCTCTGAAGGTATAAAGTTCTAACTCATTTTAATGGCTTTATTTTAGCTTAGTTAGCTTTTTTAACTCATGAAGAGCTGTCCCCATGTGAAAACCCACGTTAATGTGCTCACCTAGTGTTCCTTTATTTCTTTCCGACCAAACTATTTTGTTGGGATTGCTTCTTTTTCCAGGATATTATCCTGATTGGAATTGCCCCATTTCTCAAGCAATTGTGTTGTTTCGTGAAAGTATATACATATATTAAATAAAACCATAAGAAAGACTGACTCCTAGTGATAAAATTTAGGCTGAAGTGAAATGAAGTATTGGAAGGTTGGGGCAGGTAGCAACATCACCTTCTAGATATTCTGTCAATGCATACAGAAGTCCAAGTTTGGGGAGACTGAGAGGGTAGCAGTTGGTTTCAGTATTGATTGAGATAGTGAGTGACTTTTAACCTTGCACCACTGAACAAGCCAAGGTACCCAAGGTCAGTATCCAAACTGATCATAACCAACCGTGCAACAAAAGGCAGTAGATCAAGAGACTAAAATATAAAAAGGCAGTAGATCAGGAGTGTATGAATGCTGAATTTAATCTTCGTGGCATTTGGCACAGATTGGGTTCTGCTGATACAATCTTTGGAAGGGAATAGCATTAATTTTGTAGGGACAGTGAAATGACAATACATATAAAAAGACCATGGTGTTCTTTTCTCTTTTGAAGGAAAGTTTTGGGATGAGTTAAAAATCTCACTATATTTGAAAAAAAATTATCAATATACTTTAGATTTTAAAAAATTTGAAAAGGTAATTTATTATAACCTTAGAATAAATTTTGTGTGTATATATATATATGTATATATATATACATATACATATATATATATGTATATGTATATACATATATATATATAACTTTATAGTAAGTGGGTAAATACCATCACTTTTGCTTCCAGCTTAAGATGACAGGTTGAATATTCGAGAGAGAGAATAACCCAGGGTACAAAGGAGAGACATATTGAATCCGAAACCAGGTGCAGAAACAGCCCTTTCATAAAAAGATACAAGTGCTCTGTTTTTACAGTAAGAAAGGAGAAGAGAATGAATGTGAGTAAGAAAGGAATAAGAGTTTTGGAATTAGATTAAAAACACATTAACAGTATAGAGCTTAAAGTTTTTTTTCACTTATTTTCATAATCTTTATTTTCAAAACATTCTACAACAATCATAAATCACTTGTATAATTCTAAAAGAGAAAAGAAAATCATATGGTAAAAATTTCCTACTCCAAATCCATTTTGGTAAAAGTAACCTCAGATTTTCTAATGTGCAGTTAATCATTTTTGAAATTATTAACTTAAATACATTTAGAGAATCATTTGATTTTCGAAGATATTAAACAGATATGATTGAGGTCATCTTGATGATAGATTAGAATGGGGAAAAGTTACATATTTTGAAAAATTAACATCTTTTTTCACTGACAGCTCTGATATCATAGTGTGTTTTTGCAATAATAGGTATAATTTTTAAAAAGATGATAGTGCAAGGGCGCCCAGGTGGCTAAATTGGTTGAGTGTCCGACTTTTGCTTTCAACTCAGGTCATCATCCCAGGGTCCTGGGATTGAGCCCCATATTGGGCTGCGCTCAGCATAGAGCCTGCTTAAGATTCTCTTTCTCTTCCTCTGCCCCTCTCCCCTGCTTGCGCATGCGCTCTCTCTCTTTCTCTCTCTCAAAAACAATAAAAATTAAAAAATTAAAAATTAAAAAAAAGATGATAGTACTTCAACAGGGGCCAATATAATCACAGTGAAGACCAACACTTGTTTTTCCAGCTATGTGATTGCATATCATATGCTTGATGACTCCATACTTTGAAATTAAAACTGTGTTCAATCCTTTATTTTGGAATGTTCTATCAGATTGAGTATCCTACTACAGTGAAAGGTTTTATTTAGCTGGGCGAGACAGATGTCTCTTCAGTGGTGACAGAAAGTACAGTTTGTACAGCTTGTCTTCTGTATAACTGAATACTTTCCTAGAAATACATATTTTTAATGAAACTTAGTTGTTTTTTTTAAGTTTGACTCAAATATTAAAGCAGTTCATAAAATGAAAATACAGTGCATTTGTTCAAGATATCCATTTCTTAGATATTATGGAGCCTGGATTCCTCTGAAAAGACTACTTATTTCATTGATTTCTGCCCTCGCTATGTTCTTTTCCTCTTATATTTTTGGTCAAGAATATGTTAACGTGTAGCTGTGATCCGAGATGGAGGTATTTGTAGATGCCCAGTAGAGTCTTTCTTTCAATAGTGGGGTAGAAATTACTGAGTTTCACGGTTATTTCCATGATTGGGGTGCTCAATATGTGTTAGGTGCTCTGTGTACTTTATAAATGGTATTTCATTACATGATCATAACAGCTGAGGAAGCTGAGGCTTTCAGACATTTTTACGTTTTTAAAGCCAAGGAACTGGGAAAGAGAAGAGTTGGATTTGAAAGTTCTGACTTTTTTTTCCCAAATATTTTAGAGAGAGACAGGGAGTAGGGAAAAGGGGCAGAGGGAGAGAGAGAGAATCTCAAGCAGGCTTCGTGCTCGGCGTGGAGCCCAACATGGGGCTCAATCCCATGATCCTGGGATGATGACCAGAGTGGAAACCAAGAGGTTGGCAGTCAACTCCCCCGGGGGAGGAAAGTTCAATTCAATCAATTCAATTCAATTCAATTCAATTCAATTCAATTCAATCAATTACTCCCCCAGGGGCCCCTGAAAGTTCTCTCTGATTCTTTGGCTTAAACTATTGGCCATAGTCTAAATACTTCCCCCATTGTACTCAACAGAGAAAAAAAAAAAATCACTGGAATTGTTAATCATTGAGTGAATACAGGAGTGGGTAGAAACTTTAGGGACTAATCGGTGTTCGTCTTTGTTAAGTAGCAGAGCACTTACGTGTCTGTTATTACAAAGTGCCTATCTCCAAGCTAAGTGTAGTCGTTTGCTATAATCAAAAGAAACAAGCTAAAATACTTGCTATTTAAACAAGATGAAATGTCTTTCTTTCAACAAGAAGAATCTGGTAAACTAGAATATTGTAACCAAATACAAATACAGTGACGACTACAGTGATCTTGACAGAATTACTAATCATTAAGTGAGAAAATAGTAATTAAAATTACTTCTATGGACCAGCCCCTATACTAAGACCTTTTTTTTTTAACCACGAATCTCCTTAGTACAGTTACTATCATATCATCTCTGTGAGAGAAGGATCACTGCAGTAGTTTGTAAACCAAACTTCTTGCTTCCACCTTTGCTCCCCTAAAGTTTTTTCTTCACCTAGCAGCCACTATGACCATTTTAAAACATAAAGGACCCTAATGTCATTCTTTTGCCTCCCAGTCCTACAAGAACTGCCCAGTTTTCTCGGAGTAAAGGTAGAAATCCTTACTATGGCCTACAAATTCATAAATGATCTGCCCCTAATCTCTAATCACTTCCTTAATTTCATACCCCAGTCTCCATCATTTGCTTTGCTCTAATCACATTACTTTTCTCACTGTTTCTGGAACATAGCAAGTGCGTTACATGGTGGGAGGTGAGTACAAGTGGATTATAAGCAGTTTAAATAACCATCAGAGAATATCTTACCCAAGAATAATTTGTCACATTATAAGAATATGGTATCTTTGGAATAAGCCTTTTTAGATAATAATTATTATTATCTAAATATATACTATTATTTACTATTATACTATTATTTAGATAATAGTAAAGATATCATTTATTCAGTCCCTCTCAAAAATACACACACAAGGGGCGCCTGGGTGGCGCAGTCGGTTAAGCGTCCGACTTCAGCCAGGTCACGATCTCACGGTCCGTGAGTTCAAGCCCCGCGTCAGGCTCTGGGCTGATGGCTCAGAGCCTGGAGCCTGTTTCCGATTCTCTGTCTCCCTCTCTCTCTGACCCTCCCCCGTTCATGCTCTGTCTCTCCCTGTCCCAAAAATAAATAAAAACGTTGAAAAAAAAATATTAAAAAAAAATACACACACACGCACACACACACACAACGCACGCACGCACACTTAATAACTTCCTGTATAGTAGACTAATAGGTTGGAAAACAAAATAGATGAGTGCCTGGAGTTTTTTCAGTGGGATGAGAAATGCAGTAAGTAGACAAATACACAATGAATCATATAGTATATAGGAATTCATAGGAAAGAAGCTGATGGATTAGGAACAGTTGTTTTATAGATAATAGTCAAAGAGAGCCTAATGGATAATTTTACATGTATTAGAAAAAACAGAAGTGAGAATTTGGCACCTGTGGCTTCCTGGAGCAAGCATTTTTCCAGAGTAACACAAAGGCAAAGGTAAAGACCCGGAGACAAGTGTGTGTTTTAATATTTTCAAACCAGAGCAAGGAAGCCAGTGTAGCCAAGGAATAAAGATTGGGGAAGAAAGTGATAGGAAAAGAGTTTTGGAAATTAGCATGGACAGATCACATAGGCCATGATAAGGGCATTGCCTTCACTCTCAGTGAAATACGGAAGCATTAGAAGATTTGACACAGAGGAAGGGCATAATTTGAGCAATCTTGTAAAAAGATTGCTGCGGACACTAAGGATAGATTTTAAGGAGTCAAGAGCAGAAACGGGAAAGCAGCAACATAGCAGCAGAAGGACTATTGGCAATAAAATAGATGAGAAATTATGATGGCTCAGGTCAAGGTGGTGGCACTGTAGGGGTAAGAAATATCAGGTTCATGATTTTCAAAGTGTTGATAACAGGATTTGCTCAATGAGGTGGACGGGAAACGTAAAAGAGAGGGATGAGGCAAGAATGATTCCCCAGGTTTTTAGTCTTCAACTAGAAGGATAGTTTTTATTGATGAAGGTGAGAGTAAGGAAGGGCGAAGAATTGGCTATTAGATAAACTTGTAAGGCTTCTCAGGCTATAGAGTAGTCTAAATAAATCTTGGGGCCATTAAAAAGTTCACGAAGACCCTAATCATTGATTTCTTGGTTGTATGGGTATTTAATTTGTGATGATTCACTGAGCTGTATATTTTGTTTTGTACACTTTGCTAAGTGCGATTCATATTTAAAAAGAACCACTTTAAAAATGTATTTGAGTGTAGACAATGTTTCATTAGTTTCAGGTGCATCATGGGATACACCTTCTCTATACTTTATGTTGTGCTTACCACAAGTGTAGCTCCCATCTGTCACCATGCATTAGTATTACAATGATCACTACTGTATTTCTTATGCTGTGACTTTTATTTTTGTAATTTATTCATTCCCAAAATGGATGCCCGTATCTCCCACTCCCCTGCCCTCTGGCATCCATTAGTTTGTTCTTTGTAGTTGTAAGTCTCATTCTGCTGTTTGCTTGTTTATTCATTTTTCTTATATTCCATATATTAGTGAAATCATACGGTATTTGTCTTTCTCTGTCTGACTCATCTCACTTACGTAATACCCTCTAGGTCTATCCCTCTTGTTACAAATAGTAAAATCTCATCTTTTTGTGGCTGTGTAATATTCCACTGTATATATAACACATCTTCCTTATCTATTTGTCTGTGGATGGACACTCAGGTTGCTTCTGTATCTGAACTATTATAAATTATGTTGTGATTATCATAGGAGTGCATATATCTTTTTGAAGGAGTGGTTTTATTTCCTTTGGGTAAATACCCAGTGGAATTATTGGATCATGTGGTAATTCCATTTTTAATTTTTGAGGAACCTCCATACTGTTTTTCATAGTGACTGTAGCAGTTCACATCCCCAGCTTTTCAAAAAGAAACGGTGAGAGAAGAAAAGAAAATGCCTCCAGAGGAGAGTAGATTCTAATGCCTAGAGACTTTTCCCTATGCTAAACCTTTGTTCTTTGTCATGCCATCTCTAGTTCAGATTTTTTGTTATCTTTAGCTTAAATCAGAGGTTGGACAGCTTTTTCTATAAGGCATCAGATAGGAAATATTTTATAGTTTGTAGGCCAAAGCGTCTCCATTGCAACTACTCAACTCTGACATCGTAGCATGAAAACAGCCATAGACGATATGTAAATGAAAGTATCCCTGTGTTCTAATAAAACTTTATTTATACACATCGAAATCTGAATTGAATACAATTTTTACATTTCATAAAATGTTATTTTTGTGATGTTTTTCAAATGTTTGAAAGTGTAAATGCGATTTTTATGTGTTCGGTGTACAGAAATAGGCAGCAGACCAAATTTGGCCTGCAGGACATAGTTTGCTGATCATTGGCCTAAACCACTTACATTATTTTCTCATACACCCCTATACTCTAATACATGTTCCTTTTAAACTGTCCTCTATGCTGTTCCAGATATATCTTTTTACAATACAAATGTGATCATGGAAGCTGCCTCTATGACAAGCTGAGGTTGCTGAACAGGAGCTATTCAGACACAGGCTGGGTGAGAGGGTGCAGGCAAGGCCCTCCAGGAAGAGGGGGAAGGGAGGACAGTGCAGACAGAATACAGCATGGCGCGTGCAGATAGTCAGCTGCTAGAGGTAGCGTTCACGTGCGGCACTGGGTTAGGGATGGGGTGGAGAAGTTGGCCGCACTTCTTGCTGGAAGACTTTTTATGCTACGTAAAGGAAATTGGACTTTATCTTTTTGTGGTGAGTTGCTGTTCAGGGATTTTAACAAAGAAAATGCACGGTCAGTTTTTCTTTTTTTTATTTCATTCCAGCAAACATCCATTACCCTTAGAAATTAAGGTTTTAAAAAATGATCCTTTTAGTAACTTCGCTTTCAGCGGAAAGGGAAGCAAAATCCAAATTGCAGTAGGTTAAATAATAAATGATGGGTAAATTTTATATGCAGGGCAATAAACACAATTTTGCAGCCCTAAATATGTGTTTGCTTGTTTGTCTATTTATTGATATACAAGTACCAGTCCAAATAACTGCACATATAAATACCTGCTAGAAAAGTACCACGATGTGGTATGAATACATGGGTTGAGATTCAAGTCAGGAAGACCACTTTTTGCTTCATGGTTACCACCTCGGATTGGAATTTTACTCAGTTATAGAGGTGCCTGGGTGGCTCAGTTGGTTAAATGTCCAACTTCGGAGCAGGTCATGATCTCACGATTCATGAACTTGAGCCCCACATCAGGCTCTGTGCTGCCAGTTCAGACCCTAGAGCCTGTATCAGATTCTGTGTGTCCCTCTCTCTCTCTGCCCCTCCTCTCCTTGCCTTCTGTCCCTCTAAATACATACATACATACATACATACATACATACATAAATAGGGGTGCCTGTGTGGCTCAGTCTGTTGAGTGACCGACTTCGGCTCAGGTCATGATCTCACGGTTTGTGAGTTCGGGCCCCGCGTGGGCTCTGTGCTGCCAGCTCAGAGCCTGGAGCCTGTTTCAGATTCTGTGTCTCCTCTCTCTCCCTGACCCTCCCCCACTCATGCTCTGTCTCTCTCTGCCTCAGAAATAAATAAACATTAAAAAAAATTATAAAAAAAAATAGTAAATTACTCAGTTACTTAACCTTGGTTTCTACAACTAACAACACGATAATTAAATTTGATGACAGCTTTCTGTAGTTCCTACTAATATCTTCATGTTATTGACTTACAAGAGGTTTGTCTGTTTATAACTTTTATTATATATTTGTACAAATTATATTTTCATATTTTGTTTTCCCATTGGAAAGATACTTTTTGTCACTATGGAACATTTTTGACCCATTGGATATTAGCAGTAGAGGTGGAGATGAATCACTGTTATATGTTTCTAATCCTGTTTTGTTTTTTTTTATCCTCTGTTCAATTTTAGCCTTGGATCAACTGTGCAGTTCTCTTGTGATGAAGATTATGTCCTACAGGGGGCTAAGAGCATCACTTGTCAGAGGATAGCTGAAGTCTTTGCTGCTTGGAGTGATCACCGCCCTGTATGTAAAGGTAAAGAAAAATCTTTAAATCAAAATGCTCTCTTCACAACATTTTAATAGTTTTAACTTTATTCCACCGAGTATAAGTTTCAATTAAATCTTTAAGGTGTAATGCAGTCTTTAAGGAAGTACTTAACTTATGTATTTAGCAATAGTTGTTGAAAACCTCTAATGTGAAGCCCTGGGTTAGGTTCCCAAGGAGTACCCAATGTAATAATTGGAGTAATATGCAATATAAGACACTGATGACTTTGTTGGCTTTATTTTAATAAGAAATTACCTTGTGTAGACACTGATAGGGCCTGATTTTTTAACCGCAGTTTTATCTCTATTTGTATGCTTTGCCATTTTAATTGCATTTGTCTCCAATAAGCAGCGATACTGGTGTCGGTGGAGGTAGAACACAGTTCTGTGATTTGTTAATTTAATCTAAGACAAATCCATGTGTACCCTCTGGCTTCCCATATTACCAGTAACTGCAGATAAGATTTATTCCCACCACCTTCTTCAAATTAAATATTTCTATATGAATTAAATACACTCCCGTTTACTAAAATTTATTCAGCTGTGTTTGAAAGTCAACACCTCATCCTACTGGCAGTCGTGATTGCTCCTTTGTTGTTGTTGTTATTTTTTACTAATTGCATCCCTGCATATTTCAGTGTCCTAGTACTCAAAATTTCATTAGGCTTTCTTCACCCTCGGGGAACATTTTCACTGAGTCAACACACTGTAGATTCCCTTCAGGTGTCATAAGGGTGTTATCAGGGGAATAGAGAAGGGGCATATTTGAGAGCTACCATAAAGGAAAAAAGACAAAAGTATTTGACAACTGGCTGGATTTGGAAGGAGAAATTAACAAGAAAGAGTCAAAGATGATGTTCAAGTCCATGAGACCAGAAGAACCTCATGCTGTTAATAAGTACGAAGAAACTGAAAAATGGAGTTTTATGGAAAATTATCCACAGTTACTGCAATATTGTGATCATTGGCACCATTTGTAGGCACTTTGTGCTGGGCATAGAGCTAACCACCGTATATACTATGTCTTATTTAATCCTCAAAACAAACCAATGGAGACATTATTATCTCCATTTTAGAAATGAAGAAGCTAAGACCTAAAGCGATACAGTCACTTTCCCAAGCTCAAATACTTGGAAAATATTTCTCCTTAAGTCCTTAAGTCTATAAGTCCTTAAGACTTATAGAATGGAGAGAAAAACCAGATTTCAGAACTTTATTGATGGAATAGAAAATGATAAAATGGAAGCAACAAATATATTCCACTCACTTGGCAATGGCAATGGCAAAGAAGAGAGAATCTAGATGTTTTACAGATTTGAGTAAATTTTTTCTGTTATAGGTAGATGATTATTCATAAACTGTCTCCTTTGCAAAGGCTTTCAAAATGACATATAGTGTGATAACATTAAAAGTAAAGTGAAAAGGAGATGATACAATAAGGCAGAATAGTTTCATGATCCTAAACAAAAGTTTATATACAAGTGGGTAGACAACTGTTAAGAATGGTTTACATGTAAGACTTAAATATGGTGGCTGCCAAACCATGGGGAAACATGACCATTTTACACAAAAACCATTGTCTATAAAATACAAGCATAGCAATGAAACAGAAAAAGCAAACTTTTTCCTGGCTTTGAGGTCCGAAATGCCTTGCATTGTTTTTTATAAAGTAGACACTGAATAATAGGCATTGTGGGAATAACTTTCATCAATGTTCTGGCAATGACTAGAACAGTAAACTGTGTAAGGTTGATTTTTTATGGTGACCTCCACTCAAGACAAATTACAGTTATAAAGGACAATGTAGTGAAAATCATGGTTTCAAAGAGTGTGATCCAAGTATCTTGCTTCAGTTTTACATAAATTAGATGTGTGAACTTTCTGATGGCAATAAAGAATGGAAAAAATAGAGAGTAGATTTAAAAAAAAAAAAGAATAATGGTAATGCAGAAACAAAATCTCACACAAGAGAAGTTACAGCCAGATCATGGAATTTAAGGTCTACGTAAAGTAAGATGGAGACTATAAACCACCTTTTTTCATTCAAGACTCTCATTTCAATAAAAAGAATGAATCATATTTATTACAATTGTAAATTGTTCAAAGGCAGTAATAATGTTACATTATTCTGTTATTCTTCACAAACCCTATGGAACAAAGAGCAGCTCTGTAGTGACCCATATCTCAAGAAATACTTGTTGAAAATTAATGCGTGATTATTTTTCTTTGATTCCAAGATGCAGGAGCCAGGAGCTATAAATGTGCATGTTCAACATTCGTATAGTGATATTATTTCATCTACATTTTACATCTTTTCTGCAGATACTAATCATTTATACATAGCTTTTTTTCATTCCTCGCATGCAGGCGCATGTGTGTATGGTTTATAAAGTACATTTGGCTATTAGAAATTACTGGCTGTGGTGCTAGAAACAGTAATGCAAGGAACATGCTGAAATAGTAATTGAAGTTTTAAAATGACTATCCACAGTGAGTCGGAACAAAGAATAGTTTTCATGTCTCATGGGTGCTTGGACAGAATAAATATGCTTTTTTCCAGACAGCAGCATAAATAGCAGTATCAGTGCACTGCACCTTTGAGGGGTTATTAATATAGCTGCCGTCTATGTATTGCATGGTTGAGCAATCAAGAAATGGTGATTTTCAAGAGACTGAAAGTTCACACAAATAGCAAATTATGAATTAAAAGAAAAGGAGCAATTTACAAATTAATATTAATGGATTTTACACCAACTCAGACAATAATTTTATTCCCTAAATGGGATATGTGTATGAGATATTTACCAGTTTACAGTTATGGAGACAATTATTCTTTGCTGGATAGTCAGTAGATTTCTAAAAACTGGAGTTTATGCAAATAAGCAGACTTTTGCACTTGACTGATATATAGAATGTTTATTTTAGATATTCATGATATTCAAATAAACATCATTTGTTTGAAAATTGATAGTTTGTTAACTAGGAAATATGTAGGATAGTTAATATTTCTAGATCAGACAAAGCTGTCGACTAATTTTCAAACAATATTTGGACAGTCCAAATAACCAGTCAAAGCACAAGGGCATTAACCACTCATGAGAGTAATGTAAAAGGTGGCTAAGGAAAGATTAGAAAAGAAGGCAAAAGAAATACAAAAGTATTGGAAATGGGTAAAATCAGAAAGTCACCTTTTAATTCCTTTATTCAATTAATTATTCAATCATTTGCATAAGTAGTGATTAATATACTTATTTATTTCGGATTCCACAAACATTAATGAACATTAGTAAGGATCCCAAATTAAATATGTGGGATACACAGTATGTGATGGTTTTAATTATTTTATATTGAAATTCAAAACTAAAAAATATATGGTAGAGTATGTTGTTTACAAGAGAGGTACAATTCTCTGCAGAATTCAGGTGAGGAAGATTATTCCCAAGTTTGGAGACCGTCAGGCCTTAAGATAGAAGAGCAGGACTTGGAAGTTGTTTTGAATTTCAACATAGGAAGTTGGAAAGCATTCCAAATATAGAGGGTATGTCATGAGCGAAATCACAAAGTGAATCGGTGTATCTGTGGAAGAAGATGGGGGAGGATGGGCATTCCAGTTTGGTTAGGTATATAAAGGAATATGAAGTGAGGTCAAATTAGAGGGGTTGTATAACTCCTCCTTTAAGTGTTTTTGGAAGCACCCTAAACCATTCGATAGTATATATATATACTGCAAGTAACTCCTATCTTTCCATTTGGACTATAACTTACCATACACAGTGCTAGCACACTAATCCCATCAAAATCTCATATTTGTTATGTCCCACTACTTTTCAATGGCCCCATTTTATTTCTCAATTTCGTACTGTGAGCCAGTAAAATGAGACAATCAAGAATATGAACGCAGGGATGAGACTTCAAATCTTCTTCGATCTTCTACTTAAGTAATATACTCTCGTCATTAATTATCAGATTTCTTATCTTGAAGTAGAGTTCCAATACATCAGGATCTACTCCATCTAGAGGTAAGAATTTGTGTGAGGACAGGGCGCCTGGGTGGATCAGTCAGTTAAGTACCTAACTTTTGAGTTCGGCTCAGGTCATGGTCTCACGGTTCGTGAATTTGAACTCCAAGTCCGGCTCTGCACTGATGGCGCAGAGCCTGATTGGGATTCTTCCTTCTCTCTCTCTCTCTCTCTCTCTCTCTCTCTCTCTCTCTCTCTCTCTCTTTCTCTCAAAATAAGTAAATAAACTTAATAAAGAAAAGAATTTGTGTGAGGATGGAATAAGGTAATCCATTTAAAACAGCGAGTATATGGGCTGAAGCACACTAATGGATGGAAGTGCTGGGTGGAGCCCTGCCCCTAATGCTTATCTCATCTGACTTCCAAAACAATCCATGATCTGTCTCCATGCAGTTGTTTCATTAACTCTCACCAGCAATTTATCCTAACATCTCAATAGTGAACACAATCACTGCCCTAATTTTCATATATGTGTGACTTGACCTGAATGGAAGAAAACCTAGTAACCATACACTGCTCACCTTTCAAAGTCTTAAGTCACCTTTCACCTCCTCCAAAACTTCTTTCCTATTTCAATTATCCATTACCCCCCCCCACACACACACACTTCTTTAACCTTACTTCACATTTTCTATCTTTACCACACAATTTAGCATTGAATTCTAGTCTCTTTGGCAGTGGTTCCTCACCATTTTATGGGCAATAGACTTGATCCTTCAACCAAAACCACGTCAGAAAGAACAAAATAATCAACACTTCTAAAGTACTTGACTTTCATTGGATTTCCTTTTGACTATTGCCAAAAAAAGGACAGTTATCTATATGGTTTATCCATATATTACCTTCGATTAAATGGAAGGATCATAATGGGGTTCCTGGGTGGCTCAGTCAGTTGAGTGTCTGACTCTTGATCTCAGCTCGGGTCATGATCTCATTGTTTGGGAGTTTGAGCCCCAAGTCGGGCTCTGCACTGGCAGTTTGGAGCCTGCTTGGGATTCTCTCTCTCTCCCTCTCTCTTTGTCCCGCCCTGCTCATGTGCACATACTCTTTCTAAAAATAAATAAATAAACTTAAAAAAAATTGGAAGGATTATAATGAGATTCTACTCCTTTGTTCACATACAAAGTGAAAAATGGGTATTGCAGTTTATTTGGTAGATAATCACTGGCCAAACCTAAGGGTTATAACCCTAATTAATGAATATTTATTAAGGGCTTTGAGGTCTTACAGTTTCCAAAATTCTTTCACATATGTTTTAGGCTCCTTCTCATGTTTTGTTCTTCTTCACAATGTTTACATATATTTTTGTGCATATGATAATTGCTAAATAAGCATTTTGAATAAATATTGTGGAGAGACTTAATTATAACAGACATTTTTAAAAGATAGTAATGTGCTGATATTAACCACAGAAAGTTGCCCTGGAAGAAGGCTTCCTGTTATGCAAAAGCAATTAGAAAATTTTGCCCAAGAGCAAACCAGAACCTGCTGAAATTTATCAACCAGAAACACATATAGCAGGTGTTTGTCTGTAGCTGTTATTGATGCCTTCTTAGTTTCATGGAATAATGTTACAGATGAGATGATGCATAATAAGGGTGATATTAGCAATTAATAGAGTGACATATGGTGAAGAAGATAGACAGATGGTTTAGATATGGGTATTTATCATACATTCATGTTTTTTTGATGGTCTTTTTTCCGTTAAAAATAATAGTTTGAAATGTATTATATAATTTTGATAAGGAAATAAATTTTACTGCCAATGAATATATTTTAATGACAAGATGTTATTTACATATTATGTGCTGCAGATGATAGTGATGCATTTATGTATATAATTTAAAATTCAAAACTACCCGAACAATTAGAAATTTTGCATTTCAATAGCAGCCTTCCAACAATTGTTCAGAAATACATTCCACACATCTTGCCTACCTCACAAACTTATTAGGAAAATATGCAAATAGTTAGCAAATAAATGATCCTGTTTTGGTATATAGTGGTGCGGAGGGATCTCCACAGTTATCAGTGAGAACTTTCTATTTCCACCCCCCCCTTTCCCTGGGTATATGACCTTGCTTATCTTGCTTAATGTTTCCTGGGCTTCCATTTGCTTTGTTGGTGATTACTCTGAACTTCTTCCAGTTGTAAATTCTAAAAATTCGTAAGTACATTTAGTGCTTTCTAGACTTTAGAACATGGTAAGGTTATTCTTGTTTTTTCAATTTTTAAAAATAGGCTTTGGTTTTTAGAGCAGTTTTAGGTTCAAAACAAATTTGAGTGGAAAGTACAGAGTTCTCCTATATCCTCTGCTCCCACTTGGCACAGAGTGGTACATCTGTTACAATCAATGAATTGACACTACCTTATAATTATGCTAAGATTATTCTTAGTTAAATGTTTGTCTTGGTCTTCTAGGGCAGCTATAGCAAAATACCATAAACTGAATGTCTTATAAACTACAAACATTTATTTCACAGTTCTAGAGACTATGAAGTGCTGGACGATGTCTGCTGGGTACCAGCTTCCTTATTGTAGCCTTCAGACTGTAACTTCACATGATGAAAAGGGTGAGGGATCTCTCCAGAATCTGTTTTATAAACTCACTAATCCCATTCCTGAAGGCTGTGCCTTTACCACTTAATCATCTCCCAAAGTCTCCACCTCCTAATATTATCACTTTAGGGGTCAGGATTCAACATATAAAGTATATGGAGAGGGTACAAATAGTCCATAGCAATGTTTTCCTTTACCTTTGGTGGTCTAGTGTCTGTCTTAGTTCCTGGCACAAAGCGGGCAATAAGAACAACAACAACAGCTACAACAACAACAGCGACAACAACGATACTATATGATAAACTATTGCTAACAGAAGAGTACTATTCTTTATTGCACTGTGTTTTAGGTAGCAGTTTAAAAATAGATCAATGTTACTTTTACTTTGTGCCAAAACTGTGGTTATCAGTCATCAAACTGCTTCAAAGTAGTTTAGATTCTGTGAATCTTTTATGCCTCATTTACTATTAAAGATATAATTTCATATTAACTTAAAGGAGTATTTATATTCATACGTTTCTTACTATGTTCATTTTCAATGATGTGTCCTTAGAAAAGTAAAGTTGATTGTAATGTGATTCTTGATTCTGTTATCTTCTCACGATTATAGTTTTGAGAGTTTTTAAGTGGAAAATAATATATTAATTATTAAAGCTAGTAACAATTTTTGGTGAGTTGGGAGAGAAAATAAACAGGAAACAACTCTTTTATTTTTAGCACATATAATTTTAAAGCCCTGAGGATCTGAAAACTAATGGGGATGAAATGGACTATGTGATGAACAAAGCTCAAATGACTAAGGAAGTAAAAATAATAACCTGATAAACAATGGATGTTTTAGCTGAACAGCCAAGGAAACACCTGAAATGTGTTATCTTTATGAAAGCATGAACAAACTGAAAACTAATGAAATCATCACAGGAATACAAAATTTGCAAGAGAAACTACTTGTTTGAAAGGAAATGTCAAAGAATTGTTAAAATGAAATGACTTTTTTTTGTGTGTTTGTAGTAAATCTGTGACATTCCTCAAAATTCCCCTGGAATGGAGAAAGCCTTATTTTCTGTGTTTGTTGACAGGATGTGCTATTATCATAAAGTACTGGAAGATCTATTCTTACTTAATACCCTTTCCCATAATTCTGATCACCTTGAAAGATGGGCGAAGTAAAGACGTTGGAGTGAGGGCCTTCCATCTTGAGATCTTCCACAGTGCAAACTCACTTTTGTCTTTAAATAGCAGGATACCTACTTCTGTGCTGGAGAGTTTGCAGAGAAAATGATTGTAGAGGGATCACTAGAACGTCTGACACTTTTTCTGTGCACTCAAAGAAGAGAATTGTACCATGCAAAGTAAAAGATGCAAGGTGAAATGAAAAATATGAAGACCTGGGAAAGACACAGACACAAACAGGAAACAAAAGGCATGGGCAAGATATGTAGACACATGATTGATGAGAAGGGGGCATTTTTTGATATTTAAATTGAATGTATTTGAAATTTAAAGAATCATGGATTTTATCCTTGATATGAATATAGAGACTTTATCACATTTGGACAGATCTTTCCTTATATTAAGGGATAAACTATGTTCGGCTGCTTAGCTAGTCTGACACAAGATTTTCTGCATCTAGGTATATAGCAACAGCATTTCCAATCACTAGCCAGGCGTGGCACCTGGCTGACATCTTCACAAATACTTGAATGAATGAATGAATGAATGAATGTTTCTCACTCTGCTAGACACAACATAAGAAACACAGAATAGAACTGAGCACATCACATCCTCGAGGAATTTCCAATCTCGTTGAAAACAGTACATTCGAAATGAAACAACCAGAGAACATCCCTAAAGCAACAGAGGCATGGTTGCACAGACAATGTTTATGTCATAAAGATAATTCAAAACAAAGGTAGGACAGAAGACAGAAATGAGAATGTTAACCTTTGGGAAAAAAAATCCATAGACCATGAAAATATCACTTACTTTCTCTTTTAATTGAATATTACTGTATATTTCTAATTTGGGAAATCATTCATTTTTAACAGCATTGATATTTGTTAAGTAAAATTTATTAGGTAAATTTGTTACCTAAAGTTTATTTGTTACCTAAAATTTATTAGATAAAAGGAGAAAAAAGATGAACTAGAAATTATCTTTGTCTCAAGATCAGTTCTCTACTTTATGGGAAGAACACAGTAGAAATGCGTGCATTGCCATACATCCCAGTAACAGACACTGCCGATAAATGAACACAGTGCTTTCAACTCAGTGAGCATAAAACAACCACTCTGCCTAGAAGAGTCCAGAAAATTTAATAAAAAAATGAATAGGGACTTAAGAAGGATAGGCAGACAGACAGATTTATAAGTTGAAGAATGGAAAAATATGTAAGACAGAGAAAACTATACATAAAGTATCAGGGTTGTGAAAGAGACCTATATTAGAAAGAGAGCAAGACACTGATGGAGTATGGAAGGGCATAAATTTATTGATGGTGGGAAAAATGGAGATCTATTGGTTAGACACATGGATCTTATATGCTATATAAGATCTTGTGAAGCGTCTTGTATGCCAGTGACAAAGTAAATATTGGGTTTTATCTTGGATTCATAAAGAGGAAGCATTTTTGCTTCTAACTTTTTAAAAAGGGATTATTTATTAATTTAATGTGTTGAACAATTGTTTATTCAGTGATAATTATGTGCCAGTCAGACACTGGGGTAGGTACTAGGGATAAAAAGATAACTAACTGAAAATCACTACTTACAATGAACTTATTCTTAATGGTGGGGGCCAAGAGAAGATCCCAAAGTTAATATACCATTACAAAAATCTATCATTAACTCGATACTACAGCTATATAAAAGGTGTTCTGGGAGTTGACAGAGAAGGCTTCCAACAAGAGGAGGACACTGAGCTGGACCTTGAAGACACAGTAGACAAGACCAATAAAACAGTAGTGGATATGAACGGTACACCAGATAAAACCACATTAGAAAAGGCACAAGATAACAAGCTACTATGTTATAGAAAATGAAATATGAATGGAGAGAGGTAACACTGAAGGTAGGGTGTCCAGTTTGACTTTCAATTAAGTCAGTGATAAGAGAAATGCAGAGAAAGGATTAGAAAAGAAGTAGATTGGAGGTGACACCAATATATACGGGGTAGGAGGAGGAAGTTGAGTCCATGAAAGAGACTAAAAAGGAAGCAGCTGGAAGCAGAGATGGATAACAGGAGAGAATGGTGTTATGACACCACAGTGAGGAGAGATTGTATAAATGAAGTGAGTGTGGTCAACATTTTTAAATTCTGCAATGTGAGGAATAAAAAAAAAAAAACTCATTGAGTTCAACCAAGAGGATACCAGTGATCTTGGTAAAAACCATTTTCGTTGGAATCGATGTGGAAGACACATGGCTATAGTTGAAGAGTAATGAGGTGAGAAAATTGAGGCATAAAGTGAAAAGCAGAAACTTGGCTGTGAGGCAAAGGCAAGAGCTAGGTTCATGGAGAAGAGCATGCAATCTGGGAAAGGTTGTTTTTAAAATATACGAGGTTCAGGGGCACCTGGGTGGCTCAGTCAGTTAAGCATCTAATTCGGCTCCGGTCATGATCTTGTGGTTCGTGATTCTGTGCCCCACGTTCAGCTCAGTGCTGACAGTCTGGAGCCTGCTTGGGATTCTCTGTCCCTCTCTCTGCCCCTCCCTCACTTAAGCTCACTCTCTCTCTCTCTCTCTCTCTCTCTCTCTCTCTCTCTCTCAAATAAGTAAACTTTACAAGAAAAAAGAAAGAAAGGAAAAAAAAGAGGAAAGGAAAAGAAAAAGGTATGAGGTTTAAATAATGAGTACCTTGGTCTGGCATGTGTGAGAGGTTGAAGAGGTTGGTGAGAACTGGGCCAACTGGAAGAGACAGTTCCCCAATATGAAGTGTCTGGGATTCAGAATAGAGGGGATAGCATTGAACTTGGAGAGGAGTTAACACACACCCTCCTCTCAGGTAGGAGACCATGAGGAAGGAACCAGTGAAGCCGTAGATAAGTGTACAGGTGGGAAACAAAAGAAGGCATCATTCTCAAGTGGTGCTCTTCCTCTTCCCTCATTTTTCTTTTTTTCTGTAAAGTGGGTGAGGTTATCTAAGGAGAAGAAGAAATCCAGCAGTTCTGTGATTAAGCAGGATGGAACCGAAGATGAAATTGATAGGCAGAGAGAGCTGGGGGAAGTCACCACGCAGTCAGCCTCTGAGAAACAGGATCATATCCTGAGGGTTCCATTTAGGCCAGTGGTCCTCATCCCTGGCTGTGCATTACAATCACCCTGAGAGCTTTTGAAATAAAAACCTACGCCTGGGTCCCAACCCACATCAGTGAAATCATACTCTCTGGAGGAGAGATAATTCAGTTCCTGTATCCCCTCTGAGATATACTGGTCAGTTTAATTGTATTGAAGATTCAGAAAACAGCTTGAAATGATATTGTTTCCTTAGAGAGTCTCTCCCTCATTCCCGAGAAGTCATGTACTCACTGGCAGGCTGCTTGGAACATTTAGTTACACATATCGTATTCCTGTTCTACAGACTGGCAAAGTGGAAGTCTGATGCATTCAGGTCACCAAGGCAGAGCAGCAGCTCACAACGTCCTCTTCTTACTGGACACATGCAGATACGAGAGCTATATAAATTTGCATGTTAAATGTCAAAAATGGACTCATTTTCATACTTATCATGTATTACCAGCTGGAAATGGCACCGATTTACTTTTGAGATAAGTGTTTCTTGGGAAGAAATGAAATGGGGTCACAACTGAATGAGCTGCACTTCATTTGCACTCCTGCCATCCATTTATTTCCGAGAGCTTTAGCTTATTTATTCTGAGGGAACAAGACAAGGCAAATGCAGGTTTGTAGCATGGAAATCGTTTTGAGAAGAAAATTAAATAACTATGACTTTACGAAACATGAATTCTTTTCAAAGTTGGTCGTAAGTGCCAACGTTTCAACATATGCATTACATTTCCACCTCCTTTCCTTGTTGTCTTTGATAATCCGATTCGTGCAGCATTTGCTTTACTGGCTTATTATTTTAGATATTTTATTTAAAAAAAATACTATTTCAAATTCCGCATTTCTTTTATATAGTTAAGGTCAATATTTATGACTTTCTTGCTGAGTGCTGTTTTGCTACAAAACTCTTCTTAGTTCTTGCACAAGTTAAAAAAAAGCCATCTTGGATGATTTCATGATGCTCTAAACCTATTTAAAGTTAACAAAAGTTCATGGTTCATTTTCTTGGCCTTGGGTAAACTTCTCCTTCAACGTTTGAAGGATAAATATTCATTCATGTTTAGCAGGACCTGCAGTTATATTTTATTCTGAAAATAAATACTTAGGGTATTATGATATTGTTACTTTTAAGCACCGTTAACACATCTCACATCTAGATATTTCCACCAAATTCTAAGGGGAAAGGAAAAGGCAACAAAATGTTTAGATATAAAAAACAAAAAGCAAAAGAAATGAGAAGCATCTTACTGCTTTTTTAAATCTGCTTCCTCAAGGATCAAATGTGGCTTTCTATAAGACTATTGGGAATGCTTTCTGAAAACCTTCTCATTTACCATTGTTTACATTTATCATTGTTTTACATTTAAAACCTTTATGTTTGTGAGCATAATTCATTCCAGAAACATGCTTGTAATCCAAAGCACTTGTATTTCGAAGCGAATTTCCAGAACCATTGGCTCAGTTGTGACCATGTGACTTTCAGCATCTCGTACTACTCGTATAGCAAGGCATTGCTTGTTTATCAAGTTAAAATTTATTAGAAATGTTTGCTTATCTTGCAGAACACTCGCAGAACAAGTTACTCTCAATCCAAGGTTTTCCTGTATTTTGTTCTTTTCTGCATAAAATTCTTTCCAATTTATGCAAGGATGGCATATGCTATTTTTCTTAGCTATTTAGAATATTTTAAAAAGAAAATTAAGTCATAAAGAGCGTGTTGTTAAAAAATGTTTTGTGAGGTCTTCACAAAAGGACTCTAGTTGTTTTCCATTTTCATGACCATAAAAATATTTATTATTTAAATACAGCAGCATTCATTCTGAGCCATGAACACCAAAGCCACATTTGGCTTTTTATTTTCTTGGGCTTTTAATTATTTTGTCTGTTAGGAAGTAATGACAGGATTGGCTGATGTGAACATGCCCTCTGCCCCTGGTACAGCTTAACTGCCTGAGAAAGTTAAAACCTGGGAGGAATAGGAGTAGCTTATTTTAGAAATTATAATAACTAAGGAAGGAAATAGTGGGTACTATAAGTGTATTTAGAATGAAAAACAGCAATCCAAACAAGTTGTAAGAGAAAGTAAGGAGATTACAGCTCAATATGCTTTCAGGGGCTGAGGACTAGAGTCAGAAAGAGTATATGCAGGGGAATGTATGCAGGGGAAGATATCAAAAGACCCTGCAGCAGCAGTAAGATAATTGGCAGAGGAACCCTGATTTTAAAATACAAGTGCAAATCATAGATGGATAGGCCTATGACCAGCATTGGATATTGAATATGTGATATATAGTTGGAAGAACTCTACCAGGCTGTCTGGAGCCAAGAAAGTTAGCAATGTGAAATACGCTAAAAAATAATAATTAAAACAATTTTTTATTTATATGAAATAAGGAAAACAATTATACACATAATTATATACACAATTGTTATAATTATTACAATACTATATTATAGTAATTATATATAATTATAAAACTTCAGTATTTCATAATTATCTTTGAATATTAATAAGAAACATGTAGAAAACATATTCAGACAACCTAATGATTTGTTGTGTTACTTTCACTACAGAACTTATTAGAATCTCTAATATTCTCAGTTTCTTTGTTTATCTTTAAAAGTAGAAGTGTAGGGGCGCCTGGGTGGCTCAGTTGGTGAAGCATCCGACTTTAGCTCAGGTCCTGATCTCACCATTCCTGAATCCGAGCCCTGCATCCGGCTCTGTGCTGAGAGCTCAGAGCCTGGAGAATGTTTCAGATTCTGCGTCTCCCTCTCTGTCTCTGCTCCTCCCCTACTGGTGTTCTGTCTGTCTCTCTCTCAAAAATAAAGAAACATTAAAAAAAAAAAAAAAAAGAGTAGAAATGTAGTATGTAACACAAGCTCAAAGAAAATGCTGACCTGGGCTGAACATTTTGGAAGATGCTGATTTGGGCTATCTTAACTGCAGTCACTTCCTAACTGTTCCTGCTTCTGGTTTCCCCTTTCTCACATTTGCTTACCTTATCACTACTAGAGTACGCTGACTAAAATCATCATCATAATAAATAAAAACAAAACACTTTCAATATGCCATCCCATTTCTGCAAATAATTCATTAGTTAAGTATTCAATTCAAAATTTCTTAATGTGGTATTTTGGAGCCTCCAAATATTGTCTCTGAACTTCTTTGCAACTTCGTTTCTTCTTAGTCCCAAACACTACTCCAGAAGGCTAAATGTCACCATACCCTATACTACTTTCTAATATATCTCTTTAGTGAAAAGAAGATACTTGGATTCAAGAACCATCTCCTCCATTGTGTGTTTATGGTGATAGTATCTAACAATTTCTTTAATTTCCTGTCTCTCATAGGAACTGTGCTGACTATATATATTACCTATAATGCAGAATTTTGTCTTTTATAGATGAGAGTAGTTCAAGTAAATTGCTTGAAAAAACCACAGCTCTTAATCCTGGAACCAGGGTTCAAATTTACAATTAGAACTATGTACAATTTCAAAGTTCATGTTGTTTTCACTCTCCACACCGACTTAAAGAGCCCAAAACATGATGTGAAGAATATACATGCTATGGATATGATGAATATCCGTTAAACTTTGCAAAGGTTCACATACTTTTGGTTCTTACAAAGTTTCTTGGGAGAAAGATTGACTCTCAGTTCTAGCGTGTATAAGGCATTTGGCCTCCTTTTTTTCTTTTTTTGCTTTACTACCTAAATCCTGACTGAACTGTGTCTGTGGATTTTGTCCAAATATCTTTCATTAATTAACTTCTCCCTTTTCTGGTTCATCTCCTCTGAGTTGTCCCTTGGAAAAATCTCCCCTCTTCTTAAAACCAAGAGTCCCTCCGAAATATCAAATTTCATCTATTTGATGGATAGATATTCACAGTTGCACTTTTGTTTTCTTCGTAGTCAAACATTATGGTAAATGTTGGCATACCTAATTATACTTAAAAAATGTACCCCAGGAAGCTTGAGGTTACTGTTAATATATTCATTGACTAGTTTTGAAAGAAACAGGGAATTTTACAAACAGATATTCAGGCCCTATGGCCATAATCTGCAAAGATAAAGGAAAGCAAAAATATTTCTCAGTAAAGAAGAATTTGAATGTGTGTTGAGAAGAGGAAGAAAAAACCAGAGAGTTGGTGGGATATTAAGGAATATGGGAAGAAGCTGAAGCCTTAGGAAAAGGTAGCCGGGGAGAAATCCTTGGGTCAGATGAAGAAACGACTTATAAGAAAGGAGTGATCTAATATCTATTTCTAATTTTTAACTTTTAATGTAATTTTTTGTTACTGCCATGAAAACTCCTTACCTTGTCTCAGTCCCCAAATCTTAATAAGTAATAGTTGATCCTAGTAGTTGGTAGTGGTTAGAGAAGAATAGATAATAAATACAAAGGATAATAGTCTCCTTTTCCAATTATTAGAGTTTTTTAAATGAAGTTTAGAGTTCTCAGATAGTGTAGAGGCTTTTAATGTATTAAAGCATGGGAAGATACGTGAGTTATTCTTTTGGTAAAGCTTGTGGTGCATTGCTTGATAGGAGCTCTGGTGACATAAAAAGTAGTCAACCCTGTGGACTCAGTACATGCCTCAGGATTGTCAGAGGGATGTATCAAGACTATGAAGGGTCTGAGGTCTTACCTTACTTGCAAATTAACAAGTTAGCTTGCCATACTTTTATGTTGCTAGAAGAAGTCAAAAGACTCCTAGGTCAGGGACAAAAGACAGTTTACTACTCACGACATGAGTAGGAGGCAGAACATCACCATTGTTGCCAACTCCCTGAGCCCCAGTTTCTACATGGCTGCTTGAAGAAGACCAGATAACAGCTGCTTATGCAATGGGTTGCATTATAGGAAAGGAACCCCGAGCTTAGGGAATCCAAATCTTTTACAATGGGCAGTATGCATGCCTATTTATTTGCTCTGGAGGGAGACACTATCTCTATCTTCCAAGACTGTAAATAAACGGGTCCTTTTCTCTGGAAGGAGAAACTTTGTCTGTCTTCTAAGGCCATTCAATATGCAAACAAACTTAAAAAGATACTCCAGAACAAAGGCAGTTAGTGCTTTTGCTTGCAAGATGCATGCAATTATGATAGGTCCATGGAGAATTACCTCCTGACTATATCTACCTCTCATTTCTCTATCTTGGCTTCTGGTACATTTTCCCATGAGAATTCCCATTAGTCAGATGCTGATTAATCTGAATGCCAGAGGCTGAAAACAAATCCATTCAATTTTCATCATACAGCATTTAATTAAGATTATTATCAACAGGACTCCAAACTACAGAATGAGGCCAACCTCCAGGGACCCAAACCCAACTAGCAGAACAAATTACACCAACCATCAGTGTCTACATTAGAAAATCAGGTGGCTTTTTCCTCTCATTTCTGTATTGATATTTGCACTTGTCCCAAGACATTAATCCAGGCACTATAAGATGCATTAACAATTGCCTTGACCCACATGGTAGAAGTCTAGGGCAATTCTACTATCCTTAACAACTCTGGCCAAAAGTTGAGGCTGATGTGAATGACTTCCAGAACCAAGGTGGTATCATTGATTTTTTTTTAACTAAGGCCAGTAGCTTCCCTCAGGTACCCAGGGTAGCTTCAAAAGGCAAGATCTCCAGAGTGATCTTATTGTTACATGATATAAAGGTGGTATATTTCTTAAACTCTTTTAACTGTCCTGACTGTCCCTTGGTGTCTTTTATCAACACCCATAAAGCACACATCACCATGTTTGGAAAGAGAGGCTGGTTAATGGTTAAATACATGCCTTCCCCATCAGAAGAGTCCTTAGGGCATACCTTATGCCTCTAGAAATAACCTGTTTTTTAAAGTTGCTGCCCCCAACCCCAAGGAGGACTTACATCAGTCAGGGGATCCAAGTCGATAGTGCCATCAAAGTGCTTCCAGTTGTTGGTAACAGCTTTCATACTTAAAATTTCAAATGATTGAGTTTGGTCCTTTTGGAAGAACTCTGTCCTATCTGTCTATACCATGAGAATGCTGACATTTGTTCACCCCATGGAATGACAAAGTAAAAACTATAAGAGTAGAGCTGTGAAAATATCTGGAGGGATGAACAAGTGTAATAACTGGGAGATTCAAAAATTGGGGTTAACCCATAGACCTCTTTTTAAGTTAGGACAATCATGGTCAAACCATGGTAAAAGACATTGGGCAGGAGATAGGAAATCTATCATTAATTTAAATGTATGAACTCACAACAGTTTTAGAATGCTGTATCAAGGTATTTTCCTTAAAAACAGGGCTACAGGGGTGATTCTGAGAAATAAAGATCATTAATGTCCCTCCCTCCCTCATACCTCTATTTCCCAGGAGTTGTTCCCCCTTCACCATCACAAAATCAATGTGTCTTATTCACCTTTTCTCTCATCATCATATATTCTTATATGGACATTTCATCCAAATATATCATATAAGAATTAGGGCATTTTATATAATGGGACCAAATATGTCCCCAAATTTTGTCCACGTGAGTTTCTGTAAAGGGGCTCAGTGATCAGTGTGTACTTAACCAAGTGACATTATCCTTATAATCTAGGATCATGTCAGTACAATAAAAGAATCTAGATCACTGAAGCAGAGTTAAGTCTGAATCCCCAAGCCATTTTTTTTTTATGCAGATTACCAAAATAAGCAGAGATATAAAAGCCAAACATGAATATAGTTGCTGTTAGGGGAAGAAAGACAAAGCATGCCATACCAGGAATGGTCAAAATGAAATCTCAGATTTGCAAAATAGAGCTGTATATACTGCAGCCATCTGATCATTACCCATAAAGTAGATAAGAAACACTAATCCCTTTCTGGAGATGGTCTCATTCTGTGACCAAACTGTCTTACAAAGGCTTGTAGGGAAGGAGAAGGGATGGAGTTGGGGATTTTTTTAAGTCTATTTTTAGAGTCCACTCTAACACTCAGAAATTCCAGATGCTTGTAGATGATAGAGAACATGAAAGGTTCATCAAATACTGTTACTATCAGTACATTTTTTTGAGTGTCTTTGTGATAATAGTTCAACCACTTTCAGATTGAAAATAGTCCTGAAAGCCAAAAACATGACAAATTTTATTTCAATGGCTCTGGTAGTATGGACTTGGATTATCAGACTAGACCAGCAATGGCATAACCTGAACAGGTGTCAACCACTGATAAAGCACTAAAGAACCACTGATAACTCTGAGAGGAGGTCAAAGGTCTGATGTAGTCAATCTACCAAAAGCAGGTAGGAATCTGACTTATGTGATGTGACTTCCCTTACCAGAAGACAAATGGAACAGCTTTTGGCAGAAATCACAAATCTTGTATGTGAGGATCTCTTCTGCACCCAAAACAGATTTCTTTATTTCGTGCCCAGTTTATAATAGTATATGTATTTCCATGTCCAGTAACATAATTGATCTGGGCAGAAATGGTGGCAATTTAGGTAGTGCAGGCTTGATCAACAACTTGGTTCCATTAGGTCTCATCAGAGAAAATGTCCTTAACATAGGCATCTGCATTAATGACTCAGATGGTTTAATACCCAACCACAATTATTTTCTTTTTTTTTTTTGTTTAGTTTTAAAAATTTTTTAACGTTTATTTATTTTTGAGACAGAGAGAGACAGAGCATGAACGGGGGAGGGTCAGAGAGAGGGAGACACAGAATCTGAAACAGGCTCCAGGCTCTGAGCTGTCAGCACAGAGCCCGACGCGGGGCTCGAACTCATGGACCGCGAGATCATGATCTGAGCTGAAGTTGGCCGCTCAACCGACTAAGCCACCCAGGCGCCCCAACCACAATTATTTTCAAAGTTCACAGCCTCAAAGGGGTGTCTGTCATCTTCTGATCTATAGTTTTCCAAGAGGCAGACTAAACATCTAGGATATTGACAACAACCCAAGTTAGTAAAATATAAGGTTTGTCAAGCGATAATTGACCATAGCTTTGAGAATGGCCTTGAGTTCTGCCTAGTGAGTAGAGTAACCATGTCCATTTTGTATTTTGTAAGGCTAATGTTAAGTTTCAACAGCCACAGCACATCAGTGGGTAACATGAGCAAGGCACATTCCTTTAGAATAATAGTTAATTACTTTTATATTGGGTTCTTATCAAGGCTGAATGTCTGACATATGGACTTATTGTGACTCTCCAGCCTGATAGTCACAATAAGTCCATATGTCAGACATCCAGCCTTGATAAGAACCCAATATAAAAGTAATTAACTATTATTCTAA
>NW_024412417.1:23206795-23217561 GCF_014898765.1 Herpailurus yagouaroundi | reverse complement strand
CAGCCTTGATAAGAACCCAATATAAAAGTAATTAACTATTATTCTAAAGGAATGTGCCTTGCTATTGACAATGGCTTCCTTTTGCCAGAGACTTTAATTAGCAAAACCATTAATTAAAGACAATTATAGCTCAAAAGAGTCATTAAAATTACAGAGATGAAAGATAATAGTACTTTTCTATATGATGATCTTCCCAATTAGGAGAATCCCCTCTGGAATTTGTGGGCATTCATAGCAAGTGGGTAACACATCAATACTAATTATGTATTGAACAGTAGAATCCTCAACTATAGTATATTGAATTGGCCAAAAGGACCCTGCCCACAAGGCCATATTAGTTTCTGTTCCCTATTGTGAATTCCACTCAAAACACACCAATTTGATTTGAATATCCAGTAATTCACAAGATTAACTAGAGTGGTGACTTATATGCCACTATCTGGAGTCATAACATTTTGAATCCCTCCTAAAATCTTCAGCATATTTGGAAAGCTGAATATGGCCTTTGGTCCCCAATGGGGATCAGGGAGACTTCAGTCCCACCCTTACTTATCCTCATCTTTAAAGCAGCTGAGATAGGTTGTTGTAAGGATGGAGAATCAGGAAACAGAGAAGGAGAGAATGGCTTCATGCCAACAAGCAAAGTTGAGTTTTCTTTCAGTTTTGAGTAGTGTAGTGGCTGCCTTCAAAATATTTTTAGATGTCTTTGAGTCATTTTCTCATCCTCTAGTAAGTCAACTCTGTCAACATTGAAAACATAGTCTGGGACAATAAAACTCTGAATATCAGCCAGTGCTTCATTTATGGTTTCCTTTGGGAGTTTGTCTCAGTAAAATCTCCCCAAGGGGGCCAAAGCTCTAGTATAGCAGCCAGAACCCAATGCCAGAGGTTCTGAAGTCTTTTAATGTTATCTACAAATGGATCTGTGGTTGATATTTTACACTGCAGAAAGGTCTGAGTCATCAGATGGTCCCACTATTGTCATTCTTCCTTATCAAAATCTTCCTGCCCTCTCACCTCTGAAGTGAACCAAAGTTCTAACAATCAGCCTGGTTTCTTTCCATAGTGGTCATAAATTTCTCTATTTTACTTTGAATGCAGGTAAGCGTGTTTATAGTTTCTCAGCAAGTGGGTAGAAACTTCCGCCTCCTTTCCTAAGGTGCAAATCTTAAAACTAATTCTTACTAGGGTGAGTACCTGAGACTGCCTGCCAAACCTTTGACGTATTTTCCTACCTGGAAGAGAGTTAGCATACCCGGAATTCTGTTAGGACACCTATCTCAGCTCTTACTTCACAGTACTCAGCCTGCAGCCCCCTTCCCAACACCTCCTTCCTCATTCAACAGACAAATAACTACAGGAGCATTTATTGCCTGATTGACCATTCAGTGTTGTCATTGTGCTTTCCATTGATGTCCAGTGACTTCTCTCAAATCACATTAATTGGCATGTGAGACCATCATATTTCTTCTTCTAATGAGCCTCGTTTTTGTCAGAATCCCAACCTCATAACTCAAACTGTCAAACACTTAGGGGTCTGAGATTTTACCATACTTGCAAGTTAAAAATTACACTTCCACAGTTTTGTGGATGTTGGCAGCAGTTAAAAGTTTACTACTTACAACAATGGAAATACCAGAGTTTCCGCTTTGGTGTCGCCTCTTCAAGCCCCAGTTTCCACATGACCAGATAAAGAGGACAAGACAACAGATCACATGCTGTGCATTGCAGGAGAGGAACACTAACTTTAGGGAACCCTAATCTTTTATAAAGGGCAATAATTATGCCTATCCCATTGCTGTGGAGGGAGAAATAGCCCTATCTTCCAAAATTGTAAGAAAATCTGGCATTTATTCTAAAATGAAACATGATCTTTCTCTCCTCTAAGGCTGTTTAATATATAAACATTCTAGAAAAAAAATAGTCCAGAACAAATGGTTCTGCATGCAAGAAATGCAAACACACAAGATACCCATGGAGAATTGTCTCCCAACAGCCTAGAAACAACCTACTTAATCCTGAGGGCACTAAATTCCTCCTCAGCAGACTGTGTGACTCTATGGGCCATGACTGCCATGATGGCTCGAAAGGGGATTGATCACTTTTTCATCCATGGATACAGAAAAAGTGTTATTAATGCAGTGATTTAAATAAATGTGGCCACCAATACCAAATGAAAGAACATTAAAAATAGTTACAAATGTGAAATCGGTATAATTTATTTTAGTAAATATTACAATTTTCCATATTGAATGTAATTTATTTTAACCAATGAAGTGAATTTCAGCCAATCATTCTTTTAAGTGCCGAAGCTAATCAGAAGACTCACCTACAAATATAGATATAGATACAGACATAGATCCAGTAGACAATTCAGCAAAAATATTTGTATCAGGTGGTGGATAAAGAAAAATATGTTGTAACACATCTTTAGTGAATTCTTTAGAATTTTAAAGTCTGAAATGCTTAGGAGGATACTTTTTAAAAATATCAGTGTGAAAATGTAAGTTTCTGTGAAAATGCTTTAGGTTAATCTGCTTTAATATTTTATCAAAGAAATAGAACGATATGTAAAATTCACAGTTTAGTGCTAGTGACTCAGATTTCTGCAAGGATAGAGCTAATAATAGTATGTTTCTACTCCACTAACTAGTAAATGAAGAGACAAAAATCCTACATTCCACATAAACCAGAATAATTGTAAGTTTAGTGTTCAGGTCATGAAAAAGTAGATGAGTGCTGAAGTAGGAATAGACTTGAACCATATAATACCTTAGAATTCAGGATTCCAAACTTTTGCATTTGATATTTTAAACTTGCACGTGCCTGTGTGTCCTGATTGTGATCTCTATGTATGTAGAGTTGAAATTAAGCTCATTTATCCTATTTATTAATATATTATTACTCATTTTCAAGAGCAAGTTCTATTTACCTTATTTACAGAGTTAATAATTGAAACTTTGGATAGTATGCAATAATAATACAAAACTTTAGAAACAGAGTCTTAATTTTATGTCTTCTGTGATTTCTCACAGTGTTGTCCAACAACCAAGGATTTAATATTTTACAACAGAATTGAAAATGCAGCCTATCTCCATACAATGTTATTATCTTGACAGAATTGAAAATGCAGTCTGTCTTTTTATAATGATCACATGATCTCATGTGTGATGAAAGATAAATAAAACATACTGTGGTCTTAACAATAAAACTTTCCGTTTTCTATAAATTTGTATGCAACTGACTATATATATATGTGTAGGTATGTATGAATGAGCATAGGTTCATATACATATATACATATATGTATTTGTTATGTGGTTTAAATCTTACTCAATTTTATTTTACTTTAATGTTGCAATCAAATGTCTAAAGTGTATACTGTCTAAAATAGGCACTGCCACTAAGTTTATACATTTTTAGTTACTCCATTACATTTAAACCTTATCATTCAAGTTATGCAGAATCAGAAGTAAAGGAAGTCTAAATGTAGCATTTTGCTTTGCTAAAAACAAAATTATAACTAGTGCACTGATATCTAACAACAACAAAGAAAGTCTTATTCACCGGTAACACAAAAATTGGGCTTAAGAACTACAATGACAAGTGAAAACCGTAATACCATATGATAAATTTTATTAATGCAAAAGCAGCACACATATAGTGCCATCAGCAAGCTAAGCATAATTATATTACTGGCAGGAAAATTGAATTCTTCAAGCATAAGAAGGACATTTTCTTTGAAAATAGTCCACAAATATCACAGTCTTCAAGCACTAAAAAAATGTGACCTGTATTCTTGATACCTTTTTCCTATTGGTTTTTGTGAGAGACTGTAAATTTATGAGGTTATTTAACTTTAGAAGGTTGCTTACATTTTTATTGAAATGTCATTTGTGCATAATAGTAAGGAAAAATAATATTTATAAAAATATTTCTATGCGGGGGGGCACCTAGGTGCCTCGGTCAGGTAAACATCCGACTTCAGCTCAGGTCATGATTTCATGGTTCATGGGTTCAAGTTCCTCATCGGGCTCTGTGCTGAGAGGTTGGTGCCTGGAACCTGCTTCGGATTCTGTGTCTCCTTCTCTCTCTGCCCCTTCCCTGCTTGCTCTCTCTCTCTCTCTAAAAAATAAACATTGAAAAATTAAAAAAAATATATTTCCATGTGGATAATGATTTGTCTGGCAAATACAAGGACAGTAGGTGATACCTATCTTAAACTTGAAAGCCTCTATCTTGCTATTTGTAAATAAATCACTGAAAAGTGACTGCTCAATGATTGCTCTGTTAGCCTTAGTTTTTTAACCTGGAGATTAGCTACTAACAGAAATTAAGTTTCCTGCCACAGATACTTATTACCCCTTGTATGTTGTAGTTAAAGCTGGAGTGGGTTCTCTGTCCCTCTATTACTCCATTCTATGCCTGTCTTATCCACTCTTGTATCTCTTCTCATCCCTACTTCCCTACACACGTGCAGGCATGCACACACACGTGAATTGTATCTTCAGAATTGTCTCTTGCCTCTTTTCATGGAAGAGTAACGTATCAATTCATTAATACCTATGTTCAAATTAACCTGGAAAGTTATTTATCAAAATGACCAATATTCTGAGCGTGTGTATCACACGAGACTCAGATAAATGAGAGGTTCTAGTCAGCTGGGTCAGAACAGAGCCCTATCGGTAGACATCCAGTCTATTTCTCTCCTCTCTTCACTTAGCATCATGGATTCCTTTTACACTACTGACTAAAATGGCTATTTTCAGCCTTAATTTATTCTGCACATATCTGGCAATTATTGATTGAGGTCATTCTGTACATCAAACAATGGACTAGGCTCTGAGAATAAAACGTTACACAATAATTAATGGATGTGGTTTCTGTCTTTAGTGAATTTGCTATCTAGTAGTGGGAGAATAACACACACACACACACAGACACACACACACAAATATACACATATGTGCAATTCTATCAGAATAATGATATCCTAAGGAACACTTGGCTCAACAAAAAAACAATACATGGGATCCTAGCCTAGAAAAAGGAAGAGTAAAGATTGATTTGAAGTGAGCCTATGAAGGCAAGTTTGGTCAAACTCTATAGGATTTTATAGACTATGCTAAGTTTCCTTTCATTCTAAGAGCAATGGGAAGTCATTTGTTGTTGCTTTTGTTGTTTAGAGGCAGAGGGTATGTATCATCAGATTTGCATTTTGAAAATATAATGTGCTGGCTGTAGGGATGAGAGTGGAAGGGAGGTTGTCCCAGTAGGAAATTGTAACAGCTTTAATTGTGGTAGTCATGGCAGACATGGAGACAAGTGAATGAGAAATTATGTGGGTGGGAAAATCCATAGCATTTGGTGATAAAGTGGGACAGAGTGAAAAAATATTCAATAGTAGAAATGATTTTTGAATTTCTGGCTTATACAATTTTCTAATTGTCCATGGTTATATAACAAATCATCCCCAAACTTAGTTGTTTAGTTTACTCATCAACAATATTTTGCTCAGGTTTCACAATTGGGGCAGGGCTTAGCAGAGGCAGCTCATCTTTCTATCACTTGGCATCTTCTGGGCAGCTCAAAGAGTAGGAGAAGGAATCATCTGAAGTTTCTCTTATTACATGTCTGGGGTGTGATGCTGGCTAATGCTGAGATGTGTTAGAGTTGTGGCCTGAACACTCACCTGTGCATTTTCTATGTAGGTGCCTGTCTTCTTTAAATGTTTATTTATTTTTGAGAGAGAGAGAGAGAGAGGGGGAGAGAAGGGGGGCCAGAGGGAACATAGGATCCAATGCAGGCTCCATGCTGACAGTAGAGAGCCTGAAGTGGGACTCCAACTCATGAACTGTGAGATCATGTCCTGAGCAGAAGTCTGACAACACTTACCCGACCAAGCCACCCAGGTGCCCCGGTGCCTGACTTCTTTGTGGCATGGTGGCTAGGGTTCAAGGGCAAACTCCCTGAAATTGCCAAACAGAAGATCTTGAGCCTTTTATGCCTGCCTTAGAAATCATTCAGCATCACTTCCATCACATTATATTCATTAGAAACAAATTAGTAAAGTCAGCCTCTCTTCAAGAGGGGTGTGTGTGAAAGAATTTGTGGACTTAATTCCAGCACAGATAACTTGATGTCAGATAGCCCCACTATTGAGAGGAAAGTTTCCAAAGTTTTGGAACTTTGGAAAAAAATATTTGTTTTCTTTTGCTTCTGATTGATCTTTAGGCATCTGTTTTGCATCCTCTGCTTTTTCCAGAATTTGTCTATTACTTGTAAGCTTTTGACTTCTAAAAACATATCTAACCTTGACTCTTCATCTAACTACTAATAACTCCAGCTGTCTGTTGCCCTTAGGGTATCTCAGCATCATTTCCAACTTAAGTTGTTTAAAATCAAACACCATGTTTTTCCTCAAAATTTCTCCTTTCCTTGAAATCTTTTCAGTGAATGGAAAATCATCTGGTTCAAACTTACATTTCTCCTTGACTCCTCTCTCAGTGCCAATCACAATCCATTGCCAGATATGGTCAGGTCCACCTTTGACAGCTACCTTATATCTACCCAGATCTTATTTACTTTCCTTTTTCCTTTTACCTTATTCTGTCTTACTCACAATATTCTAGACAAGTGATGTTTTTACTGATCTTAGAGTATGTGTGCTTATTCTCTCCTCAATATTTTTTTCCTGGGGTTGTTTTTTCTAGAATACTTTTCCCAGAAACATTTGCATATCTGGTTCCCTTTGATCATTAATTTCTCCATTCAGACTCCTCTGGCCACTCTTAGTGAAGTACCCACCCCATAGTAATTATTCTCTTTTACCCTTTTAAAATTCTTTTCAATAAAATGAATAAGTTCTAGCATACAGCACGGTGGGTGACTATAGTTAATAGTATTGTATTAACTATAGTTATATAGTTACATAACCATTGCATAATAGTTATATAATGACTGTTATTACACTGTACAATTGCTCAGTGAGTAGATCTTAAAGGTTCACCGCCAAAACCAAAATATGATAACTGTAGAACTGATTGATGTGTTAATTATTTTGAGGTATTATTTCAAAATGTATGTTGTGTATTAAAAATCGTGTGCATCTTAAAAATGTTGTACAGTCTAAATGTATATAATGTTTATTTTTCAATCACACCTTAATAAGGCTGGGCAAAAATAAAAATACTTTTTTTTTTTAATTTTTTTTTTCAACGTTTATTTATTTTTTGGGACAGAGAGAGACAGAGCATGAATGGGGGAGGGGCAGAGAGAGAGGGAGACACAGAATCAGAAACAGGCTCCAGGCTCTGAGCCATCATCCCAGAGCCTGACGCGGGGCTCGAACTCACGGACCGTGAGATCATGACCTGGCTGAAGTCGGACGCTTAACCGACTGCGCCACCCAGGCGCCCCTAAAAATACTTTTTAAGGGCAGTTGCCTGAAAAAGGCAACACATTATCTGAAGTGATCACGTATTTATGATATGAGTAGATTATCTACCATTTGTTTGCTGACGTCTCTTATTAGAATTTAAGCTCTATGTGGTCAGACATGGTATGAGTTTTGTTTACTGTTGTATCTCCAGAGCAGGTAATAAGAGGGGATGGCAAGTAGTAAACACTAAATAAAATTGTATTGAATATGTGAAGGCACAAATAAGTGGGAAGTGTAGTCATTGTTATTACTTCGGTTGCCTTTTTAAGTGGTCCCATTCTTCGAGAAGCTTTTCCTTCCCATTCCAACTAAAGTGATCACTTCTTCTCTCAAACTCTACTGGCATTTATTGTCCATTCCAGTGTTGGTGATTGTTGGTCTGTGCTAAATACTCGGTGTGCTACCTTATGATATTTTCAATTATATATCATATAATTTCTTTCCCAGCTAAGTTGTACACTCCTTAAATTCTTGATGATTTCCCATAGGAATTAATCCAGTATAAGAAGGAAGTAATACAGACAGACTTTTACCTGTTTGGATTTATTCGACATGAACTCATCCAATGCATCTAATTTTTTTAAATTCTAGAATCTAGCACACTTGATGACTCTAGTAATGGCAACCAAATAGTGAATACTTAATATGATTCTGCTGCTACACTAATATTTCTCTCTGTATTATATCCTTTATCCTCACACTAACGTGTCGTGATGGTAAATTTTGTTTCCACTTGATTGATGAGGAAAGGTGAGTCTCAGAGATGTTAGGGTGCTTGCGCAGTCAGCTGAAAAGTTGCAGGACTGGGCTTCACAGCTGTTTTTCACCCTTCAGAACCTCTGTTATTTACCCCTATATAATGCAGTACTTTGGTGCTGGTCTAGGCCTATAAATCTGGTCAAAAGTAAAACAAACGAATCTCTCAGTGTTGAGGCTCTCCTCCTAAAAAGCATTATCAGACATAAGGGCGCATGGGTGGCTCAGAAGGTTAAGGGGCAGACTCTTGATTTCAGCTCAGGTCAGAATCTCATGGTTCATGAGTTAAGCCCCTCCTCAGACGCTCTGCTGTCAGCGTGGAGCCTGCTTGGGATTCTCTCTCTCTCTTTCTGTGCCCTTCCCCTGCTCGTGCACACTCTCTCTCAAAAATAAATAATAAATACACTTAAAAAAAAGCATTATCATGCTGTCTTGAAACTTAACATAGTAAGTAAAAACTTTTGTAATCCTCTCTTTTCAAAACCAACCCGACTTTTATATTATAGAGACCCTCTCTTATTTTTTGTTTACAGACGTGACTTGAAATGTAATGTACATGGCATTGGAAGTCTTCCTCAGTTGGTTTCATCAAGCTACAGCACAATGCTTATTTAACACATCTGCTCTTTTTAACATCATTATGGTGGTTAAAGGAACAGTTTTAATGACCTGGTCTTTCATCTATATTGACAGGATACAGATCTCCTCTGTCTGCATTTTACTCTATAAAGCCACCTTTATGGCATGGAGGAACAGGAAACTTTAAGTGTTTTTTTTTTTTTTCTCTCTCTCTCTTTAAAGCTAAACTGAATATAAGAGCATCATAGATTTTAAAATTGTGCTATTAGATATAAAACCATATTGTCTCAAAGTCATAGTTAGCATTATTGTAGTTGGCAAGGTGCTAAAATATCATACATTATACCTTAGTAGATGTATAAAATATGGAGGAGGCATTGGGTAGAAGTCAGAAAAACTGGGTTCAAATCTCTTGTCCACCACTTCCTGCCCATGTGCCCTAGGGGAAGTTAGTTCATTTATTTAAGACAATGAAAGGTTCTTAATGATGGCTATGATTTAGAATCACATGGGAACTTTAAAACAAATACTGATTTTCTGTCCCTATTCCTAGAGAATTTTTTTTCAGGTGAGATTTACATTTAATTGAGTAAGGATTGCACTGGAATCAGATCTCTGAAGTTGGGACCTGGGCACCAATATTTTTAAAAGGTTACCAGATAATTCCAATGTGCAGCCAAGGTTGAGAATCAGTGACTGCATCTAGTATGGTCTAAATTTTAATTTCTTCATCTGAGGAACATAGAGATAATAGTATATACTCCCACAGGTTGTTGTGAGAGTTTGCCAATATTAGCATATAATTCTAGGTACATAATTAAAATTATCTGCTAATAGTAGTAAAGCCATTTTAATTAATCCTTTGCCTATGGCGATACACAGACTTAGTTCATTCATTTATTCAACAAATTTTTGCTGTGAATCTGCTGTTTGCTAGTCGCTATTTTGGGCTTTTACAGATAGAATGGTTATCAAATCAGCCAAAGTTCCTATTTATTCTCATAGAACTCATATTCTAGGCCAGGAGACGTATAATAAATGAACAGCTATAGGAATTGCAGGGTAAATAATGTGAAGAAAAACTGTAAGAATCACAGTCCACTATTTTGGATGCATGGTCAGAGAAGTCATCTCTGAGGTGCTATGTAAGCAGTGTCCTGAACTGAGTGAGAAAAATACACACATCATTTGAGGAAACAGCCCGAGCAGTGAGAACATCAAGTATAAAGGTGCTGCCATTAGGTTATTGATGTTTCCATAATGCACTTTCTCTTGATACATAAATTAAATTTTCAGTATCTACCTGGTAAACAAACAAACTGTATTTTCTTTTTTTTTTTTATTGAATGGCAGGAAATTTTTATGTATGTTATTTGTTCTTTTGTTACCACAATAAAATCTTTATCAGCAAAGTGTAATCACCCCTATTTTACAGAAAGGGACAATGAGAGTCATTAATATGCAGTGTCTTGTTAGGATCACATAATGTGAGGCAGAGTTGAAATTAAAATTCTAAGCTCTAAGTTTATCTTCTCTAGAGCTATCAAAATATGTGATCTTTGAAGTAATGGAACGAGTTTTTTTTCTTACATATGTTCATAATGGTAATTATATTTTCACCCATCTGCAAATATTTGAAAACAATTGTGACCTGTGATTATATCCACTCAATTATACCAAGATAAAAAAATATATACTCAGAAGAATGACAATAAAGGGAAAGGGATTCTTATTAAGTAGAAAATCAGTGGGGAAAATACAGAAAAGTAGATTTCAAACACTAATAATTGACAAAGGAAATAGAAATTAATGCATATAATATCAATTTATATTTAATAAACATCTACAGTTCTAGATGGATAAAGATCATAGGACTTTTGAAGTGTACGCAACCTCATGTCCCCACATTTCGTATCCAGAAAACATACCCACATGCATGCGTGCTCGCACACACACACACACACACACACACACACACACACACACACAC
>NW_024412417.1:23198287-23206785 GCF_014898765.1 Herpailurus yagouaroundi | reverse complement strand
CACACGTGTGAATGGTGGCTCAACTTGATTTAGGGAGTTATAGTAGCCTTTTGGTTAGGAGGACAGATTTCAGGGTCAGATAGACATAGGTTTTATTTTCCATTCCACTCAGTAGTCTATATGACAATAGATAAATTATTTATAAGCCTTATTATCCTGATCTCTCAAATGGAAGTAATCAAACCCATTTCATATAGTTGCATATACATCAAATGTTTGGCATAATACCAAAATTGTAGAAGTCCTAAAACCCTATTTTCTTGCTTTGACTGGATGAACTTAGTTCAGGTTACCTTCTGTTTCATTAGAAAGAACCATGTTAAATGGAGTAGACTCAGCCCAGAATGAACCTTATAAAAGCAGAATCTTCTTTCTATAAGTTGCATAGCATTTGGATAATGGTCACACTCTCAGAGATGTCAGCAAGAATCATTACCCTCTTAAAGCCCTCCTTCACTTGGGTGATAAAGCTAGAGGTACTAGATATACAATATGGGTAAGAACTGTTTCCCATCAGTAATCTTAATTAATTAATTGATGGCCAGCTCTGTGTGAAGTAGGCTCTATGGCAGAAGGATGTACTTCTCAAGCTTGAAGGTACACAGTAAGTCATTTGGGGAGCTTAAAAAGCGCAGATTCTAATTCAGTAGGTCTGACTGAGAGCCTAGATTCTGCATTCCGAACAGGATTCCAGATGATGTTGTTACTGCTGCTCTGCAGGCCACACTTTGAATAGCAAGAATAAGGGGAAGACTATTGGATCAGAAGTTAGAAGTCCAAGATTATCTGTTGTGTGGCTTTGGAACTAAGTACCAAGAGGTAAGAGTGGGAAAATCATACTTTTCCTGCTCCCCTCTGTAATATTATGAATATTAAAGCCTATGATATACATATATCTACATGTGTACATAAGTTATCCACGTGTAGAAGGCTTCTTATTTTAAATGTAGATTTCTTATAAATAATATAGACAGTATAATAATAAGTCATATCATATCATATGTATATAATAATGTGATATCCCTCACCTCTTAGCAATTCTAAGGCACAATGAGTGTACTCATTTATACCAGTATATCTTTTTCACCTCTGTCTTTCCATACCCCTCCTTCCCAAATAAACATACCTGTTAAATAAAACAGGAAGATGAGAAAACAAGACATGTAACTCAGGTATTGCCTTTCAGCAGATATTTACTGGGTATCTATAAAGGTCACATATTAGTGGAAATAAATTTGTCATGCTTTAGTATACACTTTTTTAAACTGGAAAAGACTACAGTTTAAAGAGGGCTTAGATTTCTTTTTTTTTAAGTTGATGCTGTATTTTGTTTATTTTTTTTTAATATGAAATTTATTGTCAAATTGGTTTCCATACCACACCCAGTGCTCCTCCCAACAGGTAAGAGGGCTTAGATTTCAAAAAGTTGATGTGTGGAAATTTCAGGTACTTAAGGAAATAGAGTATCATCTTGAATTCGGGAGCCTCCTCCAGTAGCATGGGCTTATCCTCAGCATCTTCCGTTTATAACATCTTTGCCCTGTGATATGAAATCATTTAACGGAAAAGAATTTTACTTGGCATTGTTTCTGGCATTATGATGAAACTATATCTATTATAGAGTGGGGAAAAATGTAACGTTCCTCATGTTTCAAAAATAGCTGTCCTTCTATCAAGATTTTTTTTTTCCTTACTATGCCAGAGACTTATAGCAAAGACATTATCATCGCCTCTAAAACAAGTGCTGGCAATCATTGAAAGAACTGTCATCTATCTTCGATAATGGCAATTTAACCACATGGTAAAACACTATTGTCACTTGGTGCATTTTGATGGGAAGAATGTCATTGATGTTTTATTTCTCCCATGAATTTTAATGGGAAATAAACCATTAGTGACAAAACTGACTACAGTATACTTCTGTGACACCGTAAAAATTGTGCATTTAGAAGCTGACAAGTGTCTTCTTGTGTTTTTTTTTAAACTATGCTCATTTCACATATATTACTTATAAATACATTCTGAAGGCACTGTCTTCTGTTTCCTTAGTAGTGGTGATCTGGAGGCTTGGCAGGGCATATCAGAAGATAGGAGTCTTCATGGGGAGCACTCAAGGCCAATTGTAGGGATTTCTGTTCTGAGGACCTGTCTTTATTTTATTTTTTTTTATTTTTATTTTTTTAATTTTTTTTTCAACATTTTTATTTTTATTTTTGGGACAGAGAGAGACAGAGCATGAACAGGGGAGGGGCAGAGAGAGAGGGAGACACAGAATCGGAAACAGGCTCCAGGCTCTGAGCCATCAGCCCAGAGCCCGACGCGGGGCTCGAACTCCCGGACCGCGAGATCGTGACCTGGCTGAAGTCGGACGCTTAACCGACTGCGCCACCCAGGCGCCCCCTGAGGACCTGTCTTTAAATATACCCTCTTACAAGACTATCTGGAGATGGAAAGGAGGGTAGAGCCGGTATGAGTCTCATCTCATTTATATATTCTAGTTTAAAATTAGTTTCTAAAAAAAGTTGACAGAGACATTATATTTAAGATTAATACTTCAGATATACATTTTTACTTCTTTTGAGGAATTCTCCGTCTTCTGTTTCATAGGAACATCGTAAACCAACACACAAGTGCTGATCACCTGCTCAAAATCAGCTTGAAGATTTCCCAGGCAAACATTGAATCATTTAATAAGGTTTTCAAAGTTCAAGTTAAATGCAAGAAGACAAAAGGCACTCATTTCCATAGGTGCTGCCTGGAAATGCTTGAGCAGATTGAGATCTAGAAATAGACTGACACCAGGCAGGTCTGTGTGAGTCACCTCATTTAAGAAAGCCCAAACTTCCTCTTTTCAAATCCCTTGGTGTTTCTCAAGCATACCAGCCAGATCGCTCTGTCTTTAATGATTTGGAAGAATGCCAGCTCATCTCTCCTCTGGACTTGGCTGCTGAAGGGAGCTTAGAGGCTCAGCACCATCTGAGTCCAGAGGAAATGAATGGCACAGCTGAATATCATCAGGGTAATGATGGTATCTCATTGCTCTCTAAATCTATTATTTGGGACAGAAATAGAGCAGGGGATTTTCCTGGCATTTCAATTATAAGAATTAGAAGGAAAATGTGAAAAATGTAGGGGCAGTGAGGGGAAAGTTTTGGAGAGAAACCCAGAGTGCATTTAACCTTCCCTTTTCCCATTAGCGAATACAATATTGCAAACTAGAGATTTGCTTTCAGTTTTAAAACAATTCATTTCCTAAATGATTTAACTTTCTAAAAATATTCAGTGGAATTAATTTTTGTTAATTGGTGGTCTTAATAGTAGGATTTCAATGAAGGATGTAACGTGTCCAAAACCTCTTGTACACTCTGTCAGGCTTCATCTCTTATTCTAGCCACTGCGGTGGTGACCAGGTAACTTTTGTGCAGGTGTACCCGGATCTGGCCTCTCTGGCATCTTACTTCCTCACCTGCAGCCTCTCTGACACCTGGGACAGGAAGTCTGTAAACCGGAAATTGTAGAGGTGCTAATGGTTTATGAGTCAACTCTTGAACTACAAGGAGATAGGATCAAATAAATAAATATGTCATCGTTTTTCCCTGCAGTTTCCTCTGCCCTTCTTTGAGGCATTTTACAAGTTTCACCAGAAATTTCTATAGGAGAGCCAATCCTGGCAGTAGCCAATGGGATAACACATCTTTGCCTTGTTTTTCCTGCATTCCAGGACTGGTTCACTCCCACCTATTTTCCATTTCTGCTTCCTGAGACCATATTACCATTTAAACCTGTCACACAGAAGCCCTTGTCTCAGGCACAGTTTCTAGGTAGCATAGTCTAAGATGTAATGTCATGTCCTCCCTTTGGCTTTCAGTCTGTATCAAATGGTTCCAGTCAACCCTTACCTGACCTTTGGTTTGAGGTCATCTAGTTAGATGACCCATGCTTGAGAAATATTCAGAAATGTATATTTCCAGAGAATAATCCTAAAGGAAACTCAAGGATAACAAACACGTCTGTTACATTCTTCCCTGGCTCTGTGCATGGCCATAATCCCAAACGGAAGTCAAATTATTTCCCTAACCCATATGTGCATTGTTTGTGCTAATCTACAGAAAATGGTAAAAAAATCACTAATATATTTCTAGGGAATAGACACTGAGGTAAATTTTTTAACAGTATTTATAGTTGTGTTTTAGTTTGATTTGGTTTGGTTTCAGTTTTATGTTCCTAGTGTGTGTGCGTGTGTGTGTGTGTGTGTGTGTGTGTGTGTAATGTGTGTGCGTGTGTGTGTGTGTGTGTACGCGCGCTTCCCGGTTTAGTAGTTGTATATGCACATAGGAGAGAATAGCAGCTGCTGAAATAATTCACTGTGGCTTCCTAAAGAGGTGAAAATGTCATACAGCTTCCCACCCAGGAGTGCATTATATACACATTTTTCACTGACTAACAGGATTTCATTACCAGGTAGAACACTAACTGTTTGCATTGATTTATGGACTAAATAAATATGATTTTATTACTGTCTTCTTTTTGGCGATGGTCCACATGTTGTGGGAAATTCGTGACAATGCTGAGTTCTTGGATCGTGAAGGATACTTTTCTACATACTGACTTTTACCAAGCAGTTTATTGAATCATCAACTCTTTATCCTTTGGAAGCCACAGGATCTTTAAAATTTTATTAAATGCACTATACATAAAAAAAAGTACTAGACATATCATAAAAATCATATGCAGAAAATATGGAAAGAGTCATGCATTATATATTTATAAAGCTTTAGCCTTCAAGAATCAGGGGATTAAAAAGTCAAAGTATTTGTATAAACAGTGTATATATTAATAAGAAATATTTTCATGTATTTAAACATGAAAATAATTTGACATACTATAAATGTGCATAAGTAATGATATAGTATTTGTATTAAAATATATTCAGGTATGCAAATAAAGAGCTACTATGAGTAATTAGAATTTTTTCAAGAATTTCCTATTTTAATATTACCTAAAAAATAAAGAAAAATTGACAAAAATATAATATATATTTATAGCAAACTTGATAAAAACAGATTTTGGCATCTAGCTGATGTGAGTTCAAATAAATTTGGGTAATTTCTCTGATTAAATTCTCTAGTTACAGTTATCCTCTTTATAAAAATTTGAATAATAATAACTATTTACATAATGACAACAATAAAACTTAAGTAAATAATAACAACTAATACACAGAGCTTATTATATCCTGGACAGGCTTTAAGTATATCAATTCATTTGATCCTCTGAACAAACCTATGAGATACCGTAGTATCATTTCTTTCTTACAAATGAAACTGAGGCATGGAGAGATTCAGGGATTCAGTGTAGGCAAATGGAAAGTAAACAGTAGAGACAGGATTTGAACCAATATAATCAGTCTCCACTATCTGAGCTATATTCTGAAAAGTAGTATGTAACTCATAGGTATTGTATTTTTTTCTTTGTCTTGTTCTCAATGATTAAATGCTATAAAATAGGCAAAGTTCCCTGTACAGTGCTTGGTATGTAGTGAGCCTTCATTATAAGGTTATCGTTACCGGTATTTGCTGTCATCTATAGGGGTTAGCACCACAATTCATACTGGCATTGAAGAGTTCACGTGTCACAGGATAAAACTTGGTTGAAAGTCAAAGATTCTGAAACACCAGGTAATAGGGACATATCTTGAGCTAACAACTGATCCAGCCTTAAACATTAAAATTCTGCTTTTAGGGGCGCCTGGGTGGCGCAGTCGGTTAAGCGTCCGACTTCAGCCAGGTCACGATCTTGCGGTCCGTGAGTTCGAGCCCCGCGTCGGGCTCTGGGCTGATGGCTCAGAGCCTGGAGCCTGTTTCCGATTCTGTGCCTCCCTCTCTCTCTGCCCCTCCCCCGTTCTTGCTCTGTCTCTCTCTGTCCCAAAAATAAATAAATGTTGAAAAAAAATTTTTTTTAAATTCTGCTTTTAAAAAGATGGGGTGGGAAAAGAACTAGGAAAAAAAAAATCCAGTGCGGGTACAGTCAGTGCTAAAGCAACTCCCCTGTTTAAGGCAAGAGACCTTCTTCTTCTTCTTTTTCTTCTTTTAAGTCAAGAGACATTTTATTTTATTTTTTTAAGTTTATTTATTTATTTTGAAAGAGAGATAGAGAGCATGTGCACCAGGGAAGGGGCAGAGAGAGGGAGAGCGAGAATCCTAAGCACGGCTGGAACACACGAGCCATGAGATCATGAACTGAGCCAAAATCAGGAGTTGGATGCTTAACTGACTGAGCCACCCAGACACTCCAGATTTTTTTTTTTTATCAAATCTCTAAGAGAACCTATCTCAATACCACAAACTATTCACCTATAAACATTCTCTTAGCTGGGAGAATTCATCATTGACTTTTTTGTCTATGGTAACTTAACAACCCAGACATAATGTGACTCTTTCTAACTAGTATGTTGAGTAGATGGTGAGATTTATATCATCAAAATGCTTACAAGGAAAGAATTTGTTCCTTCAATAATATGATTATATTGAGAAGGAACATTGAGAATGTCAGTATGTGTCTTGACATGAGCTGTACAACGAAGTAGGTATGGGGACCAAAACATCTACTGAAAAGAAAGCAGCTCAATTTTTTAAAATGTGCAACAGAGATCAGCATTGTTTTTCATAGTGGTCACACAGCAATTTTTTTGTAGAGTTTTTAAGAGCTTAGGATCTGGGCTTGGAGAGCGTTTGAATCTCATACCCAAGAGACAACCTGAAATCAGGAGAAATCTCAGCAAGTAGGAAACAAATACATTTCAAGTGCTTGACAACTTCACCAGTGGCAAGTCTTAGAGCATTACCTTAAATATTTCATTATATCCTGTATATGATTGACATTAGCTCCTCAGAGTAAATATTAAAAACATACACATACAGGCAGCTCCAGATATATTGTGCCCCATTTTTTTTTTTCATGATCCAGGCTTTTCATCATCCTCAGTAACCCTCATCCTGCTCCTTCACATACCACATCCCCTGGTTTGGTGTCACAATCAAGACGCCATTTCCTAAGGGTGTCATTCATTCAATAAACACTAATTGACTACCTGCAGTACCAACCAAGGACTAATCAGTAATAATATGTGATAATTGTCCTGAAGGGGCTCACAGTACGCTAAGGGAAAAAAAGGAATACAGAACAGAGTAAGATAATATTTGCAATAAATGAGCTTATAAAGATCAAAACGATGGGAACAAAAGAGAGGAGCACGCTGTTCAGGCTGGACTGGGATTGGGGCTACCAGTGAAACTGGCTCAGAGGAGCTCCCACTTAAATTCTATATTATAAATGGGGAGGATGCCTGGGTGGTTCAGTCAGTTAAGCGTCCGAGTCTTGATTTCAGCTTGTCATGATCTCACAGTTCCTGAGATGGAGTTTCACTTGAGGCTCTGCACTGAGGGTCGGGAGTCTGCTTTGGATTCTCTCTCCCCCCCTTCTCTCTGCCCCTCCCCATCTAGTGCTCTGTCTGTGTCTCTCAAAATAGCCTTAAAAAATATGAATGGGGATTAGATAAATGATAGGGGAAAGACCTAGAAAGAAGGGTATATAATACGGTTTCAGTTAATAAGACTTTTATTTCTTCTTGATTGTTAAAACACTCTATTAATCAGCTTTTAATACAGTAAGTCCCCACTATAATGGAAGCTGAAGTTTATGTCTTATTTCCAGAATTCCCTTTCATCGAAACATCTTGATAAAGTATAGAATTAAAAAAAGAGCAAAAGAATGAGCAAAAATCAAAGATATTAGGTGAACAAAAGACATTAGAGTAAGTCAGTGGTTCTTAATGGGAGGGAAGCAGAATTTCGCCATGCAGAGGACATTTGGCAATGTTTGGGCACAACTTTTGATTGTTATAACTTTGGAGGGGCCGCTAATGGCATCTAAGAGACATAGGCAGGGATGTTGCTAAGTGTTCTGCAAGACCCAGGACAGCCTCCGACAGTGCAACAAATAATACCTAGTCCAAAATGTCAATAGTATGCAGACTGCAAAGCCGCGCACCAAGCTGATAATTGGGAATGAGGCATAAACACAAAATAGTGTGAAAATCTAGTATTTTAACCTCCTGAGAGGCACAAAACAACAAAAATCAGAGAGCCACTACTTTCTATCACTAATATAGATTGATACCAAGAGACTAGTGGTTGTTTTGTAAAGCTGAGAGTGATGGTTTCACATCCTGCAACCATTGTTTTTAGCTCAGAAATAAGATTTCTACGTTATTTAAGGGGCGCCTGGGTGGCGCAGTCGGTTAAGCGTCCGACTTCAGCCAGGTCACGATCTCGCAGTCCGTGAGTTCGAGCCCCGCGTCAGGCTCTGGGCTGACGGCTCAGAGCCTGGAGCCTGTTTCCGATTCTGTGTCTCCCTCTCTCTCTGCCCCTTCCCCGTTCATGCTCTGTCTCTCTCTGTCCCAAAAATAAATAAACGTTGAAAAAAAAATTAAAAAAAAA
>NW_024412417.1:23185144-23198187 GCF_014898765.1 Herpailurus yagouaroundi | reverse complement strand
AAAAAAAAAAAAAAAAAAAAAAAAAAGAGAGAGCCCCTGGTAAGGAGATCCCATGGCATCTTAACTGCTCATTGTAGTTTTTCCACTTACTGACTTCGAGAACACTAAATTATTTTCTTGTGTCCAGGCCAAACCACCCTGTAGCAATTTTGTTTGTTTCTAACTAAACCCTTGGAAACAAATCTTTAAGAATTTTGGCTAGAAAGGTGCTTATACTGTGATGCAGACAGGTTCAACCAAGGGCTCCTGTGGCATGACAAGTCATTACTTTTCAACTTCACCCTGTTCAGGCTCTGGCCCCAAGGTTTGCCAGCTCACAAACTCATCCTTGGGGCGCCTGGGTGGCGCAGTCGGTTAAGCGTCCGACTTCAGCCAGGTCACGATCTCGCGGTCCGGGAGTTGGAGCCCCGCGTCGGGCTCTGGGCTGATGGCTCGGAGCCTGGAGCCTGTTTCAGATTCTGTGTCTCCCTCTCTCTCTGCCCCTCCCCTGTTCATGCTCTGTCTCTCTCTGTCCCAAAAATAAAAAAAAAATAAACGTTGAAAAAAAAATTAAAAAAAAAAAAAAAAGAAACTCATCCTCACGTTTGCTCTAGGGTTGGTGATACAGGGGGTATCGACTTTCCCCGTGAGGCACACGCACGTGCACACACACACAATTGTGGATGATTGGCAGAATATTAATTTCAAATGACATTAAAGGAGTAGACTAAAGAGACATAACAGTTAAGTGCAATGAGATATCTTGGATTAGATCCTGGAACAGAAAAGAGGATATTAGTTTAAAAAATGGAACAAAGCAAAAAAATAAAAATAAAAAACCTGATGAAATTCAAATGAGGCCTGAAGGTTAGTTAAGAGGAATATACCAGTGATACTTCCTTAGTTTTGACAGATATCTGTGGTTGTGTAAGATGTTTAGGGTTGGGAGAGAGGGTTCATGAGAACTCTGTGTATGATCTTTACATCCTCTCTGTGAATCTAAAGTTTTCCAAATTAGGGGTGCCTGGCTAGTTCAGCTGGTTACGCATCCGACTTGGGCTCAGGTCATGATCTCGCGGTTTGTGAGTTTGAGCCCTGTGTCAGGCTCTGTGCTGACAGCTTGCTCAGAGCCTGGAGCCTGCTCCGGATTCTGTCTCCCTTTCTCTCTGCCCCTCCCCTGCTTATACTCTGTCTCTGTCTCTCTCAAAAATAAATAAACATTAAAAAATTTTTTTAAAGTTTTCCAAAATAGTTTTTTTTTCTAAAAACCAAATGACATTGAGAAGAATAAAATAAATGAATTGATAAGGGTTTCTCATTTTGAAAGCAATTTTTTAAAAAACCTGTTTGTAAATTAGAAGCACTAAAGCAATTTGTTGCATTTCTATAACTGAAATGTGTTTGCAATTCTGTTTTTAAACTCTCATTTCATTGAAATCCTAATCTACTTGTTTTAATTTCCCATCAAAGTGAATATGTGAATCAGACCTTGCAAATCAGAGGCTTGTTGTCCAGAAATAGCTTATATATATATTTGGCTATTGTAGGTTGATATAGCTTAATTTTTTTCCAACATTGAAAATATTAAACATTTCAAATAAACATCCAGATTCCTAGCTTTGGAAAAATTAGAAGTATTGGAAAACTTGGCCCGCAATCAGAGGTGCCTAAACATTTTGGGTAGAGATGTTTTCCTTTATCCATGTCATATGCTTGCCAGATGGCCACATATCCTCTTTTTTTCCCCCAATCCCAGCCCAGTTACCAGGTGGGTCAATTGTGTGCTTTTGATCAAGTGACATCTGATTTTGGAATTTCTATTTCAGTCTTCAATATTAAATAAATCTGGGTTTTCATATCTTTATTAATTTAAATTTTTGAGAGATTTAATTAAACTAATTTACCTATCACCATATCAGGATGTAAGAAATTATGTTCTGGATTTCCACTTATGAAACATTAAAAAAAAATTGCAAATGTCTACTTATTTTTGAGAGAGAGAGAGAGAGAGAGAGAGAGAGAGAATGAGAATGAGAGAGGGAGGAACAGAGAGAGAGAGGGACAGAGGATCCAAAGCAGGCTCTGCACTGACCACAGAGAGCCTGATATGGGACTCAAATTCACATTCCATGAGATCATGACCTGAGCCAAACATTTTAAACCTGTTTATGGGGCTTAAAATGTTTGTTTCACTCAGCTTGTTTAGGTGTGGCAGATAAAGGATGGGGTGTGATATTCTTTTCCATCCAATATCTATATAATTTGGGACCACTTTATTCTATTTTGCTCTGAATGGTAGCTTTATGCCAAGATTTCTCTACTTGCCAAATAATTAAAAAATTGTTGTCAGAACATTTTCTTAGATTTATCTAATAATGTTATCCTTGAGTAGTATAAACTCAAAAGTGAATTTGGTGGTTGCCATTCTGTAGAATCATATTTTGTTCCTTGAAATCATGAATAATAATTGTTAAAATATAATTATTTTGCATAGAGAAATAGACTCTCCCATATATCAGTGTTTTTCATACCCTAGGATTCACTGACCCAATTCCCGATGTGGGCTCCCATTCTTTTTTTTTTTTTTTTTTTTTACTTTATTTCCCTGTATAAAAGATCTTGGATGCTGCCTTAGAAGCATATTCTGTTCATTGTTATGCAGAAAAGAGCTTCTAATGAAACCCCATTATTTAGGGAAATGGTTGGCTGTTGTGTGGCCTTCATATCACCAAGGATTTGTTAAGCCTATTGGTGTAAATAAAAAAAAAAAAAATTGGAGAGAAGATAATACGCCTACCTAAAAACAAACTGCTTTGAGATACTTTAAAATTTGATTAGCAGCACCAAGATATAAAATCTAGTGACAGTAATGTCTAACAATTCAATCACATTTATAAAATTCAAAGAAAAATGTTAACACACGGTCTGGTTATTGGATATATTCGAAAAATATACATTTTTCTTTTTCTTAAAGATACTATACGACCTTTTTCTTAACATGTGTTTTCCTTCTTTAGCATGCCTTAAATTATGTCATACTGATGGCCAGTAATTGTTTTGAGGAATAGTGCTTTATGATTTGATTCCTTGGGCTATTGCGAGTCTTCTATATATGTAATACGAACATACCTTGGGGATACTGTGGATTTGGACAAAGATCTCCAGACATAAAGCAGATATGACAATAAAGTGAGTCAAATGAGTGTTTTGGTTTCCCAGTACATATAAAAGTTACCTTTAGCATTTAGAGGATCCTGGGAAGATGGTGGCATAGGAGGACGCTGGGCTCACTGCACATCCTGCTGATCACTTAGATTCCACCTACACCTGCCTAAATAACCCAGAAAACCGCCAGAAGACTAGCAGAATGGAGTCTCCGGAGCCAAGTGCAGACGAGAGGCCCACAGAAGAGGGTAGGAAGGGCAGTGAGGCGGTGCACACTCCACAGACTGGCGGGAGGGAGCCGGGGCAGGGGCGGCCTACAGGCCAAGCAGAGCCCCCGAGTCTGGCTTGCAAAAGCAGAGGGGCCTGACGGAGTGTGTTCCCACCGCAAGCGGGACTTAGCATCTGGGAGGTCATAAGTTAACATCTCTGCTCGGAAGCGGGAAGGCTGGAGGACAAAGGGAGGGAGAGTTGCTGAGACCCCGGAGAACAGAGCTCAGTTTGGCGGGGAACAAAGGCGCTCGCCAGCACCATCTCCCTCGCCCATCCCCCAGCCAAAATCCCAAAGGGAACCAGTTCCTGCCAGGGAACTTGCTTGCACCTCGCAAACACCCAAAGCTGTGCTTCTGCGGATCCTTCCCTCCTGCTGGTCTGACTCCCTCCTGTTGCCTCAGGGCCCCTCCCGAAGCAGATCTCCGAAGGAAAAGCGAGCTGAGCCTGCCCCCCACCCCGCCCTTGTGCACCTTGCCAACCCACCCCAGCTAATTTGCCAGATCCCCAGCACCACAAGCCTGACAGTGTGCAAGTAGCCCAGACGGTCCACGCCACCCCAAAGTGAATCCCGCCCTAGGAGAGGGGAAGAGAAGGCACACACCAGTCTGACTGTGGCCCCAGCGCTGGGCTGGGGGCAGACATCAGGTCTGACTGCAGCCCCACCCACCAGCACAAGTTATTCAAGACAGCACAGGGGAAGTGCCCCACAGTCCCGCACCACTCCAGTGACTATCCAAAATGACAAAACAGAAGAATTCCCCTCAGAAAAACGTCCAGGAAAAAACAACAGCTAATGAACTGATCAAAAATGATTTAAACAATATAACAGAAAGTGAATTGAGAATAATAGTCATAAAATTAATCGCTGGGCTTGAAAATAGTTTAAAGGACAGCAGAAAATCTCTTGCTACAGAGATCAAGAGACTAAGGAAGAGCCAGGAGGAGCTAAAAAATGCTCTCAATGAGTTGCAAAATAAAATGGAGACAACTACGACTCGGATTGAAGAGGCAGAGGAGAGAATAGGTGAACTAGAAGATAAAATTTTGGAAAAAGAAAAAGCTGAGAAAAAGAGAGATAAAAAACTCCAGGAGTATGAGGGGAATATTAGAGAACTAACTGATGCACTAAAGAGAAATAATCTACGCATAATTGGTATTCTAGAGGAGGGAGAGAGAGGGAAAGGTGCTGAAGGTGTACTTGAAGAAATAATATCTGAGAACTTTCCAGATCAGGGGAAAGAAAAAGGCATTGAAATCCAAGAGGCACAGAGAACTGCCTTCAGACGTAACTTGAATCGATCTTCTGCACGACATATCATAGTGAAACTGGCAAAGTACAAGGATAAAGAGAAAATTCTGAAAGCAGCTAGAGATAAACGTGCTCTAACATATAAAGGGAGACCTATATGACTCATGACCGATCTCTCTACTGAAACTTGGTAGGCCAGAAAGGAATGGCCAGAGATCTTCAATGAGATGAACAGAAAAAATATGCAGCCAAGAATCCTTTATCCAGCAAGTCTGTCATTTAGAATAGAAGGAGAGATAAAGGTTTTCCCAAACAAACAAAAGCTGAAGGAATTCATCACCACTAAACCAGCCCTACAAGAGATCCTAAGGGGGATCCTGTGAGACAAAGTACCAGAGACATCACTAAAGCATGAAACCTACAGACATCACAATGATTCTAAACCCATATCTTTCTATAATAACACTGAATGTAAATGGAATAAGTGCGCCAACCAAAAGACATAGGGTATCAGAATGGATAAAAAAACAAGACCCATCTATTTACTGTCTACAAGAGACTCATTTTAGACCTGAGGACACCTTCGGATTGAGAGTGAGGGGATGGAGAACTATCTATCATGCCACTGGAAGTCAAAAGAAAGCTGGAGTAATCAAACTTACATCAGACAAACTAGACTTTAAATTAAAGGCTGTAACAAGAGATGAAGAAGGGCACTGTATAATAACCACAGGGTCTATCCATCAGGAAGAACTAACAATTATAAATGTCTATGCACCGAATATGGGAGCCCCCAAATATATAAAACATTTACTCACAAACATAAGCAACCTTATGGATAAGAATGTGGTAATTGCAGGGAACTTTAACACTCCACTTACACAAATGGATAGATCATCTAGACACATGGTCAATAAAGAAACAAGGGCCCTGAATGATACATTGGATCAGATGGACCTGACAGATCTATTTAGAACTCTGCATCCCAAAGCAATAAAATATACTTTCTTCTCGAGTGCACATGGAACATTCTCCAAGATAGATCACATACTGGGTCACGAAACAGCCCTTCATAAGTATACAAGAATTAAAATCATACCATGCATACTTTCAGACCGCAATGCTATGAAGCTTGAAATCAACCACAGGAAAAGGTCTGGAAAACCTCCAAAAGCATGGAGGTTAAAGAACACCCTACTAAAGAAGGATGGGTCAACCAGGCAATTAGAGAAGAAATTAAAAAATATATGGAAACAAACGAAAATGAAAATACAACAATCCAAACGCTTTGGGATGCAGCGAAGGCAGTCCTGAGAGGAAAATACATTGCCATCCAGGCCTATCTCAAGAAACAAGAAAAATCCCAAATACAAAATCTAACAGCCCACCTAAAGGAAATAGAAGTAGAACAGCAAAGACAGCCTAAATCCAGCAGAAGAAGAGAAATAATAAAGGTCAGAGCAGAAATAAACAATATAGAATCTAAATAAACTGTAGAGCAGATCAATGAAACCAAGAGTTGGTTTTTTGAAAAAATAAACAAAATTGATAAACCTCTAGGCAGGCTTCTCAAAAAGAAACGGGAGATGACCCAAATAGATAAAATCATGAATGAAAATGGAATTATTACAACCAATCCCTCAGAGATACAAGCAATTATCAGGGAATACTATGAAAAATTATGTGCCAACAAACTGGACAAACTGGAAGAAATGGACAAATTCCTAAACACCCACACGCTTCCAAAACTCAATCAGGAGGAAATAGAAAGCTTGAACAGACCCAAAATCAGTGAAGCAATTGAATCAGTCATCAAAAATCTCCCAACAAATAAGAGTCCAGGACCAGATGGCTTCCCAGGGGAGTTCTACCAGACGTTTAAAGCAGAGATAATACCTACCCTTCTCAAGCTATTCCAAAAAATAGAAAGGGAGGGAAAACTTCCAGACTCATTCTATGAAGCCAGTATTACTTTGATTCCTAAACCAGCCAGAGACCCAGTAAAAAAAGAGAACTACAGGCCAATATCCCTGATGAATATGGATGCAAAAATTCTCAATAAGATACTAGCAAATCGAATTCAACAGCATATAAAGAGAATTATTCACCATGATCAAGTGAGATTCATTCCTGGGATGCAGGGCTGGTTCAACATTTGCAAATCAATCAACGTGATACATCACATTAATAAAAGAAAAGATAAGAACCATATGATCCTGTCAATCGATGCAGAAAAGGCCTTTGACAAATTCAACAAGCTTTCTTAATAAAAACCCTTGAGAAGTCGGGATAGAAGGAACATACTTAAAGATCATAAAAGCCATTTGTGAAAAGCCCTCAGCAAACATCATCCTCAATGGGGAAAACTGAGAGCTTTCCCCTGAGATCAGGAACACAACAGGGATGCCCACTCTCACTGCTTTATTTAACATAGTGTTGGAAGTTCTAGCATCAGCAATCAGATGACAAAAGGATATCAAAGGCATCAAAATTGGCAAAGATGAAGTCAAGCTTTCACTTTTTGCAGATGACATGATATTATACATGGAAAATCCGATAGACTCCACCAAAAGTCTGCTAGAACTGATACATGAATTCAACAAAATCGCAGGATACAAAATCAATGTACAGAAATCAGTTGCATTCTATACACTAATAATGAAGCAACAGAAAGACAAATAAAGAAACTGATCCCATTCACAATTGCACCAAGAAGCATCAAATACCTAGGAATAAATCTAACCAAAGATGGAAAACATCTGTATGCTGAAAACTATAGAAAGCTTATGAAGGAAATTGAAGAAGATATAAAGAAATGGAAAAACATTCCATGCTCATGGATTGGAAGAAAAAATATTGTCAAAATGTCAATACTACCCAAAGCTATCTACACATTCAATGCAATCCCAATCAAAATGGCACCAGCATTCTTCTCGAAACTAGAACAAGCAATCCTAAAATTCATATGGAACCACAAAAGCCAAATAGCCGAATAGCCAAAGTAATTTTGAAGAAGACCAAAGCAGGAGACATCACAATCCCAGACTTTAGCCTCTACTACAAAGGTGTCATCATCAAGACAGCATGGAATTGGCACAAAAACAGACACATAGACCAATGGAATAGAATAGAAACCCCAGAACTAGACCCACAAACGTATGGCCAACTCATCTTTGACAAAGCAGGAAAGAGTATCCAATGGAAAAAAGACAGTCTCTTTAACAAATGGTGCTGGGAGAACTGGACAGCAACATGCGTAAGATTGAAACTAGACCACTTTTTCACACCACTCACAAAAATAAACTCAAAATGGATAAAGGATCTGAATGTGAGACAGGAAACCATCAAAACCCTAGAGGAGAAAGCAGGAAAAGACCTCTCTGACCTCAGCTGCAGCAATTTCTTACTTGACGCATCCCCAAAGGCAAGGGAATTAAAAGCAAAAATGAACTACTGGGACCTCATGAAGATAAAAAGCTTCTGCACAGCAAAGGAAACAACCAACAAAACTAAAAGGCAACCAATGGAATGGGAAAAGATATTTGCAAATGACATATCGGACAAAGGGCTAGTATCCAAAATCTATAAAGAGCTCACCAAACTCCACACCCGAAAAACAAATAACCCAGTGAAGAATGGGCAGAAAACATAAATAGACACTTCTCTAAAGAAGACATCCGGATGGCCAATAGGCACATGAAAGGATGCTCAACATCGCTCCTCTTCAGGGAAATACAAATCAAAACCACACTCAGATATCACCTCATGTCAGTCAGAGTGGCCAAAATGAACAAATCAGGAGACTATAGATGCTGGCGAGGATGTGGAGAAACGGGAACCCTCTTGCACTGTTGGTGGGAATGCAAATTAGTACAGCTACTCTGGAAAACAGTGTGGAGGTTCCTCAAAAAATTAAAAATAGACCTACCCTATGACCCAGCAATAGCACTGCTAGGAATTTACCCAAGGGATACAGGAGTGCTGATGCATAGGGGCACTTGTACCCCAATGTTTATAGCAGCACTCTCAACAATAGCCAAATTATGGCAAGAGCCTATATGTACATTAACTGATGAATGAATAAAGAAATTGTGGTTTATATACACAATGGAGTACTACGTGGCAATGAGAAAGAATGAAATATGGCCCTTTGCAGCAACGTGGATGGAACTGGAGAGTGTGATGCTAAGTGAAATAAGCCATACAGAGAAAGACAGATACCATATGTTTTCACTCTTATGTGGATCCTGAGAAACTTAACAGAAACCCATGGGGGAGGGGAAGGGAAAAAAAAAAAAAGAGGTTAGAGTGGGAGAGAGCCAAAGCATAAGAGACTCTTAAAAACTGAGAAGAAACTGAGGGTTGATGGGGGTGGGAGGAAGGGGAGGGTGGGTGATGGGTATTGAGGAGGGTACCTTTTGGGATGAGCACTGGGTGTTGTATGGAAACCAATTTGACAATAAACTTCATATATTGAAAAAAAAAGTTACCTTTACACTATACTGTAGTCTATTAAGTATACAATAGCATTATGTCTACAAAAAACAAATAAAACGTAATTTATTGCTAAAAATTGCTACGCATCATGTGAGCATTCAGGGAGTTGTAACCCTTTTGTGGGTGGAGGGTCTTGCCTTGATTTTGATGGCTGCTGACAGATCCTGATCAGGGTGGTGGTTGCTGAAAGTTGGAGTGGCTGTGGCAATTTCTTCAAAAACAAACAAACACAAGCAAATGTGCAGTTTGCCAAATCAATTCACTCCTTTTTTCTCCATTTTTCTGTAACATGAGATGCTGTTTGATAGCATTTTACTCACAATAGAATTTTCAAAGTTGGAGTCAGTTCTCTCAAACCCTGCCACTGCTTTACCAAAGAAATTGATGTCAAGTTCTAAATCCTTTATCATTTCAACAATCTTTACAGCATCTTCACCAGGAGTAGATCCCATCTCAAAAAACCCCTTTTTTTGTTCATCCTAATACTCAGCTTCTCATTTACACAAGTTTTATCATGAGATTGCAGCAATTGAAAAGCAATCCAAACATAATAATGAAACAGTTGCAGATACTTTGAGGATGACCAAAATGTGGCAGAGACATGAAAGAGCCAGTGCTATTGGGAAAAAATGGCAACTGATAGACTCGCTAGATGCAGCGTTGCCACAAAGCTTCCATTTGTAACAAGGGCAACAGCTGCAAACAAACTAAAATGACATATGCCTGTACTTTCAAAGAATCCTGTACTTTTCCTGTGTGGCCTTTTTCATGTTTATATAATTGTGCAATGGGCTGTTTCATGTCTGTCTCTCTCCCTACAGTGTGAGATGTGTGAAGGTAGGGCCTGGCCCACAAGTGCACGGTCACTAATCCTAGTACTGTTGCATGCATCCTAGTGTTTTGTTTGTTTGTTTTAATATTATTGTGGTTGGCGCCCCTGGGTGGCTCAGTCAGTTAAGTGCTACTCTGGATTTCGGCTCAGGTCATTATCCCATAGTTCCTGGGATGAGCCCAGTGTTAGGCTTTGTGCTGACAGCATGGAACCTGCTTGGGATTTTCTCTCTCTCTCTCTCTCTCTCTCTCTCTCTCTCTCTCTCTCTCTCTCTCTCAAAAATAAACATTTTAAAAAATAATTGCTGTTGGTTGTATGAATGAGTCAATAAATAAGTGGGTAAATATTCTGTGCCCTCGCACTTAAAACGAAATAGAATTATATTAAAAAAATAAGTACATGGGGAAAGAAAAGTATATGACTTGACTTTTTTCATCCTTATCTCTAGGCCACTAGTGTTTAGTTTTTTAAAATGCATTCTGTATACAACACCTGGACTGATCAAGCTAACTACATTTACAGTGAAGTCAAGCGTCCTTCAAAACCCCCAAAGTATCACCTTAGTTTTGACAAACTCACACACACACACACACACACACACACACACACACACACACACACACACGTTCAACAACTGCCTTAGCCTATCATGTATGGCACTTTGTGAATAGTCGTTTATTTACCTCTCCAGCTATATCTGAAGAATCTCGTCAGCTCCAAACAATCTTAGATATTCTGGGAATTAACTTTCTTATATACCATATGTTACTTATTGCCATTTTCCCCTCTGCTTAGAAACCCATCCTGATTTCTACTCTGAGTTCATGTGTCCCAACTTTCCAAAGTTCAATTTTGACATCATTTCAGGGATGACTTCTCTAAGCTCCCAAGCTGCAAAAATGTGCACTTTTTGTATTCCCATTAACAAGTTCTACCTTTATTTTTGCACTTACAACAAGTCTTAAAATGATCTGTTTGTGTCTTTAAGACTTCAAGTCTCTTAGAGAAAGGGTCCTATCTTATTCATTTTTGCCTTGAAACATCCAAAGTCAATGTTTGGTGTTGAATAAATATCTCCATAAAAAATTATAACAAATTATCATCAAAGAGTCATTTGACCTTTCACTAGGAGGAAAGTTTGTCTACAATTTCAAGTGATATCCAAATTATCCTGAGATACTTCTTTGATGAATTGCCTCTTTTTCTCACTTTTTAATGAGAATATTTAAATTGTAAACTCTAGTCTTTTTTAATTTCTTATATTTAGGTGTATTTCACTTTAATTATTCACTAATTAAAAAAAAACTTTTCTGAGCATTTACTCAGTTCTACACACTAAGTCAACTTTTTTTTTGTCGCTAGGAGATGAAAGGCATTATCACTGACATAAAGGAATTCAGTACTTAAATAATTAAAATAGGGTAAGAGTGCTCTAATACAAGTAAGGATTTTGAAGAATGAATATAGCTAGCGGTTAAGAGCTAAAAAAGAATTGGGGTGCCTGGGTGGCTCAGTCGGTTGAGCATCCAACTCTTGATATCAGCTCAGGTCATGATCTCATTGTTTGTGGGTTCCAGCTCTACACTTGGCAGTGAGCATCCTGCTTGGGATCTTCTCTCTCACCCTCTCTGCCCTTCCCCACTACACACACACATTTTCTCTCTCTCTCTCTCTCTCTCAAAATAAATAAATAACCTTTAAAAAAAGGAGCTAAAAAGAGTATTCCAGGTGAGGGAAACAGCATATAAAAAGTTATGGAAGTAGCTTTGAGCATTGTGCATTTTGAAATTACAAATTGACTCCTTAAAGTTCCTTGTCTTTTTAGATGTCCACCAGATAGCCTCACCCTCTAATTTAAATTCTAGGAGGTCCAAAGTCTTCTAAAAGATGTCAGTGAATTTCTTGGACCAAGAGGTGGAAACTTAATGTCTAATAGTTAACTCTGGCTTTAAATCTTGCTTTCTGATTTTCTGGATTATGTTGATGTTACATAAACTCAAGTAGACACTGTCCTCTAAACAAACAAACAAGCAAACATACAAACAAACAAAAATGGTTTTTAAATCTAAAGTTGATAACCTGCTCAGTTAATCTTCTGGGTAATTTGGGAAAGGATGCGAGCAGTCTACATCAAAGGTAGACAAACAGTTTGAAACTGAGTAGAACATACTGTTATATGTTAAATCCTATGGACAACTAGTTTCCCCCGTCTTCGTCACGACACATCATCCATCTTTTTCTTTCTTTCTGTTCTTCCTACTTCTACTTCCCTTTCCCTCATCAATGTCCCTAAAACACTATGGTTTCTAGATATATTGTGCATAGTAATTCATCCCATTCTTGCCTACCACCTGACTGATCTCTTTCTTACTGGAAAAACTAGGTTCAATTATATTTTCTTTTATTTTTCTCAAAAAGAAAACTGCGTCATTAATTCATACAAATCATTTCTATTACTGGTTTCATGCCATTTATGTTCTCATCCTTATACCAGTAGGGTGACTCAGTGAAACAAAGAGCAGGGAGAAGCAGCATTGTATGTAAACTTGACCTTCGTGACTAGGTGAAATTATGGACAGCCAAGAACTGGAAAAAGAAAAATAAAGAATTTTCCTGTTTTAGTTGTGACTTGAAAAATCTGTACACTGTATTTCTCACTTTTAATAGGAATTGCATTTGCTGGGTTTTAATCAAATTTATCTGATCCTGTGCAGTCTGCCTTTTGCTGATTTTAATTCTGTCCTTTTCACGGCATCTCCTCTGTTTTCCGGTTTTCTGCTTTGCGTTCATTTCATTATTATTCTGCATTTATATGCTTCCTTTCAGTGAGACATGGATTAGACTTCCCATTGTTATGCAGATGACGCTCAGATGTATTTGAAGATTAGTCCTAATTGTTACTCCACTTCTGGCACTTTATCAGCTTCTCATGAAGACATAGGGACTGGGATGTCCAATTAAATATTATTAAACAGAACTACTTATTGATAGTTCCAGACACTGATTTAGATAGGTTTTATCATTCACCTTCAGATGTGTGTGTATTTGGTG
>NW_024412417.1:23166003-23185044 GCF_014898765.1 Herpailurus yagouaroundi | reverse complement strand
CAGGGAGTAGCTTCTCTACGGGTTTATCGGAAGTCTAACAACAGGTCTTTGATGTTTAGATAAATCAGCCTTTTTTAACATAAATTATATTATATACTATATCAATTAAAGTGAAATAAAAACAAAATAAAACTCTGGTGTATTAAAAGTGTTATAACCGTATTTCAAGTCACTACTTAAATTCCACATGTTTGTATTTAGATTACTATGAAGTTAAACCTCCATGTAGGAATTAACTTCATAATAAAACCAACTCTGTGTGTGATCTTCCAAACTATTAGGAGTTTCCTTCTCGAAAAGAAAGTGCAAGAGAAATATAAAGTGTGGTTGAACAGAGTCCTTCTAAACATATGCCAAATATTGTGTAGAAAGACTAAACTTCTGACACTCAACCCAGAAATCTGTACTTATTTAATGGAGTTCTATTTTCTATGTGTAAACTCCACAGTTCCTAGTGATGTCCATTAAGAGGACAGATGCTCTATGTCTAATGGTGTTTGTCTAACTTGTCTTATTTTCCTTTGTCCACTTTGATAATAGATTTCTACCACATTTCATCCATTTTTTTTAGAGCAAATCTTTTGTGATGTCAGTTGAAAATTAATTCCTGAACTCGTTTCATTTACTGGGTATTTTTTCCTCCCTAGATTACTAATTCCTTCATTTAAACTATTTTATTTTGATATAAGAAGGATTTTTCACAACTTGGGAAATATTTATTTCGTTTAAGCTAATATAGCTCTACCTAGACCTCCTATAACTTATATCTTTGAAAATACTTAATTTCCTGAGCCATTTTATTTTCTGAGTCAATTTTTCATCACTGCATTGTTTTATATTCAGAGCCTATACATCTGCACACATGGGATGATTTTTTTCCCTCAAATATCCTTAAAGCATTTCATTTCAACCATCTCTTATAGTAATGGTCACATGTTAATTTTAAAAAGATAATGTCTTATGAAGTATTACTGGGGAAATGCACACCTTATTTTGTACAAATTCACCTTGATTTGACCAGAATGGGTTTGTTCTTTTTAAGGTTTCTACACGAGCCATGGGAGAAAGGCTGCTAAATTACCAGAGAGGGGCAGGGAACAAAACATAGAAATAACACAGCTCTTTTTCTATGTTACTTCCTAAGAATCACCTTCCCTGATCTGTTACCACTTCCATAGCATTTCTTGATCTGTTACTCCAATAGCATCTTGTAACTCCAACATATATATTGGTGATTTTTACTTGTAATTTTATGAGTGTTTTTTTTTTAATTTTCATAAAGGACAATTTCCTGGTCTGGAACATATATATAAAGATTATTCATCATCATGTAGAGGTCACTCATTTGATACTCCACCTAAGAGCTGTGATAAATAACTTGGATATTTCTTCCTTTAGTAAACATCCCTGCATTATGAAAGCCACTGCATCAGGAGTTAACAAACAGGGATGAAAAACAGGCCTTGTCCACAAAAGTTTATAAGTGTGTATATGTTTTAGAAAACAAAGCATGCCAGAGAATTCCCAAGTAGTGTCACTCAAAGAAACAGTATGTCCTATCAGAAAGTTGATTCTACTAACTTCAATCATATGATTGCTATAAATATTTTATTGCTGTGAAGTGCTTAAAATGTTTATTTTCTATCAGATCGCTAGCACTTAAACACCTTTATAGATGTTTTGTTCAAATAATGTGCTGGGAAGACTAGAGTCCGTACAGAACCCTGAGCGGAGGAATTAGGAATACTTCTCATACAAAGAAGTGGCACATCATCTTGGCTTTGTTTAAATGAAAAGAATTTCTGCAAGGGAATGTAAGAAGGAATCACATTTGAGACTTAGAAAACATTATAGAAATGAGTGGAAAATCATAAAGGGTGTGATATATTCAAAGAAGAACAAGAATTCCTTTCTGGCACAAGTTGAGTATATACTGTATAAAATGGCAGAAGATTGTACTGGAAAAGAAATCTAGATCCTCATAGAAACAATTTTATATTTTGCATTAGGCAGTTTGTAATTTATTCTATAGGAAACAGAGATCAAGGTTTTTAATGAAGTCAAGTAAGATAATCAAATCTGTATTTTAGAAAGATAAATATAGTAGCACTAAAGACGATGGAACACAGGAAAAAAAATGAGTATATGAAAGGAGTTAAGTAGCTATTTCTAGCTCAAGAAAGGATGATGGTGAAGTACTAGGTATTGAGAAGAAAAGAAAAGGAAAATGGAATGTTTCAGATGAGAAATACATAGGTCTTGAAGGGTGCCTATGTATGGATGGGAGGGAAGTGGATGAAGAAATGTATAATTAATTAAAAGCTTCTTTAAAACATTTCATAGAATGTCCAGCAGGCAGAGACACGATTACTCTAGAAATAGGAGATGGAAAAATTGGTGACGTAAATTTGAGAGCTATTAGTACATAAGTGACCATTGTAGCCTCTTAAATAAATACAAAGTATGGAGCATAATGATTTCAAACAATTAGGTAAGAATCAAGAGAGTTTAGGACTATATAAGGGAAGGAAGATAATTTCAAACACAGCTTATCAGTTCTTTCCATTCTGCTAAGAAATCGTGTATGTGGAAAAAATGAAGAAGTACTATTAGATTTAGCAATTAGAAGGTCATTTCTTGTATTGAGAAAGCAGTTTTGACACCAAAATGAGAGAAGTCAACTATAATACTTTCAAAAGTGAATAAGGGAGAAGAAAATGGAATATTGCACATAGAAGGTTTGTAAGATATTAAAGAGCAATGATCTTACTTATATGTGGAACCTGAAAAAAGACCAAATCATAGAAACAGAGAATAGAATTGTAGTTGCCAAAGTCAGGGCCAGGGGTAGTGGGAAAAATGGGGAGGTGTTGGGTAAAGAATACATTTTCAGTTATAAGATGAATAATTTCTGGGGATATAATATACATTATAGTTATTATACTTAATAATAGTGTGTCATGTACTTGAAAGTTGCTAAGAGATTAGATCTTAAATGTTACCCCCCCACACACACACACACAAATAGTAATTATGTGAAATGATGGAGGTAACTAACCTTCCTGTAATCATTTTACTGTGTATCAAATCATCACATCATACACCTTAAACTTACACAATGTTGTATATCAATTATATCTCAATAAAGTGGGAGGAAAAGCCAATTATTGAATACTCAGAAATTTTGTGAGGTCTTGATAACCTGTGGTAGCTTAAAATCAGCCAAGATGGGACTATATATACCATGGGAATTGAAAGAGAGACAGAGAGAGACAGAGAGAGACAGAGAGAGAGAAAGAGAGAGAGAGAGAGAATGAGAGGCAAGAAAATGCTGTAGTGAGCATAGAAGACTTACAGGAAATTAGATAGTAAGTGGAAAAAAGGAAAAATTGGTAACTGATGTTGAAGGAAGAAAAAGGAAAAGTAACCATTTAATCCTCAATGGTTTAACCACAAGATATAAACATCAAGTTATCTGGAAGAGATTTATGCTAAAATATAAGCTAAAGTGAAAAAAATAGTAAAGAAAACTTTATTTAACATACTAGAGAGACCCTTGGTGATAGGAAAGTAAGACTTGGAGTTGAAAGAACCTGAGCTGTAATCCTGACTCTGCTATTTATTAGCTGAGTGATCTTGGGGAAGTCAAACAAATTTTGGGACCTCTAAACGGATCTTTAAGGTGGCAATGAATATGGGCACCTGGGCGGCTCAGCCAGTTGAGCGTCTGATTTCTTGAATTCAGCTGAGGTCATGATCTCATGGTCATGGGATCGAACTCCATGTTGGGCTCCACACTGGGCTCTCTCTCTCTCTCTCTCTGCCCCTCTCCCCCACCCTCAAAATTAATAAATAAACATTAAAAAAATAAAGTGGTGATGATAATAACTATGTAAAGTCTTAAGTGCAGTGAAAATATGTGTACCTCAAAAAAAAAAAAGAAAATATATGTACATCATTTAAAAATACACTGAACTATTATTGATGAGTTGGAGAAGGATGACACATGCAGGATTTTAATGGAATGGGGCAAAGAGATGCAAATCAAAACCAACAAGAAACATACCAACAACAACAAATGCCAACAAGAAACATGGTGACCAAGAAGGAAGAGAAGGCACAGATGTAGTGCAGCCACTCACTCTTCTTAAGTAGAAGAAAGAAGGGTTGGAAAACTGAAGAAGTATTACAACATTTAACTTTTGTGGGAATTTATTAAAATTACCTCAGTGCAGCTCTTTTTGTAGCCTGAATGGTCTAATTTACAGTTATAAGAACAGTAAAAGTAGTTTTAATATTGATTTCTCAGTTAGTCTCAAGTCCTAGGATACTTAATAAATAGGATTGAAAACACTATCTGGATGGCTTAATCAATCCATGGCTTTCTTTCTTTCTTTTTGTAGATTTTTATTAACATGATATTGCATAAATATACCTCTCCCTAATTAACCTAACCTATTTACAGTCAGAGGATAATTTATAATGCCTCACACTTTTATTCATAGTTAGTTTTCAGTGAATGTTGAAAATATTGAGCTTGTGAACTTTCGAGTATAAAAAATAGTCTCACTTTGATAAGTGACCGAACGCCCTAATATGTATGTCAACGTGGCTATAATTGTGCAATTTTGAATTTAAAGTCTGTTTGCAAAACACTGTATTGCTGAGACTTTGCATGAGGCATAGGCTCACTTTTAAAATGCAATTTCTTTTTTAGTGAAGACATGTGGCTCTAATCTTCAAGGACCAAGTGGAACCTTTACGTCTCCCAACTTTCCATTCCAGTATGACAGCAATGCACAATGCGTCTGGGTCATCACAGCAGTGAATACAAATAAGGTAAGGTAGAACCATCTGTGGCAGGAAGCAGAATCATAAAGACAAACGCAAAGAGATCATGAAGAAGTACAGGAAAGAAAATTCGTATCTAGAGTATGATTTCTGCCAATACTTTCTACTTCTCCCTTATCCAAATGTAAACTTATATGAGAATTTGGGAAAAATCAATCTTTAAATAACACAACTCTCCTCCTGGTGACTAACATAAGTGACACCACATTAAAATTGTAGATGAATGTTTTCTGAGACTTTTCTTTGAAGTTGTAAGTATGTATTTTTTTTAAAGAAGCCATGAATAATGGCTTTTTGCTTCCTATCTTTTCTGCTTGACGTATCATTCAGATATATCGTGTTTTGGCACAAAGCTGCCTTTTCTTTCGATGTTTCTCTTATTACTATACATCTCACAGCTACTCCTTATTATAAAAGGTAGCTTTTATTGTGGTCTCCACTCACAGAAGATTCATATTATGGGTATTTCAAAAGGTTAGATTGTCTTTCTGTTTGACTATAAATGAGTAATACATCTAAACATGCATGTGCCACAATACTTCAAATAAGAATATTATGCTGAATGAATGTAAGAGAAGATGAAAAAAAAACAGCTAGTTTTCCTGTCTTCTCTCTATCCTCCTTCTCCTTGGAAGAATACAGAGAGTACCTAACTAGACAGAATCAGAATTCCTCTCCGATTGTTTGGTATCTTTTCCGGGTTAGTGAAGGAAAGTTTGGTAGTAGAGCCCATAAAACTGATTCAGATGGTAGTTCAAATACTGACTTACAACTTACTGATACCTTTGATCAAGTTATTTAACCTCCCTATAATTCTGTCTCTTTATCTATAAAAATGGGGATATTGGGAGAATGCATTTCACAGTGCTGTAAGAAATAAGTGAGGTAATGACTACAGAGTGCTTAATATAGTGAGGACTTAAAACACATTAACTCATTATTATTAGATAAAGTGTATACTGCCTGCCAGAATGTTTTATGTTCATGAATTGTTATCCTAAGGGCAGCAGCATGGTTTTAAAAATCAATTCAGTGGTCAGTTACACTTGCCTCATAGGCAAGCCCCGATTTATGAATCAGAACTAGATCAGAAGGCTTCTGCCCCAAAGTAACTGTGTAAACTTGGGAAAATCACTAAATCTAACCTTTCCTCTGTATAAAGAAACTATTTTGCTCACCCAACCTATGTCGTCAGTTCAGTGGAACAAATATTTTATTTGTCAGATATCTTCTCTGTATGAATTATGGGTTGTTGAAATATTTTAAAAAATCATGTAGTACTTGAAAAATAAACTTGCATTTATTGAAGGCTTAGCAACATGCCAGATGCTATTCACAGCACTTTTTATGAATTGCTTAATCCTCCTAAGACTCCCCTGTGAAGTAGACACTTTTATTGTCTGCGTTTAACATGGAGACTGAATAACTTATCTAAGATCACATAGCTGGCAAAGGTCAGAACTGTGTACTTCTTAAGATATGTGTTATTACAAGGATGTATCTCACACTAAGGTGCTGTAAGTATCTTACACCAAGATAAGCATGAAGTAAATTCATTATGAAGTATGGAACAAACACATTATATTAATCTTGCATTGAGATAGAAATCTTTTTGTGTCATGATAATTACCTGTAATTGTCATCAAAACGTGGTAATTATCTCCTGTTCGATGAGATGTCTGCTTTGCTAAGTTTAATTCATTCTCATTTACTGAGATACCTGAAGTTTCACAGAGGTCATCACATTTCCCCTTGTTTATCTTACCCAATCTACCAAACTTTTATCTCTTCTTTTTCTTCTAAAAAAATCCAATTTATTTTCTAAGGAGGACATAATTACTTTCATTTCTTTGCTATTTTTATCAAGTACCTGACTGAGGACATTAATTTTTGATCTGTTGGTTTACCTCTATTTTAAGATATCCTTATAGAAATTGGTTTTCAAGCATTTTTAACCATGACCCGCAGTTAGAATTTTTTTTTACATTGTGGCCCAATTCACTCACGTACACACAATGCCACAAAATAATATTTTCCCTTAATATGTGAATTCACTTCTCTATTTTTTATTCTAATCTATATTGACCTATTTGTTTTTAAAATTGGGTCATGCCTCAATAAATTTATTTCATGATACACTAACAGGTTATAACACAGTTTGAAAAATCCTGTTTCGCTTCTATAGATTCTCACATCAGATCTCTTTCAGGAAGGCGGTCACTGGCATAGAACAGCTTTCCTAGTTGGTATAAATCTCAATTAACCAAGATGCTTAATACCTCAATATCTATAATTTTCTTCAAATATCATTGTACATGTTTTTCTTTATGTTTGATCATTTTAAAAGCAATCATGGTGTTCTAATTGTCCAAACCACAAATATGATTGGTGGAAAAATCTCTTGAGATTTGAAGCTGGATTAAACTGACTGGAACTGATTTCAAATCCATACTGTCTCTCTTAGTAGTTACACATTTGTAGACAGGCATGATCTTTGATTCCTCTTAACTAGTTTTTCTTTTTCCTCTATTAGAAATAATAATATTATATCATAAAATTATTATACTGACTAGATAAGGAAACATGAAATGGCTTGTTCAAAATAGGATCATTTTAAATGACATCTATTTTGCCAAATGTTGCTGTCTCATTAGGAAATGTGTTTGTCTTTACTTATTTGTTAGATTTAATTGACGTGTTGATGCAGAAAAAAAGTCACTATATACCATTTTCTTCCACATTTGATTATGCGATGATTAATTTATAGGTGACTAAACATTAAATTATAGTCATTTTTTATTTCTCAGTTTACAAACATTGCCATTAAGCTTACTAAACATAAAATATAATGACTGAGCATTGCAATGTTAAAGTAATATATGTGTTTAAGGTTACTTTATACCCCTTCCACAAGCTTCTGTAAGGGAATATTTCCTTTAATCTTAGAATTTCAATGATGAACATAATTGAGGGCTTCTTCACCACAACAGCAAATCAGAATATTAGAAGAAATACTTTAAACTAGACTGGTTATTGAATTGATTTTTCTTCTTGCAATACAATATGCATTTAACATTAGCTCCATGTGTGAAGTAAATACTTCTCTGTCTTGAGCTTTTCCTTAATTTGTATGAGGAGGATCTTCCTTGATTTCAGTTGTCTCGTGCATTTGTCTTCAGTCTTTTGTATGTGTGTGCTGGAATACACGAACAATTTCCAGGGTGTGTGTATGGGCGGGCGGGGGGGACGGGGGGCAGAGCTGAACACCGTTTTCAAGTATTCCACTTTTTAACAAAGTCCAGCTTAAGAACCTACTTCTATCTGTTTGTTCTCTTTTATCACTTTCCTTTTCGTGATTGTCTTTCACGGTTTCAAAAGAAAGTCACATATTACTTTTCCAGCTGAAATGAGTGTAAATAAAATTCTAGCGATCCAGAGTAGAACATTCTATGTGCATATAGTTCCTGAGGGGAGAGTCTTTGAAATCAAAGCAAAAAATAGATTCACTAAGAAATACATGAAGAAGACAATACCTTATTTCATCTACAAAACAAACTTACAGAAAGTCCCCTCTTTTTATCTCTTAATGTACGTTCACGTGTATGTTTGTGTATATGCATATGTATCATCTATCCACCCACCTATCTTTTAATCTATCTGTATCTCTGTGTATCCTAGAATTAGAATTTACAATACATAGAATTATAGAGTAACCTGAATTGAAACACAGTCTGGTTTATTGAACACATAGAATTCCTAATTTGTCTGATTGATATTACAGTCTTTGCAATTATAATATACAGTGGACGTTTTCTAGAAATTAAAAGGACTAATGTTAACAAGATTTTAAGGAAACTGTATTTCAAATATTTATAAAATTATAGTGTAGTAGAACTTGCATATTTTGCAGCTATTCACACTTAAAAAGAAAAAAAAGATGTCCATTTGAAACTATAGGAGAGGGGTGCCTGGGTGGCTCAGTCAATTAAGTGTCTGACTTTGGCTCAGGTCATGATCTCACGGTTGGTGAGTTTGACCCTCGCATTCAGTTCTGTGATGACAGCTTTGAGCCTGGAGCCTGCTTCAGATTCTGTGTCTCCCTCTCTCTCTTCCCCTCCCCTGTTTGCTCTGTCTCTCTTTCTCTCTCTCTCTCTCAAAAATAAATAAACATTTAAAAAATGTTTTAACTGTAGGATAAAGTAGTTGTCAAAACTCTTTGATCTATGTCTTGAAAAAATTTTGGAGGCTGTCTACAAGAACATTGTCCAATAGAAATATGTGAGGGGCGCCTGGGTGGCTCAGTCAGTTAAGTGTCCAACTTCAGCTCAGGTCATGATCTCACGGCTCCAGAGTTCAAGCCCTGTGTCTGGCTCTGTGCTGACAGCTCAGAGCCTGGAGGCTGCTTTGGATTCTGTGTCTCCCTCTCTGTCTCAGCCCCTACCCCACCCCCTCTCTGTCTTTGTCTCTCTCTCAAAAATGAATACACATTAAAAAAAGAAAGAAATATGTGAGCCACATATATAATTTTAAATTTTCTAGTAGCTACAGTTTTAAAAGATGAAATTAATTTTAATGTCATATTTTATTTAACCTCAATATTATAATTTCATGTAATCAGAACACAATTATTAATGCAATAATTTACCATCATTTTATTTCATTTTAAATCTTTGAAATCTGGAATGTGCTTAATACTTAAAGGATATCTCAGTTCAAATGAGCCACATTTGTAGTACGCAATAGCCACATGTTGCTGGTGGCTACCATATTGTTCAGGGAAAATATTGAACGTCACCATGGAGAGTTTGATTCTGTTTTAGGGAATATGAGGAGATAGTGGTTAGTGGTTGGTCTTCAGGAAAATAAACATCCCATTGCAAGGCAATTGCCTCATGTGAAGTTTTGTAGGGGCTTCAAGGAAAAGCAAGAAGGATGCCTCCATTGGCAAGCTGGGATTTTAGCTTTTCCTTACTTCTATGAACTACCCCATATCTTTATCTAGTTACGTTATTATTATTATTTTTTTACTTAAGTCAGCCAAAATAGGTTTCTATTAATCGTCACTAAGGAACCCTGAGGCAGGAAGCTAGTGATACAGTCATAATTTTTATTGTCTCTTGACAGTAAAGAATCTGTTGCAATATTTATCTCCCCAGTTTACTCTCTAATACATATCCTGCAAATTGATTATATTCTTATTTCTTCTATCTTCATCAATATTGGGATACAAAGGTTCTAGCTCTTGAAAACACAAGGTAATGTTGGGTACTTCTACTCTAATTTCTTGGATGTCTAGTGACCTTTTGAGAAGTGGGTTTTCAAATGTAAACATAAATTAATAGTAAAGTCAAAATAGCTTTTTTTTTAATTAAATAGTTCTTCAGTATAAGGTACAGTTTTTTTTATTAATTAGATCTTCAGTATAATGTGCAGAACCAAGATAAAAATGTATGGAATAGAATTCTTTATGGATTTTTGTCCAGTTCATATTCTCACTTTAAAGCGACGTGTTTTTATCCACATTGGATAGCTATTTGTGAGAATAATACTGACATCTCCAGGATGTCAAAAAATCTCACAACAGACAAAATAAAACCCACTGGAAGGTCACTAATAACAAGATTAAATTGAGCATAGAAGAATATAATTCAGAGAAAATAAAAACAGGCATGTGAGGTCGACTTCAGTCTAAATTTTAACTCTGACTAGTTTAGCAGAAGTCTAAAGTACCAGAAGATATAAAATTGGTCATCAAAAGGATGTGAATTGACTATGACTTAAAAAAAATATGGGATAACACTAGCCAAAAACACACTTTTTTTTTTTTTATTCCAGGACTATGAATACTTAATTTGTTTCTAAATTTGGCTCACAATTGTACCTCATGACTCAAAGAATACGGCTGACTATAACCTATGTATGGCAATGGCATGATTTTAAGTGTATATATTTAAGAACTCACGCTGGGTATTCCTCACCTATTTAGAAATAACTTCCTTATTATTCTATGCGGAGGGATACTGGGCAGAGTTTTGATCTAAGAGTCAGAAACCCTGAATTCTTGCTCAAGTAACTTTGCATCTCCGAATCTCAGTTTCCTCATCTTCAATGCAGGAATAATTATCCTTGCCTGGCCATGTCATAGGAGTGTTGGAGGAACACCCAAGTCAGCAAACAATACGACACTTTGTACATTGGACATTATCTTCTAAATTTAATGTATTATGTAAATATTTATGCTACCCCTTATTCCAAAGACAATTTTAGGTGGATGACATCATCAAATAGATCATAATACATATGTTGAGATATGTTAAATAATTAAGGAGCTTTAAGCATAAGAATAGTACATAGCTCACAGTGGGTGCCCCGTTAACATTTATTGTATAAATAAAAGAACTAATGGGGCACTTGGGTGGCTCAGTTGGTTAAGCATCTGACTCTGGATTTCTGCTGAGGTCATGATCTCAGGGTTTGTGAGTTGGAGCCCCATGTGAGGCTCTGTGCTGACAGTATGGAGCCTGCTTGGAATTCTCTGTCTCCCCCTCTCTCTCGTCTCACGTCTGCGTGCATGTGCTCTTTCTCAAAAATAAGTAAACATTAAAAAAAAAAAGAACTAATGGACAAGAATAAGCAATGCATATGGAATATTTGAGAAATTATTAGGCATTTGTATCAAGCATAGTCTAAAGTTAGTGCACAACGAATGGGAAATATTTTGGTGGCAGTTATACTGCTTTATAAATAAATGTTAACTCTGTAATATTTTTAGTAATATTTATACATGTATATTATTTTCTCAAGTGCTAACATAAAGCATACTTACTGGACTTTTCATATAGTTCTGATAAAATTTTACTGTAACATTTTATATTATTTTGACACAGGTTTCTGTTGAAGTGACATGATAGATGGGACACCTGTCTCAAACTTAGATGCAGGTCAAGAAGGACAACCTCTTCTAATAGGAAATCTTATCCCTTTCTAGGCAGGTCATTTCATTCTACTGTTTATTTCAAGAATAAGTAGTCAGGGTCTATTTTATGATGTGGTAATGTAATTAAATTGTGAAATATTTTATTCATATACCCAGTACAACATTTAAGTCCATGTTTTTTGTTTAGATCCATTAAAGACCCATTCAGTGCTCCTCCCCATAAACTCTTCAGGCATCAGAATACACCCTGACTTCCACCCGGAACACTAACATCAAAAGCCTTTCCATATTGTCACTGTTCCATCACTGCAGCTAGCCTCTTGCCACTTCGTTTAGCCTGCCCACTTACAGGCACTATCTCTTTGTGCCAAAGAGTCAGAGCTTTGGGACCTGTGCCAAGCTTCAGTGCCAGGTCTGAGACCTCAGCCAGATATAGAAAGTGTCACTTTCCTGCAGACTGCAGCTGTCTTTTCTGCAAAAAACAGAGTCAAGACAAGGATTTATATGCAAGTGATATTTTAAGGAAGTGCACCGAGGAAACTATTAAGAGAGTGGGGGAAGCAGGACTGGAAAAAAGTTAAACAAGGGTGAAATTTCAGGCAAAATCCAAGCTGTAGCTTGATCCTATGTCTGTGTAAATTATACATCAGACTTTGTTCCAACTCACTACAAGGGAGCTGGGCTATCTTTCTTCTCCACCCATAACTGTAGGCTAAGGGTTACCCAGGCCCTTCAGGGCTCATGAGTGGGCCTAACAGTTCCCATAGACTGAAGGAAGCCTCCAGAAGACATATCTCTAGACATTTAGAGGCAAATGAATGTGGTGATAGAAAACAGATTACAGAAAGGACCAGAAACATTTGCGGGAAATCTGGATGGAGCACTGACAGTATCTGCTACAGTTGAGGAGGAGCTAATGGGAGCCAGCCTCAGGCAACAGTTCAGAACAAATCAAAGCCAAGTGGGTGGTCCTACCAGGTCATGATTCAGAAAGAACCCAGGAGTAAAGTACAGATCTTGGCATAAAGCAATAGGTTGGAAACCAGGGAAAACAACTAGAAGATTCCTCAAGCCTGGAAAAGTGTCTGTGTTTACCATTTATAGGGTATCCTAACCTTGGAAGTAAGTGAGCTGTCAAAGGCATTGACCTTTATTTTCCCTCCTCATGACTGAATCATACCTGTATAGCACTTGCCAATGAAATGTGTTGTGTCAAATGGTTTATTTAGTTGAAATTTTTATTTGAAATGAATTAGTGCAGGTGCAATGAATAGTTGTCTATAAATAAATGTCATTAAGTAAAAAACAAAAATAAATATTCTGAAATGTAAAATGGGTTCTCCTTGGATAGAGGACCTCAGTTAATTTTTCCTCTTTAATTTTATGCTAACAAAAATTCTGTTATATTTCAATCATATGTTATATTTTATAATAAAGATGAGTAATAAAGATTAGTAAAGTGAAAAAGAAAGAATTAACTAATTGACAATTAACTAATTGACATTATTGACTACTTCCTGCTTCTTGAAACTCTCTTCCCTTGACTTCTTTGTGCTTTGATTTCCTTAATTTTTCCCTTCTCAATCTTTTCCTGGTATTCATCCTTTCTGCCATTTCCTTAAAATTCAGTTTCCTCTATGTCCTGAATTTAAATATTTTTTCATTCTGTATTCTTCTCTTCCTTCACAAGTCTAAATAAAATGTCCAGTAGATTCAATAGAGCTCATTAGTGTGCCTCAAAGTTGATTAACTCTCTCTCATCCAAGTTTCATTATTTCTCCTATGAATTATCAACCAACTTCCCAACTGTAGAATCTTTCTCTCATTTTGATGCCTATCAACAAATCCATTGTGAATTTGTATTCCAAAATGAAATGTTATCTCCTTTCTTGGTAAAATATTTAAATAGATCTGTACAGCTTCATGGATGAATCCATCAACAACTTGAACTTCTCTTATAGCTCAAGGCCCATGACCCAACACTTTACTTTACACCAGTGCGTTACCAGAACCCTCTAGTTTGGGGGACATACTGCTCTCTATACTTCCCTACTCTGTTTGCACCTCTCTTAACTCCTGACCCAGTTTATTCCTGGCCATTCTTTAGGCCTCAACTCATGTTTCACTGTTCATGGAGTCCTTTTCTGTCCTCCCACCTAGATTGACTTAGGATCCTACTCTGCATACTGGTTCACCAGTTGTCATATTATATTGTAATTATCTGTTTGCTCACCTGTTTTCCTTAGTGTCACACTTAGTAACAAAAAACACTTTTGAATCTTTGCATCCTTAACTCCTAATATAATAGCTGTTTTGTAAAAGTTATTCAAATGAATATTTATCAAAAGAACTGATAAAATATTTCTAGGTAAAAATCTCACTGGTTTATTTATATTTGTTAGCTCTTCCTAGGAATTTCTCTGATTCTTCAGAAAAAAAAAAGGAGGCAAAGTATGCAAAATACAAAATAGTTTTATTTAGATTATTTTTTCACTCCTCTTCCCACTGCTAATGGTTGGGCATCCCTAACACTTTAACCTCAATATTATAATGGTTTTTGAGTGATATGCTTAATCAGAACTGTGCTACATGATAATTAAGCTTAAATATTAAATGATTCACATAAATGGTGACAATTTGTATACTTAATGCATCCAAATAAAGTCTTTTGGGGGTTGGCATAGAAGAAAATAGGAGACTGGACAAAGAAATCCTTAATTAAAAATACCAGGATATACAGACTTAATAAGGATTAGGTTTGGCTTTCAAAGACAGAAACCCCCCCCAACAAGAGAGATTTGAGCAAGATGGGTATGTGGTCTATAACTTCTGATGGCTCTACTCCAGGAATTCCTCAGGGACTTAGGCTAATTACTACTCTACCATTCCAGGGTATGGCCATTGCCCTCAAAGGGCAAAGGACAATTGCAAGCTGTTTCTTAAGAAAACTTTCTAGAATCTGTGCTACACACACACACACACACACACACACACACACACACATTTTTACCATAGTTTAGTAACATGATCATACTCAGCTGCAAAAACGATAGAAAGTATGGTCTTTATTTAGGGTAACTTGGTACCAGCTAGAAACGCTACTGCCATGGAAGATGGGTAATAGGATGTTTGGGAAAGGTATGACATTCTCTGTTACAAAACTGGTATGTTAGGCCCTATTCTAAGCTCTGTTTATGCATCATCTCATTTAATCCTCCCACTAACTGTATGAAGTAGTTGGTCTAGACATAGTATGTCTATTTTATATGTGTAAAAACAGGTTTAGAGAACTTAAGTGACTTGTCTAAATTTGAAGGGTGAGTGAGTGGCCACACTAAGCAGTACTTACAAGAGTTATGATGGTTGGGTGATATGATGGTCATGACTATTGCTGCTGTAGCAAATTACCATAAACTTTGTGGCTTAGAACAACACATATTTGTTGCCTTACAGTTCTGTGGGTCAAAAGTTCAGTACAGGTCTCACTGCAATAAAATTAAAATGTCAGCAAGCTATGTTTCTTTCTGGACGTGTTAGGGAAAAATGTTTCCTATTTATTTGTGTTGTTGGAAGAATTAAATTCCTGTTGATTGTAGGGTCAAGTGCCCAGTTTTTTTTTGTTTGTTTGTTTGCTTGTTTGGTTTGTTTGGTTTTGGGGTTTTTTGTTTGTTGTTTTTTTGTTGTTTCTTTGTTGTTTTTTTGTTGTTGTTTTGTTTTGTTTTGTTTTGTTTTTGGCTGACTCTCCGCTGAAAGACATTCCCAGCTGCCTTCTTCCATCTTCAAATTCAGCAAAGGTGGTCTAGTCCTTCTGATATCACATTTCTCTGTCATACTCTTCTGCCTTCTTCCTCTATTTTTAAGGACTTGTGTGATTGGATTGGGCCCACCTGGGTAATCTAGGATAAATTTTCTATCTCAGAGGCCTTAACCTTAATCACATCTGCAAGTTCCTTTTTAACATGTGAAGTAATTGATTCACAAATTTCCTGGATTAAGTCATGGATCCCATTGGGAGGTCAATATTCTGTCTACCACAGGTGGAATGAGGAAGGGCAAAGAAATTGGGGAGCATAGGGCTTTAAAGGATGGTATCTTCATCCAGCAAAAGAGAGCTACTCTAATTAATATTCAAGATATAGGAAAGTGATAAAGGCAAACTTTGAAATCTTTGAATTATGTCCTACTCTTTTTCTTCCCAGAGAGATCCCTTTATCTATAGACACATTTAAATATCTTTCAATTGTTTTAAAATTCTATGCCATTCCTATTTCACACCTTTCACTCTCTTTCCCTAGCAGGGGATTATACTAGGATTATAGGAAATAGGGAATAGAAACATTGATGTGCATCTTCAGTTGTTAGTGTACAAAATTGTGGTGTGTATCCAGCTACGGTGGCAATTTTGAGACATAGTATTTTATTCAAGCAAAGAATTCCTTTCCTCCTTCTGAAACTCTTCTAACCATCACGGTCTTTAATGGTGAAAAACACAGGCAGAAAAGGAGAAGGCAGTAAAATAGAAAACAAGTAAAGAAGACTCTTTTGTGTAGGAGAGACATTAAAACGTCTCTAAACTAAACCACATACTTATAGCATCTATTCATTAAAGGGTCAGCCCTTTAAATATCATTCATATCAAGGAAGAGTTATGGAATGAGCAGTGTTCTTCCATAATAATGAGAAAGGGAGGGATGGTTATGAGTGAGCATGGTAACATCTCTGACAACAACAAATATTTAACAAGTATTTGCTGTTGAATAGCTGGTGTAAATATCTATCTGATCAGCAAATATTGTTGGCAATTTTACATTATAAAAATCACCTATGATATAATGAATTATTAAAACAATATTTCCTTATTTAAGTAAAGTAGTCTTTATTTATAGTTTACTGTAAGCAAAACGCTGTACTGGCTTTAAAAGCACTTAACCTGAGTCTACTCATAGCTTCTGAGTGAATCTTAATAACTTTTTAAAGAAGCAATAATATGGCACAGTCTTTAAGACCATATCCCTTTTTAATCACGTAAGTTATAACTGTTTAAAATTTGTTTTTCTTGTTACAACCATCATTTCCCTGATGTATGTTTTTGTAAATGAAGGCATGAAGAAGTATAAAGAAACAGAACATAAAATCTCTCTTCTTGGGTAGGCTATATATTTATTCTATGAAGCATTATATTTCTCTTATTCTTAAAATTAATATTTTAATAACTCATTTCTTTGTCACATGCCTTCTAGTTAATTCCATAATTATATGACCAATATTCTAGATTGCATTTTTACTAAAGTTAGGTGCAGCTTCATTTTAACATCTTGAAAACTGAAGCAACACAGTTTGTTGGTTTGTTTATGAGAGGTTGGTATTTCCACTAACAATCATTGACTTTCAGCATTTTCCTTTCCTGAATAGTAAAATAAAAATTATACTGCCTTTCTCATAGGGCCCTTGGAAGGATTATGTGAGATAAGGCATGCCATACACCTAGAACAGAGTCTGGAATAGAGTATATGTTTATAAAATGTTAATAATAGCATTCCTACTATCACCACTGCCACCAGTAGTCACACCATCGCCACCCCACCCTACCTTATCCCCAGTGTGCTGAGCATAATGTCTCCACCACCAGTGTTTGAGCTGAGCTTCCTGCTGTGCAGATAACACACGCTCTCACACATTTCAGAACTTGGAATATCCTTGCGGAGACTCCCTGCTGATATTAGTCATCAGAAGCCATCAGCAGATGTTTCTAAGAATTCAGAATAGAAGCCTGCCAAGAGAGACTGAAAAAGGAACTGGAGAGAGCTGCAAGCTTTTGCTGTCTCCCCCTGGAGATATTTTACCGCAGAGTAGAAGGTCATCTTAATGACAACCTCAGAGTTACAAGAATCACAGTTACCATTCTGGGACACCATTTCCTGCCCCAGCTGCCCTACACCTCAACCAACAGCAGCTGCAGCCGGGTAGTGAGGACAGAGAAGGAGTGCAGTATTTTTCCTGTGTATCCTGTACTGGTTCTTCTTGGCATTATAGGTTGTTTAGCTTCTGGAAATGTTTAACCAAGGTGAAGGAGAGTCACTTGGATGATCTGATTATCCTCACACAACCAGTCACATTGGATACGCATATCATTGAAGTGTAGGATTCTGTGTAATCCCTTTGCTCTGCATTACATATCTTGCTTGAATTTCAGCCCTATCCTGACCTACCAGTACAACCGCTCACATTGGGCAAAGATAGGAGAAAGAAAGCAAAAATTGCAGGTATAGGTAGGATGCGGTGGCTGTCTTTTTTTTTTTTTTTCTTTTTCCTGGGAGGACTTCTTCCATATCCCCTTATAAACTCTCAGTCTGAGTTGATCTCTACCATATATCTACCATATAAGATGTCATGTATCTTAGAGTAGCCAGATAAGCACCAAAACTATAAGTGCTAAACTTGTCCTAGGGAAGTCTACACTTTTATTGATTAGAAAGCTGGTCTAGGGGCGCCTGGGTGGCGCAGTCGGTTAAGCGTCCGACTTCAGCCAGGTCATGATCTCACAGTCCGTGAGTTCGAGCCCCGCGTCAGGCTCTGGGCTGATGGCTCAGAGCCTGGAGCCTGTTTCCGATTCTGTGTCTCCCTCTCTCTCTGCCCCTCCCCCGTTCATGCTCTGTCTCTCTCTGTCCCAAAAATAAATAAATGTTGAAAAAAAAATTTAAAAAAAAAATAGAAAGCTGGTCTACAAGAGATTAAAAAACAAAACAAAACAAAGCAAAACAAAACAAAACAAAACTAACTCGCTGCCTTAGGAAGCTTCCAGCTAGGGATTTAGACAGAAAATAAAAAAGTAAACACAGAAATTAACAGTCACAATTTGAAAGAAACATTCTAAGTGGAATGAAAGGGATTCTGCTTAGAAGTAGCAGTAGTGAAGGCCTTTTGGAGCAGGTGAGATTTAAGCCAATCTTGAAGGAAGACAAGTGATTAGCAATGCAAAGAGGAAAGTGTCTGGGGCAGAGTTAAAACTGCTCCCAGGGGTGCCTGGGTGGCTCAGTTGGGCCTTTACTGTCAGCATGGAGCCTATTTTGTATCCTCTGTTCCCCTCTCTTTCTGCCTGTCTCCTGTGACTGCACGCGCACTCTCTCTCTCTCTCTCTCTCAGAAATAAACATATAAAAATGAAATAAAATAAAAGGAAATGAAATAAAATAAAATAAATAAAATAAAAATAAAATAAAATAAAATAAAATAAAATAAAATAAAATAAAATAA
>NW_024412417.1:23076115-23165993 GCF_014898765.1 Herpailurus yagouaroundi | reverse complement strand
AAAATAAAATAAAATAAAATAAAATAAAATAAAATAAAATAAAATAAAATAATAAAATTTGCTTGCAAAGGTCCATGAAGACCCTGCCGTCTCCTAGAATTAAAAAGATGGCAGAGGTCGTGTGGCATCGCGGGTAAGAGGATGATTGAAGAAACAGAGACTGTAGAGCTGAAGAAAGCCCAGATCACACAGGGCATTCTGGGATCCATCCAAAAATATCATGAGGAGAATGACTGAACCAGTTGTTCTCTCACTTCATTCACATATCTCTCAAATGTCATGTTCTTTCCTCCCCTGTCACTGACCACCTCTATCACCGTCCGTCTCCATGCTTTATTTTTCATTACAGCACTTCATAATATTTATGAGTATTTGAAGATTTTATATGACATCGTATTATCTAATACTTTCCTATCTGTTGTGTATTTCTCCAAAGAAGGGAAGAAAGTCTGTCTCTATCCCCAGCACAAGGATAGAATGTGGTAAAAAATGGGTTCTAAATAGATAGTTATAGAATGAATTAAATAAATTAAGAGGTTTTAGGTAGAAGACTTACATTAGCTGATTTGTGTTTCAATGTAAATTAGAGGCTTATTAATTGAAGTGCAGTTCTCAAAACAGGAAAGAATAATATAACTACCTCTCCTCACTTTTATCCCAGCCACTTCCCACAAAGATGTTCGTTAGTGGACCAGGAATCTTTCTCCTTGGATAGCTGTGGCAAGCAATGGATTCAGGGTCAAATAATTCTTGTTCTACCCTAACTTCTTGGGCTTCTACCTAAATTGCTTACTTGGGAAGATAATTTGGGAGGAAAGCAAGATTTTCCATAGATATTAACTAGTAAAACTGCATTAATCAATGACTACAAGAAATAAACAGAAGTTCACAACAAAGGCTATGAATTGAGAAGCTAATATCAGGCATGCTTCCTCTTTGGTGTCATATGAAAAAATAATAAGAATAAACTGAGGTCAAGAATTAAAACACACTCTGCAGTTCACTATATATATATATATATATATATATATATATATATACACACACACACACACACACACACACACACATATATGTATATATACACACATATGTATACATATATACATATACATATATATATGTATATATATCGTATCTGATTTTTCACTAGCATGTTTGTGTATCTAATAACTTTGAACGAATATAATTTTTAAATAAAGCTTTAAGTCAAATATCATCTGTAAAAATAGATACAGATAGAGAAATGGAGAGATAGAAATAGCCCTTCTTACAAAATTCATTTTAATGAGCCTCATTTATATTTATTGTCAAAAAATTTTCTGTATGTACAACCTAACATACATTTGTGATGAATATCTTCCTAAAACAAGTAACATTATTTGCAAGTATTTTCTTCAAAATTTATAAGTTGAAGTTGATAATTTATATGCATTATGAAATTTATATCTTCCAGTAGCTAAGCATAAATAAATGACAGAAAAGAACCAACAGTTTTGTATGTTGTGTTATAGATTTAATATCTGATGCATTTTTTCATTTTTATGTAGCTTTTTCCCTTCGGTGAAACATTTGTAGTGCCATATTTAATCTGTCATTATTACATACCAGTAAACCCCTAAAGGGGAAGAACAGTGTAGAGATACAAAAGACAGAAAAAAATAAAACAAAGCTGAAGCTTTTATCATTCCATCAATATCTTCCTGCGTCTCCAGACTCCCTCCACCCCCTGTCCCTAAAATATGAGTCCTTGTAAGAACTGAAACTATTAACTGATGCTGGCAGCAAAGTGGAGGAAACTAAAGAATTCCCCAGGCTGGCACTTCTCATTTTTGAATGCTCTAGTCCAGAGTCTTAGAATGTATCTTCTGCAATGAAATATCCAAGTATAATACTACAATGTATAATCTTTCTAGAATATGAGTGATTAATACTTTCCTCTAAAATGAGATTACTTTGAAATGAATACATGTTGGCTTCACATGTATCATATTTAAGACTTTTATATCTTACAATGTTTATCTGGTTCACAAATTTCAAGTATATTTACCTTTGTATATTTATTTTTTACAATGATAAGTAAATTCAAATGAATACTAAATAGTTATTGAACATTAATTTCCCATATACCACATAATACTTATCATATATAATACATATTACAAAAACAGCCAAATTTTAGAATTATTCTAAAATACATTTTTTCAAACAAATGCTCTGCATATTCTGCTTTATTTAAATTAAACTTTATACCCAATACAATTTGATTAAATAGTCCTGTGAAACAGATTTTTGTGTGGGCTTTTGAATAGCACTTTTTTTTTCCTTTAAGTTTGTTATCTTTTTTCAGGAGTCTCTATACCCAACATGGGGCTCGAACTCATGACCTGAAATCAAGTGTCACGTGCTCTTCTGACTAAGCCAGCCAGGCGTCACATTGAATAGTGTTTTCATATGTAGAAATAGAGGAAAGGGGAAAAATTACTATAATTATTTTTATTTGGGATGAACAAATCCAGATTGAGTCTATTCTCAACACCTACTTTTATACCAAAGTTTGGGTCTTGATCTAATTCTGCCCTGCTCTTCTTCAAATTCAGATTGTTTCTGCTACCAAAGAGAGCAAATGAAAAGCAATTAGCACCCTGTCAGCTCTCTACTCAAAATTCATTATTTGCTGCTCCACATTTAGAAAAGTTCAAAGTCCTCAACATGATGGGACCCCTACCTCCATCTTTAGCCTTCCTTCTCATTGGTTCTTGTTTTACAGTTGGCAATACAGAAACAAGAGTATTTTTTTTCCCATTGTGACATTTTTCTGCTCTCCCCTAGAAAGTTCTTACCCAATTCTCATCTTTTCTTTACCTTGCACTCCCTGGGGATTTCCTCTTTGAGGAACTCTTTTCACTTTTCTTTCCAGTTGGATTGGATGGTTCTCCTCTCTGCTCCCATGTCATCCTCTGTGTCCATATCCCAAAGCACATAAGATAGGGTATGGTATTTATCTTGTTTGTGTCTTGTCTCCCCAATGGACTGTGATTGCCAAGATCTAGAAGTATATGAAAAAAGAAATGCTTTTATTAGATGTCAAAGTGACTATGTAACTTTGCATGCATACCTTAAACTTAAACTTTGTATATTTTATACTTATGCATATATTATGCATTCTGGATTTCCTCATCTGGTAGCAAAAGTACTTATTAATATCAGAGTATTATTGCCATTGTAATTCTGAAACAAACATAATGTAGAAAAAGCTACTTCCAGGAAAGATAAATTTCTAGTAGCATAGAGTTTGGGGAAGGCACTCTTCTCTTTGAATTGTAGTAGGATTTTCAAAAAAAAAGAACTTCATTTTCAAGATCCATGATGAACAGATGTGAACATCTATTTTATGATGATTAGCTTATCATAGCTAATAATAACTGCCATCTATGAGGGTCTATTCTGTATCAAGCACAGTATGTTTTTTACAAACCTTGTTTAAAGTAATGCTTACTTAAACTTAGGAAGTGAATTATGAACACTCTTTTATAGATATCAGAGACTTTCCCCAAATAACATAGCATTCTGTGAGAGAGATGAGATTTAAACTCTAGGCATTGCCTGTACTCTTAGCTGTATAGCCCTGTCTCGCTAATGAGTATAGCTTGGTATTAATATCAAAGCATCATTAATTTTTTTAATTTAAACATCATTGAAGATTCATTTGAATGCTATGCTGATTATATTGGTATAAAATGTTTTATACAATGGTCAGCAACTAGAGAAATATTGAGAAATTTCATCAAGTTTCAGATTTATTTTGACGCAAAGACAATGCAGACTTTATCATGGAAGATAAAATAGCTGATACCAATCTATGCTTCCTATACTCTGTTCCCAAGGAATTGACATAATATTTGTTAGCTCTTAGGTTTCAGAAATTATCCCCTCTTGCCATCACTATTTAAGACATGAGGGATATGGCTGACATCAAAGAACATATTTAAAAATTGTGTTATTATACATCAGGTATTTGGCAGACAGTTTCTTCTAAATTGCAGACTTTTACTGTGCAAATGAAAAATACTGTGATGTTTAAGCACATGGTTCTGGTATTAGGCCAACCTGCTTGTGAATTTTGGGAGGATTTTTTCTATTGGATGTTGCTTCTCTAGGACTTCAGTGTCATTCTTTATTGTAACCACTATTGCCTCTACACCTGGATGTTTCTATTGCTTTTGCCACCCTCTCCAGAATAGCTGGGAAAGCTTAGATCTCATGTCTGTACTCTAAATGCAATTAGTGATAGAGAATATAATATCTAATTTTATTGTGGACTATGCTGTGCTTCCTACCATGATTTCTAATTCTTTAAATACAAGGTGGATAGTTAGATGCTGAGTGGCCAAACTAATGTGCAAATATATACTACATAAACTTTTAGGATTAAAATAAAGCAATACATATGTGGTACTGAGCCTAGTGACTCCCACCATATAAATATTTGCTCTTTTTTTTTTTTTAATTTCATAGGTAACAGACATAAAGTTTATAATTTAGTGAGAATTCCACATGACTTCATGAGATGCAATAATATAGAAGTTATGGTTTTAGGGGCGACTGGGTGGCGCAGTCGGTTAAGCGTCCGACTTCAGCCAGGTCACGATCTCGCGGTCCGTGAGTTCGAGCCCCGCGTCAGGCTCTGGGCTGATGGCTCAGAGCCTGGAGCCTGTTTCCGATTCTGTGTCTCCCTCTCTCTCTGCCCCTCCCCCGTTCATGCTCTGTCTCTCTCTGTCCCAAAAATAAATAAACGTTGAAAAAAAAAATTAAAAAAAAAAGAAGTTATGGTTTTAAAGCTCTGTGAATGATACAGAGAATAAAAATTATGAGACATAAGTTATATACCATTTCTGTCAAAGTACCTTATGAAAACCCATGTATTAAGCCTTATAGGAAATGGATCTACTACGGGTTTAATATTTAATGCTGTTCACAGAGTTCTCACTTTTGGAAAGCAATGTTAAAATGCATGAGATTATTCTTAATCAACTACATAAGTAGCTTAAATGTTTTTAACGTAACTCTCAATAGGCAGCACTTTGTAAGCCATTTGGAATCATTACAAATGGAAGTCAAGAGAGTGATTTATTTGGTTAAAAGAAATCAAGACAATTATGATCATTTCTATGTTTTAGGGGCATATTTTACTATCACACCTTTTTTTTTTCAGCAGTCCCATTAGTTAAATGCAGCTTTCTCTTCCCACCCACAAATAATTAGGAACAAATAAGAGAGGCAAATGTATGACATTTCTTTCCACAAATATACATGGTATTCTTTTAATTTCCCTACTAAATGTTTCAGCCCTACCACCAACTAAACATGTACAGAATACATTCATGTTGCATTGATGAGTATTTGTTGATTTTTTTATTAACTTTTCATTTCATTTCCTCATTAAAAATAAAGGCATAAAAAATGGCTGTTTGGTCAACTCCATAGTAAAGGAGAATCCAAAAAATATATATATATATATATATTACTTCAGACTTCTGATGGGACTTATTACATTCTGATGTAAACAGAGGTTTTTTTTGTTGTTGCTGTTGTTGTTGTTGTTGTTTTCATATTATTTTTATACCTTCTATTTTTTTTCTTTTGGAAATATTTCAATGTATTATTTTTGAGTTTTACTATAATGTTTTATTTATATTAATGTCTCTAGTTGAGGCAAAATTAGTTTTTATTTTTTAATGTATAGATTTTACTTCTAAAGGACTATCCTATAATATTTAAACTAAGTCTACATGAATCGAATTAAAATGAATGTGTTTTACAAATTCAGTCAGACTATTCCAGCTTCCCAGTGATTGAGTGTCATTGAAACTCTTCAGGAATTTCAAGTGTCTAAAATTTCAAGTGACAGCTCAGTGGTTAAGTGCTTATCTGAAAGTATATGGACTAGTTAGTAATTAGTTCATCACTTAATTTAAAATGAAGTAGGATTCTCATTGTTACATATATACATCCATGAATCTCAGTTACAATTTAGGCAAAATAAAATCTGCCATTAAATGGGTGTCCAAATCCTTTAGCACATGATTATACAATAATGACTATCAGGGGTTTGGCATATAATTAGCAATCAAACAATCAGTCATTTATTAGATACCTAATTTGTCTCTAGTAGCCAATTAGGCTTTTAAAGCCATAAAGAGGGGGCATTTCCTAATTTGAAATATGTTGTGAAATGGTTTGGGGTAAAGTGGATCATGGGATTTCTTATTTTGATAGGATGACAGATAAAGTACTCTGAGAGGTCCTCCTACTGAAAAAACAAGGAATGCATTTTTCAGTGCATTTCTGGTTTACAAAAGAAAGTATATATATATACACACACACACACACACACACACACACACACACATACACACACCCCCCACATAGATACCATACAAATGCATATAAATATGCATATAAAAATACAAACACACATAATGGCATAATGAAAAGAACATGAGCTGGAATAAAAATAGGAGATGAAATGGGAAGAAAGCTTGGTTTTCTTTGGAGCAGAATGCAATAAATCTCTGGAATGAGAAGACTAAGGCCGGGGACTAGTCTCCTTGGATCAATAGGATCAATAGGTAAATAACCTAAACTTGAAATTTAGCAGTTAGTTAAAACCCTCAGAGGATGTAAAAATGGCACCAGCCTGGTAGTAACTCTTGGATCCAATTAGCATAAAATGAATAAAATTATACCCAATTTAGGGCCTCAGGATTCTCAAAGCTTAAACTCAAATAAATATGGTTTTACTATTAAATATAACTAAATACGTAGAAGAAGCAAGCTACTATGAATGAGTCACTAGAAATAACAAACAGAAGTATTTTTGGGAAATGAGGGCATTTGAAAGCCCTCCAGTATATGGCAGAATTTAGAAAGTTACGTGCATGTGCAGGACAAGGCATATGTTCAGAAAAGACCCTAAGCTTTCACCACTGGCTGATCTATCAACTCAGTGTTAAGCAGCAAGTGAAGGTTAAGGCAGAACTGTAAATGGTCTGGCTAAGTACTAAAGGAATGTTCCAGCACTGAGCCCATCCTCAAAGACCGGAGGAGGAGTTGCTATGGTCTGAAAATTTGTGTCCCATCAAAATTCATGTGTTGAAATTTTAATGCCCAATATGATGATATTAGGAGGTGGGGCTTTGGGAAGTGCTTAGGTCTGCAGGATGGAGCCATCATGAAGGGATCGGTGCTGTTATAATAAAAGATACCTCATCGTTCCTAAGACCTTCTGTCTTACCAGGTTACAGAAGAAAAAAAATTTTTTTTTCCATGTATGAGGAAGCTTAGTCTCACCAGATACTGAATCTGCCAGCATCTTGATCATAGACTTCCAGCATCAAGAACTGTGATAAATAAATTTGTTGTTTATAAGCTATCCAGCATATGGTATTTTATTAAAACAGCCCAAACATACTAAAATCATTATTTTTAAGGCACCTGTATTTAAAAACTTCCAGGCAAAATATTTATGAATACAAGTTAAGCTTTCAACAATCAAGAACAGCAAACCCTGGAGAAGAGAGAGAATCTGATTTCCAAAATTACTGCATTATAATACTCAAATATCCAGTTTTCAGCAACAACAGAATAATCACAAAGCATACAAACAAGCAGGAAAGTATGACCACTCAAAGGAACAAAATAAATTGACAGAAACTGTCCCTAAAGAAGTTCCATCATTGAACTTAGTAAACAAAGATTTATAATAACTATATTAATTCTGCTCAAAGAGCAATGACAAAGAATTAAAGGGAACCACAAAATGATATATGAATAAAAGGAGAATATCAATAAGGAGATATACATTATAAAAAGAATTCAAATAGAAATATTGAGACTTTACAATAAAGTAACTGAAATAAAAGACTAGAAGTACAATAGCAGATTTGATTAGGTAGAAGACAGAGTTAGTAAACTTGAAGATAAGACAATTGAAATTACCAAGTCTGAAGAATAAAAGGAAAATAATTAAAAAAGAATGAAAACAAAATGAAAGGACATAAGAAACCTGTAGGATATGAACAAGTGGGCCAACAAATGTATTTAAAAAGGCCTAAAAGGAGAAGACAGAGAAAGGTACACAAGGAATATTTCAAGAAATAATGGTCAAAATTTCCCCAAATTTGAGAAATACATAAATCAACACAACCAAGAAGCTCAACAAACTCCAAGATAAACTCCAAGAGTTCCATAGCTGGACACATCATAATCAAATTGCTGAAAGGTATAGACACAGAAAATCTTAAAAGCATTAGGAAAGAAGTCACTGATCATGTGCAAGAAATACTAAATATATTAACAGCTGATTTTTAATAAGAAAAAGACATGTAATTCAGAAAGCAGTAGGATGACATATTCACAGGGTGAAAGAACAGAGAGGTCAAGCAGGAATTTTATAGCTGTCAAAACTGTCCTCGAAGATTGAAGGTGAAATCAAGATATTCCAAGATAAATAAAAGCTAAAGAACTCAGAAATAAGTCCTCACATCTATGATCAATTAATTTGACATAGGTACCAAGACCATTCAATGAGGAAAGAATTATTGCTTCAACAAATGGTGCTGGAAACATTGAATAGCCACATATAAAATAATGAAATTGGATCTTTACTTGTACTATATAGAAAATTAACTCAAAATAGATCAAAGACCTCTGTTTAAAGACTTAAACTATAAAATTCCTAGAAGGAAACAGACAGGAAAATTTGCCAAATAGATCTGACAATGTTTCCTTAAATTTGACGCTAAAAGCATAATCAACAAAACAACAAAAGGTAAATTGTATTTTGTTACATTAAAAACTTTTGGGCATCAAAGAACACTATCATAAAAGTGAAAAGGCATGCACACAATGGGAGAAATGATTTTTAAATTATAACTGTTAAGAAACTAATGGTGAGAACGTATAAAGAGGTTTTACAACTCAGCAACAATAAAACAACCTAATTAAAATGGGAAAAAACTTGAATAGCCAGTTCCCCAAAGAAGATATACAAATGGCCAATAAATACATGAAAAGATGTTGAACATCATTAATTATTAGATAAATGTAACCAAGCCACAAGTAGACGCTGCTTCACACCTACTGGGATGACTATAATCAAAAGAAAAATTAGTGAGAATGTGGAAAAATTGGAACTCTTGTGTGTGTGCTGGTGGGAATTTAAAATGTGCGACTCTGAGAAACAGTTTGGCGGTTTCTCAAAAAAACTAAACATAGAATTAATATATGACCCAGAATTCCACTCCTAAGGATATACCCCAAATAATTGAAAACAAAGATTCAATATTTACTCGTGTACCAATCTTCATAGCATCAGTGCTCACAATAAGCAAAAGACAGACATATCCCAAGTGTCAGTGAACAAAGTAATGGTCAAAAAAAAAAAAAAAAGAAAAGAAAAGAAAAACTATTTACATACGATGGAATATTATTCAGCCATAAGAAAGAAACAAATTTGCTACAATATGGATGAATGTCAAAGACCTTATGCTAAGTGAAATAAACCAGATACAGAAAGACAAATATTGTGTAACGCTACTTACAAAAAATACTTCTAATGGGCAAATTTGTAGGACAGAAAGTATGTTAGACGTTACCAGGGGCTGGGGAAAAGGGAAAATGGTTGAAAATTGGTGTGATGAAAAACCTTTGGAAACAGATGGCGGTAATGGTTGCACAACATTATGAACATAATGTCACCAAAATGTACTCTTAAAAAAATGGTTAAAAGCACAAGTTTTCTTTTATATATATTATCATAATAAAAAATAATCAACAAAAATAGAGAAAACACATTTAAATAGTATTAGAAATAGAACAGGACAAAAGTACAGGCTTAGCATAGACAGAAAGTAAATAACCATAGGAAAGTGAATTTGAAAATTTTCTCAGTATTGAAATGTTTCTGGGAAAAATTAAACTTAGTTAAATTGACTCAAGGTGAAAAAAAAAAAAAGAAAAACCCTGAAAGCCTGAATAATTCTAAAACCAAAAAATAATTAGGCCATCAGCAAAAGCTTAACTACTATTCCCCCCAAAGAGGCTTAGATTTGTGTATAGGATAGTTCTACTCAACATTCTAAAAGTCAATTATTTTCAAACTTAGAGCAGCTCTTCCATAATAGAAATGAAAGTGTACATGTCACTTTATTTGATGATATCAGTACAATTTTGATACTCAACTAGCAAGTAAAATCAGAGAATAAAACCTCCTTGCCTTCGCAAAGTATATTTACCTCAATAATATTCTTAATGGTGAAACATTAGAAGCGCGCCCTTTCAAATGAGGTACATTTTAATGAGACTAACTATAGCCTATTCTATCTGACATTGTACCAGAGATTGAAGGCAGTTCAGATAAAAGAAACAAAGAATAAACAAGAATCAAAATTGTTGCTTACAGAAGACATGCTTGTTACATACAAAACAAAAAAAATAATTTACAAGTAATAAATAACAGGGAAAAATAATAAAGTCTTATCAAGTTGCCTAAATATGAGCTCAGTGAAGAAAAGTATTTCTATATACAAACAACAAATGTTTTGTATATTTTTTACATACAAAATAACAAAACATGTTTTCAAAATGTGTATAGAAAAATGGAGTATGTGACTCATAAGATAGAGTCTTATTTTATAGTAAAAACAGTTAAGCCAATTTATGTTGCTTCCGGGACATGCAAACTGACTGAAAGAATAGAATCTGGAGCTCCCAAACCAACATCCTCATATGTAGACTCTTGATATATGTCAGAGTCTGCCATGCAGATCACTGGGGAAAAGAGGTGTATTTATTCAATTAAAATTATTAAGACAACTGTTTTTCATTTTGGAGTTAAAAAATGAAGGTAATGCTGTGCTGGTTTTCTATTATTATTGCATATGTACCTACTTCATACTTTGTATAGAAGTTAGTTTCCCCAAAATAAAGATTTGAAGAAAATATCTTTGTGACATTGGATCATGGGGAATGCAAAAATACTACTTATAAAATAAGAGATTAAAATTCCTACTGTAGTAAATTAGTAATTTCTTCTTATCCTCATATGCTCACTTCAGTGTGTCTTAAATATTGTTCTTTTCTACATGTGCTATAAAGGAAACATGTTAGGAATCACTGACATAAGGAATTACCACAATCAATAACAAGCAGTTCAAGTGAAAATAGCCAAAATACAAAGAGTCATGTCACAGAAAAGGAAACATAAATGATAAATATATGAAAATGTATACAATTTAATTACTAATGAATAAAACACAAAAGATCACTTTTAAATTCTCTAGATTGATAGAAATAATGTAACTTTAATGTACATGAATTGTGAGCATTTAAATTGGTAAAATAATTTTGAAAAACCTTATGGTACAGTATTATGAAATTGAATTTTTGCTTTGTTATTATCCAGAAATTACACTTCTAAGCATATAACCTAGAGAGAGATTTTGAACCAGAAACTGTTTAATAGTGTTCATAACCATGTCTGCTTATAATAGCAAAAAAAATGAAAAGCAACCTAAATCTCTCTTGACAGGCAATTATTAATTGAGAATATTCATATGTAACTCAGTGGACAGCAGGAAGCACTCAGGGAAACATATTTTTTTTAACTACAGCCATGTAAAATGTATAATTGAATGTTTTTATATATTCTATATTTAGATTTGAACAAAACAATTGCTTTAGTCAATGCTAATATAAAATCATTTAAAAAATCAAGATAGGCATAATCAAAAAAACTTTTTTTGTTATAAAGTTTAAAAAAACAATATAAAATCTCTCATTTTTTAGAATTTCCTTTTAGGATACCAAAGTAACAAATAGTTATGAAAATTATTAGAGAGATGTCTTTTTTATTTATTCTTTAGTAAAATTGGTAACCTTGGGCATTCATCTTTTTTAATCTGGTAATGAATAATATTTTATTAATTATTTCTTCTTCAAGGCATGATTGTATATAGGACGGTATTTATGTTATTTCTTCCTGCACTTATTCTTAATTGTTATTATTTAATATTAGGTTCCTGTTTTAAGAATTGCAATTTTATTAAATACGAATTTTTGTATAGATGTGTAAATGATGTATGAATGCATAAGTATATTTTAGTAAAAAGTAATAACTAAATTACTTGTTGTGGTATAATTTGCTCCCAGTTTTGTTAGAATGTCGTAATGTATTTGAGGGATTCTGTTACCAAAGGATACACAAAAATAAATCTGATACCTTTAAATCTGGTGATCTAGATTCAAATTTAGCTCTAACATTTTTTAAGCTTTACTATTTAATGGAAATAGCACACTCTGTGTTTTTTCATGTTAGCTTTATAAAAATATATGCAAATGTATGGAAAACCACTCTCCACCTACATGTACTTTTTATAAAGCCTTCTCAAAGTAGATTTGCATTAATCATGCTTCAAATAAGAATGTTCTATAAACAGAAGCCATGCCATTCCATTGAAAAATTATTACAGAAGGTACAATACAGCAAATAAAAATCATGGAAATTGTAATGACTGAACTTTAGGAAGAGTCTAACATGATTAACTTCCATGATAATAATTTTTTATGGATACATATAGTAAGTCTAATATGCATTTTAAATGTCCTTTTGTCATTGCTTTCTGTTTTTATTAAATAGTGCAACATTTTTGAAAGATTTGTTTCTGTTTATTTCTAGGTTATACAGATAAATTTTGAAGAATTCGATCTGGAGATTGGCTATGATACCCTGACAATTGGTGATGGGGGTGAAGTTGGAGACCCCAGGACAGTGCTCCAAGTGTAAGTGCTCAACATTTCATTGTTGACTTTGCCTATCAGGTCCTTATTAAATTTTACCCTTTTTTGGTCCCTACCACTGCTAACAACAGAAGAAGCATAGTAACTTGGTTATTATAATCAACCTATGTATAGTATTTTTATTAGTTCTTCTTGAGTGAGGTTTAAGGTACCTGATTGAAACCAATTTTTTTTTTTTTTTTAGAATTCATTGCCAGACAGTGACCTGTAAGAAATGGAGGCTTATAGTAAAATTGCAGAAGTAGTTGATTAGACCTTATTTTGGAAAATATCCTTGCCACTACTGAACTTAAAAATGGATTGAAAAAATAAGTATAAAATGGATCCCAGAGGACTCTGATACTGGTACTGAACACTGATGTGTGCTGTTCTTATTAGCCATAAAAACACACCTAGCCATCGAGATTTAAGTTTAGAGTTTTACAGTGGTTTAACACTTGAAGTAGTTAGCAATAAACCACTCTCAGAGTTGAAATAGGTAAAATAGACCAAATATGGTTCTTAATCTGGGCTAAAATAATGATCATATATTGAAACAAAAGAAACGTTAGGAATTTACTTATTGCCCAATCCTTAGGCTTTTCATTATAATAATCTACCTCTGATAGTGGCATGAAAAATGTTGGAGCTGGGGGAGCATGTTTTCTCTTCTGTGAACCTCTAAATCTTAGGGTACACTTTCTCTCAGAATTCCTTTCATAACTGTTGATTTTCAGTTCAGGCTTTACCAACCCAATGGATTTCCCTACACCTTCAAATCAAAGTTCACACTGAGTATTTCATCTCCAGTGGGAATAAAAATTAAAGCTTCATTCTGTGAGCATTACCTTTTAGACTGTTCAATCAATAAATCTAAATTGGTCCCCAATGAGGGAGAGCTAGGAGAGAGAAAGAAAAAAAAATGCAAAATGTTTAAGTAACCCTAAGACTGCGAGACTAACGTGTGTGAATGCGCCCGCGCGTGCACAGACACACATTATTCAGATGCAGATCTTTTTGTAATGATATATATCTAATGTTTTTACAAAACTCAAAAGAAATAGGGCAATAACTTTACATGTTTACATACCGAGAGGAAAAACACACACACACACACAACTCTTATTTTAAATATAGTCATACATTATCTTAAAAAAAAAACAACTCTTCTTGGGGCGCCTGGGTGGCTCAGTCAGTTAAGCGACCAACTTGTCTCAAGTCATGATCTTGCAGTTCGTGAGTTCGAGCTCCATGTCAGGCTTTGTGCTGACAACTCAGAGCCTGCAGCCTGCTTCAGGTTCTGTGTCTCCCTCTCTGTCTGTCCTTCCCCTGCTCTCATTCTGTCTCTGGCTCTCTCAGAAATAAATAAACATTAAATAAATACACATTAACTCCTCCTTAATCAAAAGAACTTCTGAATAAATCCAGAACCCTATTCTAGGTGGTGGAAGGGGAGAGGGTTACACCTTTGTTTCCTGACCCCTCCATGTAAACATGCTTCTCCTACCTTCATACACTCCACTGCTGCCTCTGCCACACTCCTTAATTCCTTAATTTCCTGCAAACCTACTTTTTAGAGAATTTTGAACCCACTCTGATTTGACCTCAATTGGCTCAAAAAAGAAAAAAAAAAAAAAAACCTAAGTTTCTGTTAGTGGTTTTGCTGTCCATTTCAAAATTCTCCTTGTCAAGGGTGCATGATGTCCTTATTTCCTTTTACATTGGAAGACAGGGGTGGAGATATTTTAAAATGAATTTTAAAAGTCCTGTATTGAATGAATCAAATATCAGATGAAGTATGAAGCATGGGATAATTAAGTGGGGGAAAAAAAAGGCTTAGAATTGGATTTTGGAAGAAGGCAATCCCAAAATTAGCTGGACAACAAAAAACCCTGTAGAGGACAAATGTGCGGAAGGGAAGTGCCTTTATAATCCAAGTAGAGTCCAATGCAGTTAGCTGTATGTTACAGACTAAGATAAGTTTCCTTCTGCTGCTAGTAGGAAAAAGAAGAAAAGGTTACACTGTTTCCTCTTCTCACATTCCTGTCAGAGTTGGAATTAGATCAGAAGCTCCTTTGAACTCTAAGACTCTATAATAATAGAACTTACTGGATTTGTATCTACCAGAGAAGCTGATATAAATTTGAGTGAACCTGAAGCATATTTCTCAAGGAAATTAGCTTTCCCAACTTTAGGACCACCCATTTGGGCATTTGCAGGGCCCAGAGTAAGAATGCAATTGCAAACTCACATATCAAATGTCTAAATATTAAAAGGTATAAATCAAGCTACTTGCCTTAAATACAATATATTCCATCCTCCTACCTTGATAAATACACTTTGGAATTGTGTGATTTTCCTTGCTGGGACATGAAGTCATGGGCAAATACGGTCCTAGCCCCAGCCAGTAGCTGCCACTGACTCTTACCAACGTCAGCTCCATCCTTCACCATGCATGTGGACTCCTCAGCCTAAACATTCAAACTACCCACACCTGCCTGAAAACACTGCCCACTATGCCAAGGGATGCACATATGGGTCCTGTAATCTGGCCCTGGGAATAGCATACCTGGGAAAAAGGCCCATGCAAGTACAGGTAGTGGGGAAATCCGGGTACCAGGTGACAGTGAGTTGTGGAACGTACTTGTCAAACAAACTGTAAGACAGAAGATTTGTTTTTATTCTTATCCATCTTGAACTGATACTTCTGCAAAGTGAAAGAAAAATAAATTTCTCGAAAAATGAAATAAAAACACATATAAGTACAATCCCATTATTTTCTATGGCAAAATTCACCACACAAAATTACTCTTTGAAATTACTCTAGAAGTTTGAAAGACTTACTTCCAATTTCTGTTCTAATGACACCATGGGCTGGCAACTGGTCTAGGATCTGGAAGGAGAAATGGGGGGGGGATGCAGGTACCAGGCAGACACATCCCTGGGTGATAGTTAAGGAAAGGTCAGAAGACGACCCTCCGTGGGGAAGGGATCAGGAAAGAGGCTGTCTTGTTCACATTTAAAAGTAGCATTACAAATGTGGCATGGTAAATTGTTAAGAATTTATTTAAAGAAACTGGTTTATTTTATTTTTTAAATGTTATTTATTTTTGAGAGAGAGAGAAAGAGAAGGTGGGGAAGGGACAGAGAGCAAATCCCAAGCAGGCTACAGAAAGGAACCCCATGTGGGGCCCAATCTAACGTGGGGCCCGACAATGTGGGGCTTGATATAGAGCTTGAACTCATGAACTGTGAGATTATGATTTGAGCCAAAATCAAGAATCTGATGCTTAATCAAGCCAAGTGCACCAAGAATTTATTTTAAATATTGCTCTTCTAAGAGTGAAAACTAGTCTCCATCTAGACATCTTATTTAGCAATCTGTTTATTCATCTCTTAACTCCTTTTTGATTTTTAAGTTTGATCCATATGCTAGTAAGTAATTTTTGGCACCAAAATTACTTACTTAAATAAATTTATTTTAAAAGATTCAGTAGCTAAAAGTCAAAAAACATAGTAAAAAAAACATGGAAAATGCTTGCATCTAACAGAAAACTATGCAATATAATATTTGAAAGTATTTTATAAAAAGATGAATTCAGCTTATATTCATTTTATAAGTTCTGATTAATTTAATAAATACAGGCCGCATCACTTTGGAAAATGTTTAACCAGATATGGAACATTCCAACCTATTCTGTTTAGGTCATAGGACTAAATTAAGCATTAGAAATATGTGGTGTTTTTGTTTCTCCTTTTCTTAATACTTAAGTTCTAAAAAGTTAAGTCAATTGTCATATTCTATTCCACATACGCACAAATGTGTGCATGTATATGTGTGTGTGTGTATTCAATAGTCACAACATATGTTCAATAGTTAAAATTATCCTCTAAAAAAGGGAACTAATTAAGAAATTTTTTAAAAATAATTCTTGTAATTTCTTTCTCCAAAGTACAAAGCATATAGTTTTTGCAGTACAGTAACTGAAAAATAATGTCAGTGTGCTACATCTCTTTACCTTGAGACTGACTCCAAAGAAATACCCATGATGAAGTTATCAGCAACAAAATCATTAAGTAATGGAGAATGTATTGTAGTTGGACTTCGTATGTGACACTGAATTCTCCATATAGTTTTATCAGATGCAAATTCCTGAAATAATGCCAATTTAAGTCACAAACCTAAATTCACAATTCAGAGATTTGTTGCTTCTGTCATTTGCTGCCCCATAGTCTATTGTCCATTTGTAGACTTGTCTATCTCTTATTAATTTCCTCTCCAATGGAATTACTTGGAGAGCATTCTTTATCCCCCATTTTGAAATAGCATTTTTTATTCCTGGCAACTTCATAGTGGTATAGTGACAAGAGTCAAAAGAGATCAGAATATGAATTTAGCCGGCTGATAAAAATTCAGGTAATGGATTTGAACAATCATGGTATTATCTTTTAAAGGCTGTTAAAATGAGTTTAACTTTCTTCAGATTGTTTTCCATATGCTTTTTCACACTTAGTGTAAATTCACCTGATAGTGAAAATTGATGTAATAGATGTAAGAGAACTAACAGTGATGACGAAGCAGTTACTGGCATTGAATTCACCTCCAGCCCTCATTTCATCTGCACAAACAAGGAAGGGATGCTGATTATTTGTCCACCCTTTTCATCTGTGTAGCACCAAACGAAGATGGTTAGGCATTTGATCGAGCACGTGATTCTCTTTCTTTTTCTGACCTTTTCTCTCACATGCTTTGCTATTTCATTATTGGATTCACGGTGACACTGTAAAGACTTGCAAAGTGAAAGATGAGAAAAAAAATGTCTTCTATCCCTGAGATAGCCCTTGAACTTGTATGAGAACGCACTGATCGTGAATGGATGACATTGTATTTGAACCAACATCTTAAGGTGAAAACTGCTGTTTTAGATATCTAAATGTGCTTAATTCCCTTACTTTGAAATTCTGGGTTCTCCTAAAAAAGTCAAAGTACAATGTAAAATTTGCTTCGCAGGTATACGTTGGTGTAGATTAGCAATAGTCTTCCCTAGGAACTTTTTTTGAGTACATACACGCACGCACACTTTTTGTTGACCTAACTTTAAAATGAATATTTTATTAACTTAATATTTTAGTAAGTGATATTTATATTAGCTCTCTGGAAAAGATAGCTCTGTTTTGCTATGCTTATGGATTATTGTTATTGCTCTCAGTTCATTGGTTCATATGTTTTGACAAGCTACTTTGCCCAAGGTTTTTTTTCTTTTTTTTAACTACTCAGCCATTCACTCTGTTAAAATGTAGGCTCCACTCTTAGTATGAGACTACACATGATATTTGCCTTGAGCAAACTCTTCTACATCCAGGGAATTGTCGCTTCCCAAATTTGCTTTTGTACTTCCCTCTGTTAATAATGAAAAAAAAATCTAAATACCAATAAACACCATGGGCTGATGAAAGAAGGGAATATCCTAAATATAGCACCAAGGTAATATTTTTAAGAGATTGATGACCACAGTATAAATAAAAAGAGCTTAGAAAATTGACCAGTCAGAAAAATTCTTCACCCCTTATGGTAGAGTTATTCAACAAAAAGAAAAAAAATCTCTTCTTATTACTCTTTACTCTGCTTTGCACCTCTCCTTACCCTCCTCCACCCCCCACCACACACACACGCACACACTTACTCATACACGTGCTCACCATCACTTTAAGTTCCTTGAGAGTAGCAACTATCTTTTACTCATCTAAGGTTTCCCAAAATACCTCACACAGCCTCGTGTTAACACTGCTGGGTATTGCATGAAATATAATGGGAGAGGCAAAAGTACTCTGTACCAAGATACTTACTGAGACACGTGAGCAGAAAGGATATCTTTGCAGATCTGTAGAACACTGTGCAGGCTATCTGGATGCCTTATTTCACTCAGGATGCTGTCACAAATATACCACGGACTGGATGCTTTATCGACAACAGAGATTTATTTCTCATGGTTCTGAAAGTTGGAAGTCCAACATTGCCAGGAGATTCAGTGTCTGGTGAGGATTCACTTTGTGATTCACAGATGGCCATCATTTCACTGTGTCTGCACATGGCAGAAGGAGGTAGGGATTTCTCTAGGGCCTCTTTTATAGGGGCAGAAATTCACGGATGAGGGCTCATCCCTCATGAGATAATTTCCTTTCAAAGTCTCTACCTACAAATACCCTTATACTTGGGGATTAGTTTTCAACATATGAAATGGGACAGGATGGGGCACATTCAGTCTCTAGCACTGGGTATTTCAGCAACACTCACTGATACCACATCCAGGAAAAGCAGTCAAACTGACGGCAGCAATTTTTTCATCCTGTGGACAAGACTTGGTGTATACTCATTAAGATGACTTACTGTTGGGCCACAGTAAATACGTGCCCTTGGACTTGAGAATTACCTTAGGCCAAAGTATGAAAATAGCCTCTGTGACATTTTGACTTCTAGCAACAACTTATTAAATATAGAGATACCTTACTTTTTATAGTTCTTCATTATTTCTTCACTGTGAGCATAGCTACAGCTTTCTTTTTTTTTTTATTTTTTTGATGTTTATTGATTTTTGAGAGACAGAGCAGAGACAGAGCATGAGCGGGGGAGGGGCAGAGAGTGAGGGAGACAAAGAATCTGAAGCAGGTGACAGGCTCCAAGCTGTCAGCACAGAGCCTGATATGGGGCTGGAACTCACGGACCGTGAGATCATGACCTGAGCCAAAGTCGGACGCTCAACCGACTGAGCCACCCAGGCTCCCTGCTCCAGCTTTCTATTATGAAAACCCTGATGATTTTACTAAAGGACAAGTCAGTTTACTACTGTTTGCTTTGGTTTGTTCTCTGTGTATTTATTTCTGAATAGATTGAATTATCTAAAATAAATAAAAAAGTTTTTTAGTTATTGTTTTTCTCCTAATCAGGAATATTTTTACTATGGTAGACATTTCAAAAGTGGTTGTGAAAAAAATATTGCAACAAAATATAGGAAGGGTATCTAAATAAGCTAGATTTCCTCCCACAAACAGTAACTATTATAAACACTACACCTTGCTAGACTGCTCAATATATAATTTAAGTGTGGTGTACAAAGTTCAGTCCTAAGATGTACGTGCTGAGGCCTTGATCTTCCATTCTCTTTCCTAAAACAAATGTCGATACAGAAATCTTTTTGTATATGTAATAAGAACTGCGACAGACCTGTTCATACACCTTATGCTTTTGAATTAGCCAATAATTAGCATTTCTGAACACTAATCATAAATGAAATAAATGCCACAATTACTGACTACTCAAGTTGCCTAATTGAGCTACCATTTATGTAGTCCTGTCATTGTTAGTACTTTTGCATTATTATTTTTAAAGCACTATATTATTTTTGTTATCTTTCTAGTATGTTGATTTACCTTTTTTTACTTTTTCCCAGTTTTATTGCGATATAACTGACAAAGCGTTAAGTATTTAAAGTATATGCCATGATGATTTGATAAATGTATACGTTGTGAAAGGGTTTTTCCTCATTGAGTTAGTCAATCCTTCATCACCACCTCACATTTTTCTTTTTCCTTTTTTCTTTTATTTATTTATTTATTTATTTATTTATTTTTCTTTTCTTTTCTTTTCTTTTTTTTTGTGTGTATGTAAGAACATTTAAGTTCTATGCTCTTAGCAGATTTCAATTATATGAGACAGCAATACAGTGTTATTAACCATAGTCATGATTATTTAACTTGGAGCTGAAAATTCATACCCTGTTACCAACCTCTGTTTATTTCCCCAACTCCCAACACCTGGCAACCATTTTTGTACTCTGTTTTTATCGATTTGCCTTTTTTCAAATAAGATTTCACATGTGAGTGACATTATACAGTATTTGTCTTTCTCTGTCTGGCTTTTTTCACTAAGCATAACCCCCTCCAGTTTCATTCATGTTGGTGCAAATGACAGGATTGCCTTCTTTTTGAAGATTGAATAATATTCCACTGTATGATATCATATAATATTCCACTGTATAGTATAATTTAACATTTTCTTGATCCATTCATCTGCTAGCAGACGCTTAGGTTGTTTCCATATCTTGACTGTTACAAATAAGGCTGCAGTGAACATGGGAGTCCAGAGATCTCTTTGAAATACTGAGTTCATTTCCTTTGAGTATATACCCGGTAGGGGGATTGCTAGATAGTATGGTATTTCTATTTTTAATTCCTTGAAGAACCTTCATACTGTTTCATAGTGACTGTACCAGTTTAACTTCCCACCAGTGACATACAGGGGTTTCTTTTTCTCCACATCCTCACCAATATGTGTCACTTCTCGTCTTTTTGATAATAACCATCCTAATAGATGTGAGGCAACCCCACTTTCTGATGTCACCCAGTGGTGATATTTCAAGGTTTCAAGGTGGTTGTTGTTTTATTTTAATCTAATGTTTTGCAGCCATCATCATGCTTAGTGAATTTCAGGTTCACAAAATGAACATGTAAATCACTCTTGATGGTGCTATATTAGAAGATTTAATATTAAATGTTTCCATAAAAGACAAATGTTTCATGATACAAAAATATGTTGGAATATAGGACTGAAGCTGTTATCGCTAATGGATACACCCATATTCCTAGAGTGATTATAAAGAAAATCAGGCATTGAGCCTAATAGAATTTTGTTTTCCATATTGTATTTGAGTACTCGAGAAAGATTTCTGAGTGCACTTTATTTAGAGCTTTTACTCTTTTATCGTAGCATGAAGAGGCAAACCAGGAAGATTAGAATGTATTATGAACACTGGGGTTATTCAGCCTGTTAATCAACATATATTAAAGAAGTTTCTTTTTTTAAGTTTATAGATAACAGGTTCATAAAGATGTATTTTTTTAAGTTTATTTATTTTTGGGGGGGAGAAAGAGCAGGCATAGGGGAGAGACAGAAACAGAGAGAGAGAGAGAGAGAGAGAGAGAGAGAGAGCGAGCACACCAGACAGAGTCCTAAGCAGGCTCCACACTTTCGCAGTGTCAGCCAGGAGCCCACTGAGGGGCTCGAACTCACACAATGTGAGATCATGACCTGAGGTGGATGCTTAACTGACCAAGCCACCCAGGAGCCCCAATAAAAATGTATTAAAAATATACTAAAACCATTTGAATACTCATTTGAGAATGATCTAAGACTCCTTCCTGCATGGCAAAAAAAAAAAGCACCCTTGATTGTCAGTGATGGGAGTTGAACAGAAAGTCGTCCAAAATGGATGAATCCTACAGTTTGAGTCTAAACTATACTGCTTGCAGGGATGTTGGGAGGAACCTGCCATTGAGGCAGCATGCAAAGTGCATAGTTTCAAGGGAGATACCCAGTGTTAAAAAATAGAATTAAAAATAAAATCACCTACCAAGAAAGAATCCTTTTCACTATATGTAAAAAAGACTGAATTAGTTTTAATATTGAATAAGGATTAAACCAGACTGTGACCCACATTATAGGCAATCTGCTAAAGAGATTGAAAAAAGAGAGAAACAATCTCACTCATTTGTGTAAGCAGGTGCAATCCATTACATACATGTTAATTATCCTTATCAAAAGTAAAACAAAATAACCGTTTTATCCTCATGATAAGCTGTAAGTGACATCCTGGAGCCAAGTACCATGGCTTTAACTCTCGCTCATGGAAGGAGTGTAAAAAGATGCCATCTTTTTTCATGTTCACATTGCAAAGAAATGACTCCAAGGCCTCCATGCAAGACGTTTTTGGACAAAACCAGAAGCGGTATGTTTAGCTTTTAAAACATTCACATCTAAAAGAAAGAGAGAAAGCAAGCATTTATAATTTTAAGTTTTCTAAAGGAAATGATAAAAAGAAATGGAAAGGAGGAAAGTTTTCTTTCCCTTTTGGAACCACAGACAATTCAAAAATGTTTTATTTGTATTTGTGCTTATAATTTTTCTTTTTGTGACTACTTTATAATAAAACTACAATTTTATAATTATCTCTATTGCTGTTTCTACTTTTCCTCTGGGCAGTTTGCAGTCCTCTAAATATACAGCAACCCCACAGTAAAATACAAAGCAAAGCAATTACTAGGAATACAATAGGATGAATTTAAAATTACAGTACAATATTAGCCTTAGAGGAATAACCTTTAAATAAGTTGTAGAAATGGTGAATGGGTAAAGCAGATTCTTGATTAGCAATGATCAAAAATTCTCTAGGGGCACCTGAGTGGATCAGTCGGTTGAGCGTCCAACTTTGGCTCAGGTCATGATCTCACAGTTTGTGGGTTTGAGCCCTGGATCCGTCTCTGTGTTGACAGCTCAGAGCCTGGATCCTGCTTTGGATTCTGTGTCTCCCTCTCTCTCTCTGCCCCTCCCCTGTTCGCACTCTGTCTCTGTCTCTGTCTCTGTCTCTCTCTCTCAAAAATAAACATTAAAATAAATAAATAACAAAAAATTCTCTTTTTTTGTCTCTCACCAAACACTAGTTTCACAAATTGCTGTGATATCTATATTGGTTATATATTCAAATGACTGTTTATTATATTATTTTATAGTAGCTTATGAAATCTTACTAAGAGTAGCCTCACCCTGGAGCCTGAACCTAATTTTCTGAGTTTTTTCTTGAGAGCCCAGTAAATTTCTCCTAAGTTTCCATCAATCACATAGGAAGAATTACATTTACAAGATAATCCAGGCCCTGCAGTAATAATTCCATCTTTCCAAATAATTTTTCCAAGATGGAAACACAAAGATACCCAGAACCATTATCTAATATTAGTATGAGGCCCCTTTGAAGGGTACATATTATACTTCTAGTGTTTAATAATACATGGTTCTAATTATCATAAGTCTTGAGGACAAAGCCAGTCTGTCGGCCATGTTTTGCTTGGGTCAAAATCAATAGTTATATTATTATAACAGTAAATCTCCATCGATAATAGACAATCACTTTTGCTTATCCATACTTGGACTGGAGAGAACTTATATTTCGAAGTTAATCAAGTGGCATTAGACCTAGCTTCTGCAGTCTTCATTTGTAAATGGCAGATTTCAGTCTGTCATCTAATTAGATGCTTGTCATTCTGCAAGCTCTTTCCAATCAAACCAGTTAACAAAACTGGTTTTGTGTCAAATTTAGGGAGTGAGTGTTGCCAACTTTGAATCTGGAGTTCTCTCTTGCCAGCAAGAGAGCGGATGCAGAATTAAATCTGTGAGAGAGCCTAAAGTCCCGGAGGAGACAAGAGCCCAGAGTAAGGGTCCTTGCTCCATTTTTATTAGGATCAGAAGGCTTACAAATGTGATGGGTGTGAACAAAGAGACAATGAAACTGTGAACATTAACTTGTGTGTGTGAGAGAAAGGGGGTTTCTAAGATATGCAGTGTTAGGGGTTTGGGTCAACACAAAACAAAATCCAGGTGCCTGGGTGCTGGTCACATGGTTGTTTATGGCAGGCAGGAGGCAAGCCATCTGTCTATCTAGTTTGCCTAGGGGAAGACAGAGCATGCTACCTCAGGCTCAACAAGGCACCTTTCTTTTGCTAATTAACTCCGCTCAGGGCAATTTCACTCTGCTGCCATCTATAGCCCTGTTTACCTGTTTACCTATTCTGGTACTTCCCTCCTGTGAAAGTAGCTTTCTGCTTTTGTACTATGTTGGGGGTGCTTTCACCCTGTTTACCTAATCTTGGGTGCTTTCATCCTAAACCTTGTTTACCCATTGGTGCAAACTCAGGGAATTGCTAAACTTATTCCCCACAAGTGAGTATCTAGATATGTATTAGTTACTTTACTTTGGCATTCTTAAAAGCTAGTAAGAAGATAGTCTCACTTTTGTTCTGCCAGCAATTGGATTCCTGGATTTATAAGTCCAGATCACGTGTCTACTGGTATAAGAGAAAAATTATGTCAGACCAGTTAAACAGGGAAAACTTTCTTCAAGACTATTGGCTCCTACTGCAATAGGGACCAATACTATTGAAATAGGAGTCAATACTATTACAATAGGGAAGAGGAATCAAACTCAACTGGTGAAATAAAAAATAGAGTGGTTTTTATGAGCTGAGAAAACTAGAGGAAAGTTACTGAAGAACTGTAGATGGGAGATTAGTCAGTATGAATAGGTCATCTGTGTTTGCTAATTGATGCTGATGTTGAGCTCTTACCCACCCACAGAAACTGAGAGATCAGAGTGCTAATTCCTTTGATGATTATGCTTCAGAGGGATGGCTCCCAGGTCCTTGAAAAAACACATTCTTGGGGTGTAGAAAATTTACTTCTCAAAGTGCAGAGAAAGGATTTACAATTCCAAGTTTTCTAAAGTAAATGCTCTTTAAAAAGGTAGGCTAGGTCTCTCTAGTCTGGAAGAAGACTGTTGAAAGTTTAGTTAAGCTCAGGGGAACATTAGGAATACAATTTTCAGATGTTTGGAAGTTGTGATTATGGGACATATTCCTGGGAGTACAGAAAGGAAAAAAATGCTTTAACAAATAACATGTTTTTGCCCCTAATAAAGCGTGATTTTTAAAGCAGTTGAAACAACATTGCTGTGAATAGGGTAGCAAGGCTGTCCATGAACATTCTAAGTTTGCGAGAATACCTTCTTTCAGTTGAGTTCAGTGCCATCATCAGTTGCTCTAGAAAATGTAAGTTTTAGGTCCTTTTTGAGAACAACTGCCTGACACTTTATGTGCTGCTGGCTTTACTTGGCAAGCCTGGGTCTCCCTAGGTTTTTCGTTCACTTTGATATGATCGTATGGATGATCAACTTCACTTGAAAGACTCCCTCCATCACAGGACCGATCTTTCCTCTAGGACAATTTTAGGTGGATAGAATCTCCCGGTCAATAGTCGGGGCAGAATTCTTCTGGTGGGTCCTTCAAGGTCCTTATAACCTTATGTCTCAGGACTTCTAGGGAAGAAAAAAAGCCCTTTGAAGTATTGAACATGTTTATGAGAGGATTCAGTTAAATTGGGTACAGGACACGATCTCTGACCCCAGTTCATAAGTCTGCCAAATATAAGTTCAAAGGGAAAAATATTTTGCTTGCTTGCAGGGGTTGCTCTGATTTTTCATAAGGCTAGCAGTAAAGTTCTAGGCCATATGAAGCAAGTATCCTGCTGAATTTTAGGAAATGAGTTTGATTTATCTTATAGGAATCTGTAAATACGGGCATAATTACTGGATGGCAAGTAGAAATCAGGTAACTTCCTCTCTCTGATTCATTAGGCTGTGGTTTCCTCCAAGTGGAAAATGTGTGTATTAAGACAGAATTTACCACTGCCTGAGGATCAGCATTTGAACAGGGAAACACTTCTTCAGACCATCCAGATATCACAATACATAACTACACAAAATCTCTTAAACACCACAAGAATTAATTATATGACATCCAAGTGCCATCAAAATTCTAGAAAAGTTGGTTGGGGAAAACTGCCTGTACATAGTGGCCTAAAAGCATTCTGCTGACAAATTTTTCATGTCTTTAGAATGTTTTGAACAACTTCATCTTTTAGTTATATGTGGTAAGAGTCTAGTGCCTTTAAAATCTCTCTTTTACTTAGATGATTATGTTGATGAGATAACATTACTACCCAAGAAATATGGACTATGCCATAGGAATATTTTTGTTAGATAATTCCCATAGTTCAGTCACATTTCTTTTAGCTCCTTTCCTTAATTTTTTTAATGTTTGTTTATTTTAGAGAGAGAGAGAGAGAGAGAGAGAGAGAGCGAGAGAGCACGAGCATGAGTGGGGGAGGGGCAAAGAGAGAGGGAGAGGCAGAGTCCAAAGCAGGCTCCAGGCTCTGAGTTGTCAGCACAGAGCCTGATGCAGATCTCGAACTCATGAACAGTGAGATCATGACCTGAGCTGAAGTCAGATGCTTAACCAATTGAGCCCCAGGTGCCCCTTTCAGCTCCTTTTCTAATCCATTTGTACATTTGTGTGTGTGTGTGTGTGTGTGTGTGTGTGTGTGTGTGTGTGTGAAGCATATTTTTTGGGAATTAACAAAAATTCTTATTGTATTGGATATGAGGCTTCTAAGTTTGAAGTCTGCCACATTTAACAGTGGCTTTTGAAGCTCTGTCAGCAAAATCATTGCCTTCTGAAGTTTTCATTCTGCCTGTGTGAGCTCTACAAGAGAACACTGATCTGAGCAGGCAGTTGTACAACCTTTAACAAGTCAGCTATCAATCTTCCATGAGATAATTTATTTCCCCTCAAAGTAGAAAATCTTCTGTTTTTCCAAATTTGTTCTGCTGCATGACAGGTAACAAACACTTACTATATAGGGGTGCAATTTCTTTTTATTGCTATTGACGAGGCAGCTTGTGTCATCTAAGTTCAGGGCAAAATAGAAGCTTCCAAAATTTCGTAAGAAATCAGTAGACCATACAAAACCTCAAGTATCCAGAGCATATGACATACTGGCAAACATTATTAAATTGTCATTGATGAACAAGAATATCAGACAAATCAAGTCAGGGCCAAGCGTCTTCTTCTATTACTATGGAACAGCTGTGATCATCTATTTGATTAGGATCTGCTAAAAAAAAAAAAAAACTCACAGGATCTAAGAGATTACATTTATTAACAGAGTATTAGGATTGAAGAATAATGCCTGTTTATAAGTAGCCTGATGGCATACCCACAGGTTTGGAATCTTACACCCTTGAGAGATAGCTGTCACAACACACAGGACTTGGAAAGAAGTCAGCCAGGTGACTCAAGGTAAGGACCTGAGCCTTTTTTAAAATGTGTCTGCTGCTACCAAAGCATCCCAGTACCCACAGTGCCATGGTCCCCAGAAGACCCGAGAAATAACATTATTGATAGGTGGTCTCATCCTCACTTTTGAGTGAAGATTCCAAAATTAGCACCTTGATTTTCATGACAACACAACTGTATTTCAAAATTCAGAATCCCAACACTGAGACAGTACTAAGCAGTTACCATGCATTTGCTCTACCAGAGGTTTTGCACGCTCTGCAGAGGTTCGAATCCATTGTCTACAATATCGTCCTAGTCCCCAAAATTGTCTAGATGTTTTTATGTCATAAGGTATTTAATTTGCAAAATGCGATGACTCCTATAGTGTATCCTTTGGGGGCCGTTAGCATCAACAGATACCCTGAATATTTTACCTCGGTTTGGCAGCAATGCACTTTATCTGGTGAGGCCGTGTGCCCTTGTGAAAGAAGGAAATTGTAAGGAAGCCAAAGCATCGTTTCTACTTGGCGCTTTAGTATCTGATTCTACCGGAAAACCATCTACATATTGAAACCTACAGATCCTTCTGGTGGGACAGCTTTCATTAAGTTTTCCTGTATATGACTAGAGAAATAGTAAGAGGGTACTGAAACCCTTGAAAAATCGTTTCCATAAATATTGAACTTCTTCCTACGTAAAAGCAAACTAGAATTTAGACTTGTCCATGATGGGAACTGGCAGAAAAAAAAAAAAAAAGGGCAGAAAATAGATACATTGGAGAAAAGCTTTGCAGAGGATGGCACCAAAATTATAATAGTTCTGGTGTTAGGAACTACAGGCATTCATGGAACAATGAATGTATTTATTTCCTTAAGATCTTATAAACAAGGTAACCATCTTTATCAAATTTAACTTCTTTACTGGGAGTTGGCAGTATTAATATTAATATTATAGGGTGAGTACCCTTTCTTTTATAATTATCCTTTGTTTTTCTAATTTTTTATAATTGATTTTTTCCTTCTAGTTGAGCCCTCAACAGAGAGTATTGTTTGGCACATGACTTTTGCTTTTGATGCGTGATTTCCATTGGTTCTGTATCTCGCATTAAATCAGTGTTATTATTCCTTGGACCTAAAGTAATATATCGATATGTTTCTATTCAGGGTACTTTTTCCATGTGCCGTGGGACTGCAGTCCTCTGCTATATCCCTTTTCTTGTGGAAGGCACATAGTAACCAAACCAGATGCTTTTTTTTCAAGGACTTTTCACAGACACTCCAGATGGAGTATACAATATGGTAGCCTTAATTTGCATGAGAGATCTCTCCCCAAAAGGTTTACAGGGAATCAGGAGAAAGTAAGAAAACGTTTTCCTCAGTCATGGGATCTGTTCATGTGGGAACCAACATAAGAAAAGACGCATAGGGGCGCCTGGGCGGCGCAGTCGGTTAAGCGTCCGACTTCAGCCAGGTCACGATCTCGCGGTCCGTGAGTTCGAGCCCCGCGTCGGACTCTGGGCTGATGGCTCAGAGCCTGGAGCCTGTTTCTGATTCTGTGTCTCCCTCTCTCTCTGCCCCTCCCCTGTTCATGCTCTGTCTCTCTGTGTCCCAAAAATAAATAAACGTTGAAAAAAAAATTAAAAAAAATATTTAAAAAAAAAAGAAAAGACGCATAAAGCTGATTCAAATTACCAATGACCTGTATTGATCTATCACAATTAAAATCTGAGCACTTTTTGGGGAAATTTCAGAATAAGTAACAGTAGTATCTACCAGAAAAAAACAAGGATATGTTACCCAGAGGGCAATTTACTGTAATGTGCATTTCACCAGTGACGTAAACAGTCTTAACTGAACAGTTAACTAGCAGTTTAACTTTTCATTTTCTTTTTCATATTTGTTCTGATTGTCCCCAAACTGAGTAACTACTGGTAAGATTTGAGTAATAGTTGTCCTTTCCATTCTACCCACTGCCCTTTTTCCTTAATTTGAGCTTGGATGGTCAGGATGAGAGCTAAGATAAAGGTGGGTAGAGCCAGAGGACGATTTTCATCTGCCCCTAGAATCATGCTAGTAAATTCTATAAAAGTCTCAACAAATGTTATATGGAGAATAATAGGGGATTCACCTGTCTTCTCTTTATAACACTGTGGTTTCTCCCAGCTCACCTTTAGAAGAAAGGCTGTGTCAGTGTCTTTCAGTGGGTCTCCTGAACCCTTCGTTCTTCCACAGTTATGGAAGATAGTGGATACCTGGCTACTCTTTAATGTGGTTGGTGGGTCTTCGTCTGGTCCCCAACATGCTTGGTCTGTCAAATGAGCAAAATCGGCTGGTTGCAGAATTCCACATGGTAGCTAGTCCACATCCCCAAGTGTGGGGCTGTAAATTTAAAGGAGAAAGAGGGGCACCTGGGTGGCGCAGTCCGACTTCAGCCAGGTCACGATCTCGCGGTCCGTGAGTTTGAGCCCCGCATCAGGCTCTGGGCTGATGGCTCAGAGCCTGGAGCCTGTTTCCGATTCTGTGTCTCCCTCTCTCTCTGCTCCTCCCCCATTCATGCTCTGTCTCTCTCTGTCCCAAAAATAAATAAACGTTGAAAAAAAAATTTTTTTTTTAAAAATAAAGGAGAAAGAGACGAGGGTAAACAGAGGGAGCAGAGACAGCAGAGGAAAGAAGGCAGAGGCTCTGTGAAAGAGAAAGTCACTTGAATTCTCAGGTTTTTTTTTCTTCCATTCTTTTCAATCTTTACTCTGACTGTCCAAATCATTTTTAACTTTCCTCTTAGAATGATATCTATACAATAAATACAAGTATTCAGTTTCCTTGGGATGATGCCCTCCTAAAACCCTCAAAAATCCTGAAAGACGAGATCCTTCCATTATTCCAAATGTGACAGAGAGACAGTACCTGTTTAAAAGAACGAACTGCAAGCATCCCATATTTTTCACCATCAGAGCTAATCATGATCTTGATGGGATTGTAGAGCCCAATTTACCCTTGCTTCCTAATAATAAAACTTTGAATTTGAGAGAGTAGTTCATTCAGATAGTATTTCAAAAAAGCAGAATGCTAGAAGAGAGACTTTATAATCCAAAGCATTTTACCAGACTGTTTGTGACCGCAAGACTTTTAGCTGGTCCATTTAATTCAAGAACTGCCCTTGTATCCCATCCTCATCACCAAATTGTTGGGGAAATATAATTAAAGAGAAAATCTCCTGTCAGCCTAATCAATGCTGTCCACAGAATGTAAGAAAGAACAAAACAGTTTTAATATTAAATAAGCATTACACCAGACTGTGATGTGTGTGTATCATGGGCAAGCCACTAAGGAGATTGCAGAGAAATAAATCTTGCCCTTTTATATAGTCAGGCAGATACAGTCACTTAGATGCATGTTCATTGTCTTATCCAAAAAAAAATTAAAGATAAAACTTTTCCAATCTTTATGATGGACAGGGAGTTACATCATGGAGTTATGTGCCTAGACTTAAATTCCCACAAAACCGGGGAAACAAGGCAACATCCTCCTTGATGTTTGCATTTCAAAGAGATAGCACCCAGGCCTCCAAGACAGACATTCACAAGATCCAGCATTGGCAAGAGGCTTAATTGACTTAAAATATTTATATACATTTGAAAAAAACAGATATTTATGACTTCAAATTTTCTAAAGGAAATGCTAAAGAGAAGGGGGTTTTCTCCTTTAGCATAATGGAATTTATTTATTTATTATTTTGGAAGAGAGAGAGAGAGAGAGAGAGAGAGAGAGAAGGCGAGCACTCAAGTGCGGTAGGGGCAGAGATAGAGAGGAGGGAGAGAATCCTAAGCATGTTCCGCACCATCAGCGCAGAGCCCGATGCAGGGCTGGATCTCACAAATTGTGAGATCACGACCTGAGCCAAAATCAAAAGTCAGATGCTTAAGCAACTGAGACACCCACGTGCCCTGCCTCATGGACATTTTAAATTATTATCATTTTTAAGATTTCTATTTACTCTTACACCAGCCATGAGGTGGGAACTGGGTAGGATCACAGGGAAACAAGTTAGCCGGGGGACAGTTTAGACTGTATGTGTTAACTGTTTTTTATGAACTGACACAATTATCATGCCAGAAGTTTGGGACTGGTAAAAGTTCAGGACTGAAAAAGAAATGAAAACATAGTAAAGTAAATAATAATTGAATCCTCTCATGAAAACAACCTTTAATAATTAATGTGAGATAGATTGTTGGTGCATTTGATATGGTGTGCCTGACATATGTCCTCGAGTGTTAAGCTCTCATGCCCATTTCATAGTGAAATGATTTTAGTTTCTGTCATGTCTCTGAGGTTGAGTCCTCACTCTTGCCCCTAAAAAAACCTGTCTCTCTACTATAGCTCAGAAGAGTAGTACTTATCAACTCACCAATTTGAAAATTGGAAGTTCATATACCACAAAGTTTAACTGCATGATCTTTTAGCCAGAAGACCCAGAAGCAATGAAACATCTTTTCAAATGAGGTGTGTGTGTGTGTGGACATATACAGATATGTGTACAAAGGTGTATATACAGATACACATAAAGGATAATGTATGTATGTAAATCTTTTATATTATAATAATTTTACATTTGCTTTGGCAGGAAGAAAATGAATACGCTTTAAGATTCCATAATATTTTATAGTATCTTTATATCTTACCAGTATTCCTCAGTATCACATATAACCCCATAATTAAATCACTGTATTTAGCTGAGGTTATTTGTGACAGATTCCCATAAATTCTGTCACACTGGACACTAGTGACACAGCTATATTTAATGCAGTCTGCTGACGATATTTTACAGTTTGGGTGGCTGAGTAATGAGCAGAGCATTTTGCCGTCATGGTCACTTTGAGGATATGGGCATGCGTGCTGCCCTCTGCTGGTGTAATTGTAGTGTAGCCTCCATCCAAATGCCTGTTCTCTTAGGTGCCCATTTTATGTTGGAGGGGAAATTTGTAGCTTCTCTCCTCATGTAATTTTCCAGCAATCCTCATGGTCTAGCAACAAAGTAGGTAAACACTTAAGAATTCCTTCTTTTAAAAGCCTATCTTTCAGTATATAATTTAGAAGTCTTTACTAATATGGATATTTTACTCAGCAGTGAATCCATTTTTTTTTTTTCCTCTTCCTATTCTTGACAAACTCCCCCTCGCCCAAAGTCTTATTTACTCATTTGCTTTCCTCCTTTATATGACCCTTGGCTTTGGTTCAGACGTGTGACTGTAACATAATTAATGATAGAGGGAAACATGAGGTAATTCCCCTTTTTAAGGTTAAAAAATTGAGCATTACTGAATGAGATTATTAATGCATAGATCCAGTGATGCTGCATCAAACTAGCAGCATGTTTCTAAGGTAAAACTGTTTGCAGTAAAACAAAACTACATGACATAGGTAGTCTGATATCAGTATTGCAAAGGGATATATTATATTCCATGCCATTTTATTGTTTTGCACAGTGCTTGAGTGTTTTTCTACAATATTTCTTTAGAACAGCGTTCTGTAAAACTTGAAAGGTTAAAATAAAGAGCATGCCTGGTGTTTAAAAAAAAATAAAGATTTTTTTAGATCCTTTTTTTCTTTTCAGTTCAAAAGAAGTATAAGATTCTCTGATAGTCTAAAATTTAGTATCTTGCCTCAGGGTTATGAAAGACCTAACCTAGTTAAACACATGAACTGGCACTTGCTCATAATAAATCTCGATCACTAAATTGTGTGGTTTGTTCTATTATATCAAGGCGAGTTTATCTGACAGTCTTTTTTTTTTCTAGCCAAGAAAATATTGAGAAACAGTTCTGTCTCATAATTTGCATGCAGAGAATGTTTTAATAACACATTTCTCTCTTCTCCGTCCATCTCTCTTTTAGGCTGACTGGAAGCTTTGTGCCAGACTTGATAGTGAGCATGAGTAGCCAAATGTGGCTGCACCTTCAAACAGATGAAAGTGTTGGATCTGTTGGCTTCAAGGTTAACTACAAAGGTAATGATGGATTGCTACTGTGGGAAATATGCTATCTTAATACCACCAGGGGATACTTTTAAATTCGAGCTTAATTGCATCTACAAACAAAAGTTTCCCAGAACATAAGCAAGAATATATTCTACCAAAATGCTTCTTTTTTAAATTTAACTATAAATGTTGATTTCACTTCTCTTTAAGTAAAAATAGGACTGGCTTTCTTCTTTTTCTTTAGGATGTGTCTATTTTGCATACTTCATCTCTCCCCCAGGCTACTGTAATTTCCCTCTATTTTAGTCACTCTGGACTCCTCGCCTTTCCCAGAACAGACAATGTAGTTTTATACATTTATACAATTTGCCTGATAAAAGTAATATACTGATGATTAAATACTTAAATCCAAAGTAAAGGATTTAATTCCCCAAAGAATTTAGGGCACCACTTTTTGAGGGGATTGGAGGGATCTATCGGTTATTCTCTTAGCTCAGATACATGGTCTTGGTGTTCAAATGATCGATTCCTATGTAAGTGATGGGTCACAAATGTGTTAAGTTGCTACCGCCCACCCCGGTATTGGCAGTGATCCAGACTGATGACAAATGACCTGGGTATAACAAAATCTTTTGTTCTGGTTCCATTTATAAGAGATAGATGCAAACATTGTAAAATCGCAAATAACCATGACACATGGTGAACCTTGGTTAAAAGCAAATAGAGACAGTGGATATATACACACAACATGTATATTAGAAATGCAAATATAGAACCCTCACTGAAAAATATATCAATGTTAATAAATTCACTTGAAATCTGTACCTTAAAAATGAAAATGTATAAGAAAGCAGCAGAACATTATGTTGCCGGATTTTATTATTTCTATCGTGGTGAAAATCATTTTTCTCTGTCTTATCAATTTAAACAAGAGCTGTTAAAAATTGTCTTACTTGCATTATAATAATTTTTAATCAGTTTCCTTTTTCAAACAGTGGCTTGCCATGCCTTTGTATCTGGACACATGGAAATGAATGCATGATGTTGTCAGGGAGACAGAACACATGCACTCAGTGTTTTTAACTTGTGACTAAATTTGGTACTATATTAATTTGAATAGTTCAGGAAATCTGTATAAATGTCAGTTACAAAAAAAATAAAAAGGTTAGCCTGATTATAATTTTAAATATATCCCTCCTCCATTTAAAAATCCACATCTGTCTCAGTAAATACAACAGAATCGCAACCTTTCAAGAATGGTCAGCTTTTGTTAAAAGTATCTGCGTCTTGACGTTTTCATTTGAAAATTTTTTCCACTCTAAATCACTAAATGAAGCTGGCATCTTTGTATTCCTCTTGGTTTTATTATTTTCTTCACCCTATGAAGGTTACCTGTCAGAAAACCTATAGTTGTGTAATCCTTAGTAACTATATAAATCATTAATGATAATGCCTCCACAAAGAACACAGTTGTTAAGGCTCATAAAACTTGCTGGAGAAGTAGAGGAGTTCCAACCATATTTACAAAGCTCTCCACTCCGCTGCAGTTCAAGAGCTGAGGTAGATTATAAAGGAGGACAATTAATTTGTTTTCTTTCTGCCTGGTTTTGAACAAATAATTAAAAAAAAAAAGTCTCCTAAGGATCTACTGTGTGTTGGCTACTGAATGAGTTGTTGAATATAGAAAGAAGAGCCAGATGTAGTCTCTCAGGAAGATCGTAATACAGTGGCACAGAAAAACATACCCAACCACTCAAGCACGAATATCTACAGAGATGAGAAAATTGAAACCAACACAGGAGATTCTTAGTGAATGATGCCTTTACTCGTCCCCGTCTCTCCCCTCTATTCTAATCTAACCTCCTCTGCACTGTGAATGATCTCTAGCAGCAAGGAAGTGTCACGTGACACTCCAGCCGTAGGTGTTTTCATACTTTTCATTGCTTAAAGTCCGCAACTTCTAGAGATCTTACCTTCCAGCTTTGTTCAGCCTGTCTTTTTCTGTCTATAATCCAGTTTTCTCAAAGTATCTGCAACCCTCCATCCCAGCAAGTTGTTTCTTACCTCTCCTCTGGGCACATGCAGACAATTCTCTCTGGGTCTCTACTCTTATTTTATCAGCATAACATCACTCACCCTGCAAGACAAAATTCAAACATTTCTTCTGTGAAGTCTTTCTTAATTCTTCTTATCACAAAATAACACTTCCTCTGTTTTATAAGACCTGTACCATATATTATATATACACACACGCACACATTATCTTACCAGATGGAAATATGTCACATTCATCTTCATATTTCCATTAGCAACCTTTTGCTATGTCATCATGGACAATTAGAAAACTGAACAAATGATTTAACCTGTAAATGTGATGTAATATAGGGTAAAATATGTCCTTAAAAATTTAGTTTACCATGATTTTTTTTTCCTACTGTGAAAATCATACTTTTGCATTCTCCATGATTTAAAACCTGAGCTCAAAGTTGAAGCAGGGTTCATTTTGAGAAGTTTCAAATTTTGATGTGCAGATAGCTTCAGCAACTTCGCCTACTAAAAATAATTTTCATAATTACCACGCTCTGTGTTAAGTAGTGTGTTGGTTCTAAATGGAACACCTGCTATAAAAACTTTCCAGATTGATCTAGAGATGTCTTCTTTTTGTCATCTGTAGATTTTGCATGAGACAGCATTGACTTAGCTCTCCTGTAAATTAAACATAGATTTTATGGCATATTTTCTTTTAATATATGTATGTATATATATTTTAGTTTTAAAGGTAGTGACTGAATTATGCAACTTAGATTTTGGGTTTTTCTTTAATAATATATTTTAATTCTTAAATTATGTTGTGCTCATTGCCTGTGACAGTTCTTCTAAAACTTGCTTTAAAAGAAAATAAGATTCCAATGACATCTCCTATTAAGAAACCCAAAATAGAAAAAGATTAAAAGCTGGGTGGCTCTGATGGAAGGGGTGGGAAGGAGGATTGGCACCCCCATTGATCAGACTGCCCCTCATTTCTTCTGAGTACAAGGAAACCCTAATGCTCCAAAAAACCTGTTTGAAAATCACTTTTTTAAGACCATACTTTGATGTAGAGACCAACAATGTATCTGTAAATATAAAATGACACATAGTTGCCTAATTAAGTTGTCATATCTTTATTTTTTTTAATTTTTTAATCTTCATTTTATTTTTGAGCTTATTTATTTGTTTGAGACAGAGGCAGAGACATGGGAGGGGCAGAGAGAGAGGGAGAAAGAGAGAATCTCAAGCAGGCTCTACACTGTCAGCACAGAGCCTGATGCATGGCTCAAACTCACCAAGAGTGAGATCATGTCCTGAGCCAAACTGAGTGGAATGCTTAACCGACTGAGCCAGTTGTCATTACCTTTAGAACTTCAGTTTTAATCTTTGGAACTATCAGTGCTTTAATCTTAGAATTTGCACATTAACTATCTTAAACTATAAAAAGGCAACAGGTGTTTGAAGCAAAAAAAAAAAAAAAAAAAAGTTCCTTAATAGAAATGCAATTCATTCTTATTCATTTAAACTTCGCTTAATATTTATTATGTACATGACAGTATGCTGAGTACTGTGTTCTATAGCAGAAATGAATAAAATAAACACTGTATTCTTGAGAAGTTTAATGATATTCCCTTACTTGTTAAAACCAGTAATGTCCATATTGGGTATAACAAATCACAGCCATCCTGCTCTGCAGGAAATTTGTGAGTTTGCCAAAACTATGATTCAAGATATGACACTAGGTGTTCCTGCTAAAAAGGAAGAATAACCTAGCTATGTATCTTGCCCCATTAGCCTTAGAGACATTAATTTTGTTTTCTTGTTTTATATTGTCATTATTTCAAATATATATTAACCAGAAGAAAAGATAGTTCCCCCCACCCCCCACCGGACTTATTAGCATCCATTAACACTGTGCTATTTTTTAAAATATATTTTCATCTTCATCTAAGAAGACCTAAGCAACATTAAAAGTATAATTAATAATTACTAAGAACCTTGTATATTGCAATCACTTTGCCTGCATTAATTCATTAAATCTACTTAAAACTTCAAGAGGTATCAATTACTACTCAATTTTACAGATCAGAAAAATGACTAGGATATAAGCACTATGATGTAGCAACTTTGTTCTGTTCACTGTTGTATTCTCAGTATCTAGCACAGTGCCTAACACATAATAACCACTCAGTAAATATTTGTGGATGTGTGAATGAATGGACCCAGGTATCAGATCATTAACTAAATGCAGAACCTCGATGTAACTTCATGATTTCATGATGCTCTCCATTATGAAACATTACGTTCTGTGTGGATGTTAAGGGTTTTGGGGAAGCAGAAAGGTTAAAGCCTGAAGACAAGCTGAAGACCCTAGTCAGTGTAAAAAGTGTAAGGATACCACAAGATTGAGTGAAATTACTGAGCTCCTATTGTCTCATCAGCTACACATAAAACTACACATAAAAAAACACACATACACAACAAAAGCCACTTGATTTCAAATGTCTGTACATTTTTATTTCCAGAGGGTAAGTTTATATTCTTTAGAGATATTTAGTAAGAGAGCTGAAAGTCCATGACAGAGGCATATAAGGAAGAATCTCTTTTTTTTAATGTTTATTTATTTTTGAGAAAGAAAAAGAGAGAGCATGCGAGCAGGGGAGGGACAGAGAGAGGGAGACAGTGGATCCAAAGCAGGATCTGGCTGACAGCAGACAGCCCCATGTGGGGCTCAAACTCAGGAACCGAGAGATCATGACCTGAGCCAAAGTTGGACGCTTAACCTACTGAGTGCCCAGACACTCCAAATCTCCAGCTTTTATAGAATTCTGAGAGTGATATTATCTCCTCATCTTAAAAATCAGGTTTTTTAATTGATTGCCTAATTTTCAATCGTGTGACAGTGTGCATTCTCAACCATATAGCGTTAACAGCAAGTGTTAACAGCATGCACTGTTTTAAGCACATACATCATCTCATGTAATCAACTGCAATAAATCTGCAAGGTAGTTAGTATTATTATTCCTATTGTGTAGATGAAGTAATTGAGGCATGGCAAGTTAGACAATTTGTTCAAGATCACATGGCTAGTGGCTGGCAAAATCAAGATGACTGTGAACTCTATATTTTGACTGCTGCTTTTTAGAAACTTAAATTCTGTCCATAAATCTTAGCTTGGATTTAAAGTTATTTAGATATTTAAATATTAAAATAGCTCTCAACTAAAGTTCATGGCTAGAATTTAAAATTTTGATGAAGCCATCTGGTTTCATTAGATGACCTAAAATTTTGAAATGGAAATTTTCATGAAAGATGATTATTTTACTTAAACATTTAGGATCATTAATTTTTACAGTTTAAAGTGAATGGACAGTCCTTTCTCTCATTGTAGAACTGAGGGATAGAGATCCCATTATTTGCCAAAATGCAAGTTTTTAGTAATAAGGGCATATGCCACAGGTAAGATGGATTGATACCAATGATTTGAAAATTAGACAATTACTTCCAAGCGTGTGACCCAAATTGAAGTTCAAATTTAATAAAAACAGTAACAGCAAACTTTGCTTCTTTAAAGTGCATGTTTAATTCTGGAGGTATCATTCTTCTTAAATCTATCAAATAATGTTTTGGGAGGTTAATTAGAACATTTTGTAGGTAGCTTCTGATGATACTTCAATAATTTCTACAACAAAAATCGTGACACACAAATCAGGCATCTAGGTTTTATGCTTTATGCTTATAAGAGCACATTTTTCTTCTTTTTCCTGCTGTTTTCTTGATTTCTCCTTCTTTCTCTCTCCTTTCTTCTTGGATCTTTATTTTTCTATGATACTACCATATTACTTTCCGACTGCCTTTCATTTGTAAATATATCATGACTGTCTTTCCAGCCCAATTGTATGGATTGGCCTTCAACTGATGACTGTACAATAACCCCCAAAATGTACACACCATAATTTGACATGAGTCAATAGTCATTTTGGTCATTACCTTTATTATGATAGTAAAATGTTGAAATAAATATTCTTGTACAAGTTTCCATACATTTTTTTTCTGTTTTACTGAGGAAGCAGATTCTGAAAATAGTATGGATATTGAAATAAGTAATGCATCTTAAGTAATTATTTCCTAAATTTTATATTTTCACTTCCTCAGAAGTGTAAAAATGAGGTTTTTCCCTACAACCTAAAATGGAATACTACTAATCTGTTAGGTGTTTGCCAACCTGATGTGTTATAAACACAGTATTATTGAATTTAATAGCTACAGGGTTATTGAACATCTTGTCATAGATTTATTAAATTAACCACCTGGATTTCATCCTCTTTGAAATTTTTCAGCTTTGTGCTCTTCGTAAGGCATTATTAATGGTCACAACTTATTGACTTTTCCTCTAATTCTGGGTGAACAGAGAATTAAACTTTCCTGTCCTCTTGAAGTTAAGTGTGGCCATGTGACTACTAAAGTGTAAATAAGTGACTATAATCACTCCCAGGCCAAAGCATTGAATTATACTGTTGTTCCCTTTCAAAAGGAACAATGAGGCCGTATCTTCCAGATAGAACAGCTACAAATTGATGCTGCTTCCTTCACTTTGTGTTCCTGAGGGACTGTGGAGAGCAGAGGTCCCCTCCCCACCCCATTTCCCCACTATATAGCGTATGTTGCATGCACAAGACATAAACTTTGTTTTGCTAAGCCTCTAGAATTTCTGGGTTAATTTGTTATCCTAGCATAACCTAGTATATTCTGATGGATACACAATATAAGTTAGCCTATTCTTGGTTTGTCTGTGTACTCTTAAGTTGTAAGCACTTTGGGCACATTAGGGGTGTAACCCTTAGTTTGTCCATACACTGCAAGTATTTTCTTGCAGTCTATTTTGATTCCATGAAATTGAAATGATATCAAGTTTTTAGTTTCTTCCTGCTCTAATCAAACACATCATTCCTTTTATTTATTGCATTTGGACTTGTATAGGTGTTGTACGTCTTTTAATGATTTTATTAAAAGTTACTATACACACACACACACGTATTCACACACACACATACATATAAATATATATGTATATGTATTATATATCATTTAACTATTTTTTTCTGCCAAACCATACTGCTTCAATTTCACTAGTCTTAAGGTTTTCTTTTTAAAATATCTTCTGGGCACATCTTCCTGCCACTATTTTTGTATTTCAAATTTCCATGACAATTCGCATACACCTAACTTTCACCTTTATTGTAAAATAATTTTGTAGAATTACATAAAATAGTATTTGTGATTTTCATTAGGATTGTATTAATTGTATTAATTTTAATTGTATTAATTGTATTATATTAATTTTATATATTGCTTTGGTCTATATTGATTTAATTAGGTAATGTCTTGGCACACCTGGGTGGCTCACTCGGTTAAGCATCTGACTCTTGATTTCAGCTCAGGTCGTGACCTTGCAGTTCATGGGATCCAGCCCTGTGTCTGGTGTGGAGCCTGCTTGAGAGTCTCTCTCTCCCTCTCCCTCTCCCCCTCCCTTGCACTCTCTCAAAAAAACAAAAACAAAAAAAACCACACACAAAAAAAAACAAACAAAAAAACCTACGTAATGCCTTCTCACCAAGTCATCTTTTGTCTTCTTAGATTTAAATTTTATGTTTTTATCTATTTTTTTAATGTTGATTTGTTTATTTTTGAGAGCGAGAGAGAGAGCACAAGTTGGGGAGGGGCAGAGTAAGAGAGAGGGAGATAGAGAATCCAAAGCAGGCTCCAGATTCCGAGCTGTCAGCACAGAGCTCTACACAGGGCTCAAACTCACAAACCATGAGATCATGCCCTGAGCCAAAGTTGGATGCTCAATGGACTGAGCCACCCAGGCACCCCTATGTTTTATATATATAAAAAATATTTAGAAATAAAGCTGTCATAAATGAAAAAGAAACTACATATATATTTATATTTATATATATATATATATATATATATATATATATATATATACACATATTTTTTACTTTTTTGGTAGATTATAGTAGTATGTTTATTTTTCTATTTCCCTTTATAACTGATTAGAAATAACTATTATATTCTATCTTATTACTATATTTCTATTATAAATACGAGTTGTTGAGTTTTACATATCTGTGTAGTGTTTAGCCATAGTACTTAATTCTTTGATAATTATGCACTGTAACAGTGGGAAGGCATTTATTAGGAAATTATTAAAAAAACTCAACTACTATTGTATTAAATATGGGTTTACTATTCTCACATGACATGTCTAGGAAAGAGTAGATACTGTTGTTGGATGATTGCTTCACATCATCATCTGAGACTCAGATGCTTCCTTTCATTCTCTTCACCTTTCTTAGCATATCTGTCTTTATCCCCAAAGTTGTAACAGCACTGTTGCCGGATGTCTATTGTAGGAACAGATTGGAATTCCTCAAACCCTGTTAAATTATACTGATGAGAAGTAGCATTTCTGTCCATTTCTTCTTTTGATGACAGTGACTTTATTATTTTAATGTTTAATATGATACTTGACACAGATATGTGGAAAAGAGTCTTTTTACCAAGTCTGCCTACATTCTTCTTAGTCCTGTTTTACTCTGAGTTTTTATTAAGAATAGCTGATAAGAGGGGTGGGGGGCACCTGGGTGGCTCAGGCTCAGTTGGTTAAGCATCTGACTTTGGGTCAGGTCATGATCACATAGTTCGTGGGTTCGAGCCGTGCTTCGGTCTTTGTGCTGACAGCTCAGAGCCTGTAGTCTGCTTTGGATTCTGTGTCTCCCTCTCTCTGCCCCTCCCCCACTCATGCTCTGTCTCTGTCTCTGTCTCTCTCAAAAATGAAAAAAAAAAACATTAAAAAAATTAATAAACAAAAGAATAGGTGCTAGGGTCACTTTTCTCCATTCAATGATACGAGTGCGTATTTAACCAAGTCACTCCTTTAACTATGTTCATAGGCTTCCTGATGGCTGGGACAAGCTACTACTGCAATAAAATCTTCTTGAACATAATATCTGATCTTTTGATACACTCTCAGATTCAATTTGCTAAGAATTTGATTATAATTTTTGTTTCTAATTAAATATGTGAATTGGATTACAGTTTCTTCTTGCTAGTTTTATGATTGTGGCAGTCACAGAATGAGGGAGTTTGTCAATGCTCTGGGATAGTCTGAATAACAGAACAGTTACATATCTTTGAGAGTAAGAGAGAACTTAGCTATAAAATCATCTGGGCATTTTTACTTAAAGGTAAATATTTAGCAAGTTTTAATTTTTTTCTTTGGCTATAACTCTCCATATCTCTGCTTGGATTAAGGTTGTCTTTTTATATTTTGTTAGCCTCTTTTCTAGGTTATAAAATAGGTAATAATTCCAAAACATATTGATATTTCATATGTGTTTTATTAAAAAAAACTTTTTTTGGTATATATTAATTCCAAGGAGTACATTTTTTTTCTCTCTCTCTGCCTGCAGCTGCTTTTCTGTTTGCTGAACAATCCTTCCACTTTTTTTCCCTCTACTAACTGAACTACTCTAGGCTTTAATGAACCTTATCTCTTCCAATTCTGTATAGTGCTATAGGTTTGGACTGAACTAATCAGAATTCCCTTTGATATGGTTATCGGTCCAGGAACTGGGGCAATTGATATAGATTCTGGGTGAAAGAAAATCTCTTTTCTGAGATTGTGAACTCTAAGGATCAGTTAACTTGCACTAGTGGGGGTCAACTTTTGTTACCTTATGTCAATAACTTGCCTACAGAGACAAAGCAGAATCTACAAATGGAAAGAATGAAAACTGTATTGTGTGCATAACTGAAACACCTAAACACCTGAAGGGAATGCTAGATATCCAATCTTGTGATTATAAACTTCTCCTCATTTAAGCTGAGGCTAGTTCAATTTTTATCACTTATAACGAAATGGGCCTTGATCGCCACACTGTCATTTCCTTGCTGTTTAATCATTCAACATAGAAAAAAGGGAAGATGTATATTACAATCCAGTGTTTTCAGAATTGAATATATTTCTTTATTTTTACAGCATAGTTGCTAGGAAAACCATTACAAATGGATCTAAGAGGGTATCTACTCATTGAAAGTAATAGTTGAGTAAATAATATTCAATATTCCTTGCTGTTTTGGGAATGGAAACAAAGAAATATTAAGAGTTTTGTAATTACCTTCTCCTAACAATATGCGTCCATAGGGGGAAAAATTCTTCATTAACCTTAGCATCTATGCCTTAATGCCATTATTTATGAACTGAGTTTTGGTCCCAGTTTGTTTTGTCCTCAAGTCATTAGGCCAATCATGAGATTGCTGAGATTTTTTGACATGATTAATTTGACACAAAGAGATATATTGCTTAGTTATCACTGAAATAATTTTATGGGGATAATGGAAAAATTGTGTAAAATATTTTTGATTATTTTTTTATTAAAGTATAATTGACCTACAATGTTATATTAGTTTCAGGTGTACAACATATTGATTCAACAATTCTATACATAGCTCAATGCCCACAGTAAGCGTAGTTGCCATCTGTCACCAAACAACATTATTATATTATTGATATATTCCTTTTGATGTAGTTTTCATCTCTGTGACTTATTAGTTGTATAACTGGAATTTTGTACCTCCAACTCCCCTCGATTTATTTAGCCCATCCCCCCACTCCCCTCTGGCAACCGATAGTTTATTCTCTGTATTTAAGAATCTGTTTGTTTGGTTGGTTTGGTTTTAGATTCCACATATAAGTGAAATCATATGGCATTTGTCTTTGACTGATTTCACTTATCATAATACCCTCTAGGTCCATCTATATTGTCACACATGGCAAGATTTCATCTATTCATGTGATATATTCCTCTGTGTGTGTATGTATACACATCTTTTATATCTGTTCATCTATTGGTGGGTGCTTGACTTGGGTTGTCTATTGCAAATAATGTTGCGAAAAATGTAGGAGTGCATATATCATTTCAAATTGGTATTCCAGCTTTCTTAGGGTAAATACACAGCAGTGGACCATATAGTATTTCTGTTCTTAATTATTTGAAGAACCCCACCATACTGTTTTCTATAGTAGTTGTATCAGTTTACACTCCCACCAACAGTGCATGAAAGTTTTCTTTTCTCTACATCATCACTCACAATTTTTATTTCTTGTATTTTTTATACTAGTCATTCTGACTGGCATGAGATATTTCATTGTGATTTACATTGACATTTCCCTGATAAAGTGACGTTGAATAGCTTCTTCTAAGTCTATGGGCCATCTATTTATCTTCTTTGGAAAAAATATCTATTTAGGTCCTCTACCCATTATTTTTTAATGTTTATTTATTTTTGAAGGAGAGAGAGAGAGAGAAAACAGGGGAGGGACAGAGAGAGAGGGAGACACAGAATCCAAAGTAGGCTCCAGGCTCCAACCTCTCAGCACAGAGCCTCATACGGGGCTTGACGCGGGCTACAACTCATGAGCAGTGAGATCATGACCTGAACCAAAGTCCAACGCTTAACTGACTGAGCCACCCAGGCGCCCCAGTCCTCTACCCATTTTTTATTCAATATATGAAGTTTATTGTCAAATTGGTTACCACACAACACCCAGTGCTCATACCAAAAGGTGCCCTCCTCAGTACCCATCACCCACCTTCCCCTCCCTCCCACCCCCCATCAATCGTCACTTTGTTCTCAGTTTTTAAGAGTCTCTTATGCTTTGGCTCTCTTCCAATCTAACCTCTTTTTTTTTTCCTTCCCCTCCCCCATGGGTTTCTGTTAAGTTTCTCAGGATCCACATAAGAGTGAAACCATATGGTATCTGTCTTTCTCTGTATGGCTTATTTCACTTAGCATCACACTCCCCAGTTCCATCCACCTTGCTACAAAGGGCCATATTTCATTCTTTCTCATTGCCACGTAGTACTCCATTGTGTATATAAACCACAATTTCTTTATCCATTCATCAGTTGATGGACATTTAGATTCTTGCCATAATTTAGCTATTGTTGAGAGTGCTTCTATAAACATTGGGGTACAAGTGCCCCTATGCATCAGTACTCCTGTATCCCTTGGGTAAATTCCTAGCAGTGCTATTGCTGGGTCATAGGGTAGGTCTATTTTTAATGTTTTGAGGAACCTCCACACTGTTTTCCAGAGTGGCTGCACCAATTTGCATTCCCACCAACAGTGCAAGAGGGTTCCCATTTGTCCACATCCTCTCCAGCATCTATAGTCTCCTGATTTGTTCATTTTGGCCACTCTGACTGGCGTGAGGTGATATCTGAGTGTGGTTTTGATTTGTATTTCCCTGATGAGGAGCAACGTTGAGCATCTTTTCACGTGCCTGTTGGCCATCCGGATGTCTTCTTCAGAGAAGTGTCTATTCATGTTTTCTGCCCATTTCTTCACTGGGTTATTTGTTTTTCGGGTGTGGAGTTTGGTGAGCTCTTTATAGATTTTGGATACTAGCCCTTTGTCCGATACGTCATTTGCAAATATCTTTTCCCATTCCGTTGGTTGCCTTTTAGTTTTGTTGGTGTTTCCATTGCCGTGCAGAAGCTTTTTATCTTCATAAGGTCCCAGTAGTTCATTTTTGCTTTTAATTCCCTTGCCTTTGGGGGGGTGTCAAGTAAGAAATTGCTGTGGCTGAGGTCAGAGAGGTCTTTTCCTGCTTTCTCCTCTAGGGTTTTGATGGTTTCCTGTCTCACATTCAGGTCCTTTATCCATTTTGAGTTTATTTTTGTGAATGGTGTGAGAAAGTGGTCTAGTTTCAATCTTCTGCATGTTGCTGTCCAGTTCTCCCAGCACCATTTGTTAAAGAGACTGTCTTTTTTCCATTGGATATTCTTTCCTGCTTTGTCAAAGATGAGTTGGCCATACGTTTGTGGGTCTAGTTCTGGGGTTTCTATTCTATTCCATTGCTCTATGTGTCTGTTTTTGTGGCAATACTATGCTGTCTTGATGATTACAGCTTTGTAGTAGAAGCTAAAGTCTGGGATTGTGATGTCTCCTGCTTTGGTCTTCTTCTTCAAAATTACTTTGGCTATTCGGGGCCTTTTGTGGTTCCACATGAATTTTAGGATTGCTTGTTCTAGTTTCGAGAAGAATGCTGGTGCAACTTTGATTGGGATTGCATTGAATATGTAGATAGTTTTGGGTAGTATTGACAATTTGACAATATTTATTCTTCCAATCCATGAGCATGGAATGTTTTTCCATTTCTTTATATCTTCTTCAATTTCCTTCATAAGCTTTCTATAGTTTTCAGCATACAGATCTTGTACATCTTTGGTTAGATTTATTCCTAGGTATTTGATGCTTCTTGGTGCAATTGTGAATGGGATCAGTTTCTTTATTTGTCTTTCTGTTGCTTCACTATTAGTGTATAAGAATGCAACTGATTTCTGTACATTGATTTTGTATCCTGCAACTTTACTAAATTCATGTATCAGTTCTAGCAGACTTTTGGTGGAGTCTATCGGATTTTCCATGTATAATATCATGTCATCTGCAAAAAGTGAAAGCTTAACTTCATCTTTGCCAATTTTGATGCCTTTGATTTCCTTTTGTTCTCTGATTGCTGATGCTAGAACTTCCAAGGCTATGTTAAACAACAGCAGTGAGAGTGGACATCCCTGTTGTGTTCCTGATCTCAGGGAAAAAACTCTGTTTTTCCCCATTGAGGATGATGTTAGCTGTGGGTTTTTCAGAAATGGCTTTTACGATCTTTAAGTATGTTCCTTCTGTCCCGAATTCTCGAGGGTTTTTATTAAGAAAGCTTGCTGAATTTTGTCAAAAGCCTTTTCTGCATCATTTGACAGGATCATATGGTTCTTATCTTTTCTTTTATTAATGTGATGTATCACGTTGATTGATTTGCGAATGTTGAACCAGCCCTGCATCTCAGGAATGAATCCCACTTGATCATGGTGAATAATTCTTTTTATATGCTGTTGAATTCGATTTGCTAGTATCTTATTGACAATTTTTGCATCCATATTCATCTGGGATATTGGCCTGTAGTTCTCTTTTTTTACTGGGTCTCTGTCTGGTTTAGGAATCAAAGTAATACTGGCTTCATAGAATGAGTCTGGAAGTATGCCTTCCCTTTCTATGTTTTGGAATAGCTTGAGAAGGATAGGTATTCTCTCTGCTTTAAACGTCTGGTAGAATTCCCCTGGGAAGCCATCTGGTCCTGGACTCTTATTTGTTGGGAGATTTTTGATGACTGATTCAATTGCTTCACTAGTTATGGGTCTGTTCAAGCTTTCTCTTTCCTCCTGATTGAGTTTTGGAAGCATGTGGGTGTTTAGGAATTTGTCCATTTCTTCCAGGTTGTCCAGTTTGTTGGCATGTAATTTTTCATAGTATTCCCTGACAATTGCTTGTATCTCTGAGGGATTGGTAGTAATAATTCCATTATCATTCATGATTTTATCTATTTGTGTCATCTCCCTTTTCTTTTCGAGGAGCCTGCCTAGAGGTTTATCAATTTTATTTATTTTTTCAAAAAAACCAACTCTTGGTTTCGTTGATCTGCTCTACAGTTCTTTTAGATTCTGTATTGTTTATTTCTGTTCTTATGTTTATTATTTATCTTCTTCTGCTGGGTTTGGGGTGTCTTTGCTGTTCTGTTTCTATTTCCTTTAGGTGTGCTGTTAGATTTTGTATTTGGGATTTTTCTTGTTTCTTGAGATGGGCCTGGATTGCAATGTATTTTCCTCTCAGGACTGCCTTCGCTGCATCCCAAAGCGTTTGGATTGTTGTATTTTCATTTTCATTTGTTTCCACATATTTTTTTTAATTTCTTCTTTAATTGCCTGGTTGACCCATTCATTCCTTAGTAGGGTGTTCTTTAACCTCCATGCTTTTGGAGGTTTTCCAGACTATTTCCTGTGGTTGATTTCAAGCTTCATAGCATTGCAGTCTGAAAGTATGCATGGTATGATTTCAATTCTTGTATACTTATGAAGGGCTGTTTTGTGACCCAGTATGTGATCTATCTTGGAGAATGTTCCATGTGCACTCGAGAAGAAAGTATATTCTTTTGCTTTGGGATGCAGAGTTCTAAATAGATCTGTCAAGTCCATCTGATCCAGTGTATCATTCAGGGCCCATGTTTCTTTATTGACCATGTGTCTAGATGATCAATCCATTGCTGTAAGTGGAGTGTTAAAGTCCCCTGCAATTACCACATTCTTATCAATAAGGTTGCTTGTTTGTGAGTAATTGTTTTATATATTTGGGGGCTCCCATATTCGGTGCATAGACATTTATAATTGCTAGCTCTTCCTGATGGATAGACCCTGTGATTATTATACAGTGCCCTTCTTCATCTCTTGTTACAACCTTTAATTTAAAGTCTCACTTGTCTGATATAAGTATGGCTACTCCAGCTTTCTTTCGACTTCCAGTGGCATGATAAATAGTTCTCCATATTCTCATCCTCTCAATCTGAAGGTGTCCTCAGGTCTAAAATGAGTCTCTTGTAGAGAGCAAATAGATGGGTCTTGTTTTTTTATCCATTCTGATACCCTATGTCTTTTGGTTGGTGCATTTAATCCATTTACGTTCAGTGTTATTATAGAAAGATATGGGTTTAGAGTCATTGTGATGTCTGTAGGTTTCATGCTTTAGCGATGTCTCTGGTACTTTGTCTCACAGGATCCCCCTTAGGATCTCTTGTAGGGCTGGTATAGTGGTGACAGATTCCTTCAGTTTTTGTTTGTTTGGGAAGACCTTTATCTCTCCTTCTATTCTAAATGACAGCCTTGCTGGATAAAGGATTCTCGCCTGCATATTTTTTCTGTTCATCACATTGAAGATCTCCGGCCATTCCTTTCTGGCCTGCTAAGTTTCAGTAGAGAGATCGGTCACGAGTCTTATAGGTCTCCCTTTATATGTTAGAGCACGTTTATCTCTAGCTGCTTTCAGAACTTTCTCTTTATCCTTGTATTTTGCCAATTTCACTATGATATGTCGTGCAGAAGATCGATTCAAGTTATGTCTGAAGGGAGTTCTCTGTGCCTCTTGGATTTCAGTGCCTTTTTCCTTCCCCATATCCGGGAAGTTCTCAGCTAGTATTTCTTCAAGTACACCTTCAGCATCTCTCCCTCTCTCTTCCTCCTCTGGAATACCAATTAGGCGTAGATTATTTCTTTTTAGTGTATCACTCAGTTCTCTAATTTTCCCCTCAAACTCCTGGATTTTTTTATCTCTCTTTTTCTCAGCTTCTTCTTTTTCCATAATTTTATCTTCTAGTTCACCTATTCTCTCCTCTGCCTCTTCAATCCGAGCAGTAGTTGTCTCCATTTTATTTTGCAACTCGTTGATAGCATTTTTTAGCTCCTCCTGGCTGTTCCTTAGTCCCTTGATCTTTGTAGCAAGAGATTCTCTGCTGTCCTTTATACTTCATCTCTGTAGCAAGAGATTCTCTGCTGTCCTTTATACTGTTTTCAAGCCCAGGGATTAATTTTATGACAGTTATTCTAAATTCACTTTCTGTTATATTGTTTAAATCATTTTTGATCAGTTCGTTAGCTGTTGTTATTTCCTGGACCTTTTTCCGAGGGGAATTCTTCTGTTTCATCATTTTGGATAGTCCCTGGAGTGGTGCAGAACTGGGGGGCATTTCCCCTGTACTGTCTTGAATAACTTGCGTTGGTGGGCGGGCTGCAGTCAGACCTGATGTCTGCCCCCAGCCCACTGCTGGGGCCATAGTCAGACTGTTGTGTATCTTCTCTTCCCCTCTTCTAGGGGCAGGATTCACTGTGGGGTGGCGTGGCTTTCTGGGCTACTTGCACATTGCCAGGCTTGTGGTGTTGGGTTCTGGCGTATTAGCTGGGGTGGATCGGCAGGATGCACAGGGGCAGGAGGGGCAGGCTCAGCTTGCTTTTCCTTTGGAGATCTGCTTCAGGAAGGGCCCTGCTGCACAGGGAGGGAGTCAGACCCGCAGGAGGGATGGATCCGCAAAAGCACAGCTTTGGGTGTTTGCCTGGTGCAAGCAATTCCCTGGCAGGAACTGGTTCCCTTTGGGATTTTGGCGGGGGGATGGGCAAAGGAGATGGCGCTGGCCAGCGCCTTTGTTCCCCACCAAGTTGAGCTCTGTCCTCCGAGGCTCAACAACTATCCCTCCCGTTGTCCTCCAGCCCTCCCGTTCTCTGAGCAGAGCTGTTAGCTTATAACCTTCCAGATGTCAAGTCCCTCTTGCTGTCGGAACACACTCTGTCCCCCCTCCGCTTTTGCCAGCCAGACCCGGGGGCTCTGCTTGGCTAGAGGGCCGCCCCTCTTCCCTGGCTCCCTCCCACCAGTCCGTGGAGCGCGTACTGTCTCGCCGCCCTTCCTATCCTCTTCCGTGGGCCTCTCGGCTGTGCTTGGCTCCGGAGACTCCATTCTGCTAGTCTTCTGGTGGTTTTCTGGGTTATTTAGGCAGGTGTAGATGGAATCTAAGTGATCAACAGTACGTGCAGTGAGCCACCGTCCTCCTACGCCGCCATCTTCCCATGATCTCCCTCTACCCATTTTTTAATGGGATTGCTTGTTTGTATTTTGGTGTTGAGTTGTATAGATTCTTTATATATTTTGGGTATTAACCCCTTAGCAGATATATTACTTGCAAATATCTTCTCCCAATGAGAAAATTGCCTTTTATTTCTGTTTATGATTTCCTTTGCTGTGCAAAATGTTTTTACTTTTGATATCCTCCCAATACACTATTTTTGTTTTTGTTTCCCTTTCCTGAAGAGATATATCCTTAAATATGTCACTAAGAGATTACTTCTGTGTTTGCTTGTAGGAGTTTTTAAAAAATGTTTATTTAACTCATTTTGAGAAAGAGAGAGTGCCAGAGAGATAGCAGAGAAGGAGCAAAGGGAGAGGCAGAGATGGAATCCCAAGCAGGTTCTCTGATGTCCATGCAGAGCCCAATGCAGGGCTCAAATCCACAAACCATAAAATCGTGACCTGAGCCAAAGTCAAGAGTCAGACGCTGAACCAACTGAGCCACCCAGGCACCCCTTGAATTTTATAGTTTGAGGTCTCACATTTTGGTCTTTAATTCATTTTGTATTTATTTTTGTGTATTGTGTAAGAAAGTGGTCCAGTCTCATTCTTTTGCAAGCTCTCCCGTTTTCCCTGCACCATTTATTAAAAAAGACTATCTTTTTAGCATTGTATAATCTTGCCTCTTTGTCATAGATTAGTTGACCATATAAGTGCGGGTTTAATTGTGGTCTGTCTATAGTGTTCCTTGATCTATGTGTCTCTTTTTGTGTCTGTACTATACTGTTTTGATTACTATAATTTGTAACATATCTTGATATCTGGGTTTGTGATACCTCCAGCTTTGCTCTTTTTCAAAATTGTTTTGGCTATTCAAGGTCATTTTATATATAAATGGAACTGAAACAGTTGGATAGTCACATGCAAAACAAAACAAACAAAACAAAACAAAACTTTAAACCTTATTTTTTACACAATATACAAAAATTAACTTGAAACGGATTATAGACCTAAATATAAAAGCTAAGCTATAAAACTTTTGGAAGAAAACATAGAAGTAAAACATAAATTATCTTGGTTTAGAGTGACTATTGTGAGTAGACCAAAAGCATGCTATGTGTTATGGACTAAATATTTGTGTCCTCACAAAACTTATATGCCAAAGGCCTAACCCCAATATGATGGTATTTGGAGGTGGGGCTTTAGGGAGGTGATTAGGTTGAGATGAGCTCATGGGGATGAGACCTTCATGATGAGATTAGTATCCTTAAAGAAGAAACATTGCAGAGCTGGCTCTCTCTTTCCAAGCACTTGCAGAGAGAAGACTTTGTGACCACACATAGAGAAGGAAGCAGCTGTATGTAAGCCAGGATGAGACTCCCCACCAGAACCTGATGATGCTGGCACTGTGGTCTTGGAATCTTAATCTCTGAAACTATGAGAAAAACATTTATGTTGCTTAAGTCACCCAGTTTATGGTATGTTTTAATGGCATCCCAAGCCAAGAAGACATTAAAGAAGAGAATAATTGATAGATTGAACTTCATCAAAATTAAAAACATTTGGTAACCAAAAGGAGCTTATGAAGAATAAAATCAAACTACAGACTAGAAGGAAATAATTGCAAATATATATGTATAAGGGACCTATGTCCAGAATATATAATGAATTTGGAGAATTCAATAATAGAATGAATAGAATAATCCAATTTAAAATGAGTTAAAAATTTTGACCAGACACTTGAACAATGAAGATAAGAGATGATAGATAAATAGACAGACAGACAGACAGACAGATATGGATAAAAAACTTGGCAAAACTGCTCACCATCACGATTATTAAGGCTCTGCAAGTTAAAACCATGAGGAGATACCAAATGGCCACTAGAATGGGGAAGATTAAAAAGCATTGCCTTTGAGAATGTAGAGCAGAGGGAGTCTCATACACTGTTGGTAGAAAAGTAAAATGGTATAATCATTTTTAAAATATTTGGAGGGGTGCCTGGGTGACTCAGTTGAGTGTCTGACTTCAGCTCAGGTCATGACTCACAGCTCGTGAGTTCGAGCCCTGCGTCGGGCTCTGTGCTGACAGCTCAGAGCCTGAAGCCAGCTTTGGATTCTGTGTCTCCCTCTCTCTGCGCCCAACCCACTCACATTCTGTCTCTGTGTCTCTCAAAAATAAATAAACATTAATTTTTTTTTTTTAAATCTAGAAAATGCTAACTAAAATTTATAGTAACAGAAGGCAGATTATTTCTTTTTTTTGGTTACTGAAGTAAAACGAAGGATGGCCTGCTAAGGGTGGGTAATAGAATTAGACTCTGGGGATGATAGAGATATTCATTGTCTTGACTATGGTGATAGTTTCATTAGTTTCACGTATGTTAAAATTCATCAAACTGTACCATTTACATTGGGCAGCTTATTGTTTATCAATTATACCTTCATGACACTGTAAACAAATTTCTGTGTCAACATTATCAAGTATGGGGTGCCTGGGTGGCACAGTTGGTAAGCGTCCGACTCTTGATCCCAGCTCAGTTCATGATCTCATGGGTTTTTGAGTTTGAGCCCTGCATAGGGCTGTGCACTGATGGCATGGGGACGGCTTGGGATTCTGTCTTTCTTTCTCTCTGTCCCTCCCCTGCTTGTGCTCTTTCTCTATCTCTCTCAAAATAAATAAGTTAACTTAAAAAAATGTCCTTTAAAAACTGAAATAAAATAGCCATTTGCACCTATGTGGATGGAACCAGAGGATATTATGCTAAGCAAAGTTAGAGAAAGACAAATATATGTCTTCACTCATAGGAGAAATTTAAGATACAAAACAGATGAACATAAGGGAAAAGAAGCAGAAATAATATAAAAACAGGGAGGAGGACAAAACCTAAGAGACTCTTAAATAGAACAAACAGGTTTGCTGGAGCGGTTGTGGGAGGGGGGATGGGCAAAGTGGGTAAGGGGCCTTAAGGAATCTACTCTGAAATCATTGTGGCACTGTATGCTAACTTGGAAATTAATTAATTAATTAAAATAAACAAAATACATAAAATAAAATTATCAAATTATTTTTCAAAATGAACACTAACATAAGCCGTGCTATTTTTAATTGTATTTTTTTCAGATAGATGAGAAAAACATTATAAGTGAAATGTTTCAACAAGTTTCTCAGGTTTTATTTAAATTCCAGTTAGTTAACATACAGTATCGTATCAGCGTATAATTTAGTGATTTATCACTTACAGCAACAATTTTTGACAACAAGGCAAACATAATGTTTTATTTATAATCATTTTAAGTAGAAAAGAATGATATATTCTCAGAATATATTTTTTTGAGTGCTGATGTGGTTAGTATACTTTGCAAAATTTTTTTGTAGGTCACATCTATTGCAAACAACAGTGTCAGTGATATAATAGAGATTATGATAACAAAAATTTATAACCAAACAACAAATGAAATGCTTACAATTGCATTCACTCTTCATTTTTTTTTTTAACACTCTTAGGCTTATGCAAGGTAGTATCATGTGAGAATTCATTGTAATAAACCACGTTTCTCAATTCTGGCAGTACGTGCCTAAGAAAATTTGACTTATTCTTGTAGGAAACTGAGGCTTATTGAAACTGGAAACAACCTTCTTTTTCTCCACTTATATGAGCTTTCTTTTCATTTTTACTCCATTTATATATGTTTTTTAAATCTCCTAATTAGGATATTTCTCCAGATTTACCATTTGTAGAATGCCAAAATTAAGACTTGCTGTATTTCTGATTAGAGCCGGTTAAAAAAGACTGTTCCCCATATAATATATTTAGAGAGTGGGGAAATATCTGGTAAAATAATTAATTATGTGTGTACATTTTTGTCCATTTAGTCAGTACATTTAAACAGAGATCCTGCATAGTCCATTACCCCACAGTGCTGATCACAATTCAAATGAATGGCTCAGCAAATATATCAAATTGTATTCTGCAAAAGAGCTCATTGAGATTAGTGTAAAACCAAAGTGAAAGAATTACTATATTATTCATACTTGATTTGTAAATTTTTAATTCTAAAAATATATTTTAAAGCAGAAAACTAATAATAGTAAATAAAGATCTTTCAAGACTTTTTTGGAATTTATGAATCTCCTAAATCTTCCATGTTTCTTAGATTTCTAGGGACAGAAAACCAGATTAATGAACTAAAATTCTGCAAAGCATAGGTATATCATTATTTCATTTTACAAATGTTTTCTATTTCTCCATATCCTGTCTTTTAACTCAAGTGAATTCAATTTAATGAGGTCAAAATCACCTATAGAACATGCTTAGATGATTATTTAATATTCTCTTTAAAAAGCATACTGTCGGGGTGCCTGGGTGGCTCAGTTGGTTGAGCGTCCAACTTCGGCTCAGGTCATGATCTCATGGTTTGTGAGTTTGAGCCCTGCGTGGGGTCGGGCTTTGTGCTGACAGCTCAGAGCCCAGAGCCTGCTTCGGATTCTGTCTCCTTCTCTCTCTGCCCCTCCCCACTTGTGCTCTGTCTTTCTGTATCTCAAAAATAAATAAATGTAAAAAATTTTTAAAAAAATAAAAAGCGTACTGTCAATAATGAAAACAATGTTTAATTATTTTGAAAATAAAGCTGAAATTTCTAGTTTCTTAGGAAATAATTTGTCATATACTAACATAATATTAGAGCGTTATAAAGTTATATTTCAATGTTTGTACAAATAGATTGGAGTTTAAATTTATTCATGTAAATAACTATTTGCCTCTAGGGCATGCCATGTTCATTACTGATTCAATATTTGCTGAAAGGACAGTTTGCATATCTTTACAATAGGAGATTGGACTAAATCATCTCTGCATTTCTTTTGAGTTCTAACATTCTCTTATCTGATAAATTAAATATTGATATATTCATTGTACTGTCCAAGAAGATTATACTCGATATCCATTCACTGTAGTAAACTAATATAACTTTAGTGGGTTGTTTTTGGTGTAAATTCAGAATAAATCTCTCCCTCAGAATTTACTCCAGATTTAATACTTTACTATCAGGTAGTGGTCTGTCAGTACTGAACCAGTGAGCCTGCTTGAATTTTCCCATAACTTGGTCTTTTGAGATATCTCTTCTTTTTATATCATTTTTATTTTCTTTGTTGAAATCTTATAACTTGTAAAAAGTGGTTTCTCTTTTCTAAAAAAAAAATGCAAAGTCACACCTATTTTGTGTGGGATTTTCATGATAACATATCAATCTGCTTCTCAGAATAAAGAGGGCTTTTAAGCATGATTTATGAATACTTTTATGTTAGAATAAGATTTATAATTTTTGTTCTTGCTATTTGTTAGCTTAAAGGATTTTTAAATTTTATTTTAATTTACATTCAATATATCAGTTTCCTTCACAAAACTTCTCCTGCTCATAAAATATCAAATTTGACTTTGTTTATCCCGATCTGCTGTGAGAACTAAGCCCTTTGTTTCTACACCCCCAGAATGAGAATGAGTGGCAGTAGAACAGCAAAAGTAATGTCAATTTTGGAACATTCATGGAGTTTTGACTATGTGCCAGGCATTGTGGAAAGGACATGGTACATGGCAAAAAATGAGAGAATTAGTCACCGATTTCAGTTTAGTGGGACAAAGGCTGACACTTAACAAAAGAAAGAAATTGCAAATATAATAAGTGCTGAGAATGAAAAATGGAATGTGCTTCTTGGAGACAAAACATTTAATGCAGGCTTCAAGGAGGAGGAGAAAGATGGTAACTTAGACTGAGACCTGAGGCTGTATTAGGAGTTATGAAGGCTGGAAGCTGGGCAACATGACCAGCATGTACAGACGATAAGTTCTTTTTGAGGAGCAGATAGAATTCCAGGATGTAAGACAAGAATGGAAAGAGAGGTACCTGCGAGTATTGCTAGAAGATGCTGAAGATATAGGAAAAACATGTCATGCTTTGGTACAGGAGCCATTGTATGAATCCCATTTTCCCTATGGAAGCAAATAATCACTCCACCAGCTTCCAAGTAAATACGTTTCTCAATTTTTCTTTCAGGACAAGCACTAGTATTTACTTAAAAACACTGACTCATAGAATATTCAAAGTGGAAGAGACTTTTGAGGAAAGTGAATCAAATATACTCATTTTTTCTAGTATAAGAAAATTGAGGCCCATAGTCACTATCGTACCTGAGACCAAAATGGAACCTTGAGCTCTTGCTTCTGATAGGGTCATTTTCCATTGTTCTGCATAGCTTCACACTGCATTTCTCCATGAATCCAATAATCACTTAATTTTAAATGTGGAAAATGCATTTAAGTCAATGTGAAGAATCAATGCAAGTAGAAGAAACATTGGAGACTAAAATGTCATTTCTTATCTGCTATAAGCAGAAGGTAAGATGTGAGAAATGTGAGTTATTTAGATTTTCAGAACTTGATTTTTAATGTCAGAGAACACAGTTTTTCTTCATTTGATTTTATAAAATCCCAATGTTATTTTTGTTTATCTCAACTGAGAAGTCTTGATAGTTTTTATTCAGAATTTTGGAATAGGGCCAATATGACTATGTGCAAAGAGGTACATCTTTATATAAATGACTTGATTTCTAAATGTGGTACTGTATCATTTGATGAACACAATGATGATTATAGTCACCCCCAAACTCAGTAGCTTACACCATTTTTTTTCCAAAACAATTATTTTTTATTTTTGCAAGTCGGCTGAATGTGGGCTGATCTAGGCTGAATTTGACTCCATGAGTCATTAATTCTTCTGGGACCAGTGAATTAAACCAGATATGGTCTTTTGATAAATTCAAAAATGCATAGAATAAAAATTCAACAATACAGACATTTAAAAAACTCTGCTAGCATCTTGTTAAAGTCCATTGACCAAGTCAAATGACATTGGCAAACCCAGATTTGAGGCAGGTAAGAGGATTCTGCTCCCTTACCCTCCCCTCTTCAAAAAGAAAAGTGGGATAAGAGAGTAAATATTTTTAAATAATCTAATTTGCCACAAGCGCAACCATCATAATAATGAAAAGCATTGATTGAGCTACTACTGAGATCAATATTATAGATACTTAGCCTTCAAGAGTACAGGCTACTTTGGAATAAAATCACATAGCCTAACTGTTGTAGTGATCTAAACAAGATGATGGAGAACTAGGCTAAGGGGATAACTTCTAAAAGGGAAAGGAAAAGACAAAGTGGGGATTAAAGAGTTCTTTCCAAAAAAGGAAAAAGAGGACTCAGAGACAACTTGGTGACAATAAATAAAAAAGGTATAGTAAGGAGATATATATAGAGATGGAAATGTTCATAGTAGTCAAAACCTGCAGAATCCTTTTTTTTGGCCAAGAAATACATTTCAGTGCTACTGTGTATATCCTTCCTTATTGTAAATATCAAGAATGTTTACAGAATTTAAATATTTAACTCCTACAGTATATTCATTTCATATAGAGTTTTAACAATAACATAAGAGGGATTGGAGCATGTATAAAATTTTTAACAAGGCTATCTATTGAAAGAAACAATAGAAATATTTTGGCAAAATATACCAAATGAAAGTTGATCATCAGGGCATTCCCCACATTTAATAATAAGGTGATATCATTCAGGTGTTAAGAACATGGACTTTGACTCAAACATGGCCTATGTATTCAGCTCTGTTGCTTGCTCATTGGAGATATTTGGCAAGTATCTTAAGCTTTTGATACCTCTGTAATCATCTATAAAATGTGAAGAACGATAGTTTTTACTTTACTGGAATGTTGTAAGAATTAATGAAAGAATGCATTCAAAGTCTTAATAAGCCTTATATTTTTACTATTATTCGTACATAGAATACATACCTATTATGCAGCTACATATAATTTTATATAAAGATTTTATCATTTCACAATATGTGAATTATTCAAAAACTTCTCTATCATATTCTGGGAAATGCAAACTTATTTTGTCTTCAAATAAATCAGTAGAAGAACATTTTAATGTGAACAAGTAGAATTTGAAATTAAAAATACATTACCACTTATATTAACACCCCCTAAAATTGTATACTTTTGTAGAAGTCTAACAGAATCTATATAATACCTATATGAGAAAAATTATAAAACTCTGATGAAAGATATCAAAGAAGAACTAAATAAATGGAGAGATAGCCCATGTTCATGCATACAGAGACTCAATATTTTCAAGATGTCAGGTCTTCCCAACTTGTTCTATAGATTCACCACAATACCAGTCCAAATTTGAACAAGTTATATTGTAGATATCAACAAACTGATTCAAAAGTTTATATGGAGAGTGAGAGAACTCAAAATATCCAGCTAAGTATTGTAGAAGAACAAAGTAGGAGGACTGACACTACCTGACTATAAAGTCACAATAATCAAGACAGTGTGGTACTGTTGAAAATAAACAGATAGATCAATGGAACGGAATAAACAGCCCAGAAAATAGACCCATGTAGGTAGTCAACTGATCTGTGCAAAGCAGCACAGGTAATACAATAGACCAAAGATAGTTTTTACAACAAATTGTTCTGAAACAATTGGACCTCCAAATGTAAAAATAAACAAATCAAGGCACACACTTTACATATTTCACAGGAATTAACTCTAAGTGAGTCATAGATCTGAACATAAAATGCAACACTGTAGAACTTCTGGAAGATAACATCAGGAGAAGTTCTAGATGACTTTGAGTATGGCAATGACTTTTCGGACACAACACCAAAGGCATAATCCATGAAAGAAGTAATTGATAGGCTGCACTTTATTAAAATTAAAATTTCTCCTCTGCAAAAGACAAAGTAGAGAGAATAAGAAGATGAACTAAAGAATGGTAGGAAACGTTTGCAAAAAAAAAACACCTGATAAAGGACTGTTAATCAAAATATACAAAATGTCCTTAAAACTCAACAATAAGGTAATGAACATCTTAATTTAAAAATAGTAAAATATATGAACAGACACATCACCAGAAAAGATATATAGAGTGAAAATAAGCAAATGAAAATATGCTTCACATCATATGTAATCAGGGAATTGCAAATTAAAACATCCACTACACCCCTATCAGAATGGCTAAAATCCCAATCACAGCACCAAATGATGGTGAGGATGTGGAACTACAGGAACTCTTAATTGCTGGTGGGAGTATAAAATGGTAAAACTATGGAAGACGACTGGCAGCTTCTTATAAAACTGAACATGCTCTTGTTATACAATCTAGCAATAATACTCCTTAGTATTCAACTAAATGAATTGAAAACCTATGTCCACATAAATACTGCACATGTATATTTATAGTAGTTTTATTTGTAATTACCAAAAGTTGCAGTAACCAAGATGGCCATTCAGTAGATGAATAAATACATAAATAATCTGTGATATACCCAGAATAAATGAGCTATCAAACCATGAAAAAACATGGAGGAGACTTAAATGCATATTAGTTAAGTGAAAAAGGCCAATCTAAAAAGGCAAGATATTGTATGATTCCAACTATATGACATTGTGGAAGAGGCAGAACTATGGAGACAGTAAAAAGATCGGTGGTGGCCAGGAGTTAGGGCACAGGTTGGGATGAAGAGGAATAATACAGAGAATTTTTAGGGCAGTAAATCTATTCTGTATGGAACTACAATGGTGAATACGTGTTATTATACCCTTGTCAAGACCCATAGAGTGTGCAACACCAAGAGTGAACCCTAATGTATATTAAAAACTTTGGAATATGATGTGTCTGTCATTCTTCAGTTGCAACAAATGTACCATTATGTTGTAGGAACCAAAAGTGAGGGAGGTATGTGTGTGTGTGTGTGTGTGTGTGTGTGTGTGTGTGTGTGTGTAGAGAATATAAGGGAACTCTCTGTATGTTCTGCTCAAATTTACTGTTAACCAAAAACTTCTCCAAAAGGAAAAATTATTAATTAAAAAATTAAAAATTAAAAGTAGAACCTGATATTACTCCCAAAGATACCTAAGTATTTTTTAAATTATAGTGTTTTATATTAATAGAAGTATATTTGAAAGCTTCAAGTGGTTACTCCCACTGATCTATTTAATATGGTTTTCTGATTTAGCCTACTACTCAACTTCCATGGCTGTTCTCTGGGCTAGAAAAAATAAATAAAGGAAGGAAGGCAGGAAGGACAGAAGGAAAACACCAACATTCTGAGAGCATCAGTAAACAACATAGTCTGGCCAGTACCCCAAACTGTCATTCATCTTGATTGTGCCTTCACAGCATTTCAGACTACATTAAGTTTATTTCAGAGGAAAAACTTTGACTCAAACTGACTTGCAAAAACCACTCAAAATAAAAGTATTATCATTTTCTGCTTGATATATTTCTGGTAGCAATAAGGAAATAGAATATTTTCTCTCTCTTTTAATTCAATTGTGAAGCCAAGTATAGTGGTCACCAAGTTGGGGCATTTTTCAAAGAAGTTCCTCAGATGGAAGAAAATTTATTTTCTTATGTTTTTTGAAAAACAATACACACTTGGATTAAATTATCTTTTTATAAATATCTTGCTTTATACTTTTTAAAATAATCATGTTGTCTATATTTCCTGCCAATTTTTATGGTTCATAAAAACATCATCAGCAACAAATATTTATTAAGTGCCAATCTGTATATGAATTTAAGATATATTTAATGGATGTCCTGAACAGAATGAAATGACTCATATACAAATTCAAACAACACATATACTGTAAATCAAGTGTAAAATAGAAAATTACACTGGCAGCCAATATCTGTTTACATCAGGCATATTTTTTTTTCCTCTTCATGGTTTGTGTGCTGTGAAATTATGTGGGAAGGGAAATTGCATCTTGCTTCTACTTAAGTAAAGAACCTGACAAAGCCTGGGAAAGTTTTCTGAATTTTTGCACATATTTAAAAAGATGTTGCATGATCATGATATTTGCATGTCTTATATTTTGGGGGCATAGCGTCTTCCAAATTTCATTAGAAAAAAATGTATAACCTTCTGAAAATCTGATTCTTTGAGCTTAAAAGAAGAAAATGAAAGTGGAAAAATAAAATGCCAATAAATGTGCACAATCTGTCCACGTGCTAAATTATCAGACCCAAAGCCACAGTTATGTTTAGGATCCTTTTACATAACAGGTTGGAAGGTCAATAAAAATGTAGGATGAGATTTGAAATAAATTAAATTACATTCTTATCATCAGTCTTTACACCAGTGAATCAAATAAAGATTCTTACCCAAGGGCATATTTCTCAAACAGTCATGTAGAATTAGCAGACAAAGACTTCTGAGGGAAATGTAATGAAACAATATAATATTCATTGCTTTAGGACTCATGCATAATTTTTTAATATTAATTTAAATGTTCACTAACATTCAAGAATATATAATAGGATTTTTGGTCAAGCTCCCATATCTCAAATCTGCGTACAATGTGTTTTAAAGCAATTTTCCCATCTGAGGAAAGATCACCTTTAGATATGCAGATAGAAGTTCAAGATCCAACAAGATGGAATATTGCAAGACACCCTATAAAATATGCCTTCTATAATGAGATTTGGACCTAGACTAGATGATGGGATTTAGACAACAACATAGCAAAAGTCAATGAAAACAAATAAATTATATCTTTCTGAATGGTTTAAGTTCTCATTAGCTAAATCTTAGACAATTTGTTTTCTGTTTATAAGCTTATGATTTATGTTCCAAAGAAAAAGAATTTGGCATCAGTAATATTCTATGACTTGTCTTTGGTAATTGTATAGAATGGGAATCAGAGGGGAAAAGTGAATTAAGAAACTATTTTAATCATCCAGCCTAAACCCAACATAAGGGCAGTTGAGAAGACAACTTAAAAGACACCCTTAAAAGACAAAATTGACCATCCCTAGAATCCAAACAGATATTGTGAGAGCAGTGTTGAAGTAGAGGGGACAGCCAAAGATAATGTCCAGGTTTCTGCTTGAGTTGGAGTGGACAGCTGTGACTTTAAGGAAATATTTTGTAGGGAAAGAAAAGCAGATGTGAAAGTAGGAAAGTAAAACAGATTTAGGCTTCACCCATTTAACTTCATTGCAAGATATCAAATTGAAGCTGTTAATATACAACTGGAATTCAACAAGGAGATCTGAGCTTTTTATTCAGTAATCTTGTTGTATGGTATGGGGGGCTCTAGTGGGAAGATTTGAAGAACAAGTCATTATTTCCAGCTAAAATGTGGTGATTGGAAGGTATGGTGGTAAGCTATAGAATAACCTCCACAGTTCAGAGATGTGATACACATCTGAAAAAAAAATATTTGTAGATTTGGTGGCTGTTAGGTAACTGGAAGACTCAGCAATGCATCCAGATGTCCCTGAGAAAATCGTAAGACATCAAGTCAACTGTGTAAATGGAGAACAGTCGGTCATGAGCAGGGAGAGACATGCTGACAGATATCAGCGGTAAATGTGCAATAATGGGTGTAAATGCAAATGCGTTTATAGGTATGGAGTGGAGGGAAGAATCAAGAAGTATCCATTTTCATAGCTGATGATCCCAATTTTCTTTTAAATAGAAAACAAGGTGTGCTTAGAATGTTTACGGTAAGCAGACTAGGAGTTATGGAGGGTAGGGAGATGGATGTAATTGGTGTAGCCTCATAACACCTTAGGTCCAAAGGTAGCAAGAAAAACTGTCTTGCTTCTCTGGGGAAGTTCAATCTAATTTCTCCCTTTGTTGTTGTTGTTGCGTTCTCCCTACTTTGGTAGAAAATGCGATATATTATTGTTCTATTCATGGTCCCACCATTATTTTAATATTAGCTCTAAAATTAAAATATGAATTTCTCATGATCACTTATTTTCCAAAATTCTCCTTGTTATCTCTCAGTTAGACAAAGATCCTACCCTAGTGAATTCTTTAGAAGGACGTGTGTGTACAATATTATAACAGTTCGTCATGTTCAAGACTGTTTTTTTTATACCTGTTTTACTCAGAAGACATCCTAGGTGGACATTATATCCTGTGAGTGCATTTTATTCCTATAAGTTTCTTAAAAATACTGTTACCTTACTTTGCATGTTGTTTTGGACAAGTCCAATTCAAATCTAATTCCTGTCCCTTTGTGAATTATTCCAACTTTTGGCTTGGAAGCCTGAAGGATTTTGTTTTACTTTGCTTGTTTGTTTAACTGAAAGATTCATTAGAATTTATCTCAGAGGTGATTGTACCAGATCAGCTTTCTCTGGCACCCAGTACTTCCATTCAAGTCTAGACTTGAAGCTTCTGTTGCTGCTGTTGTTGTTGATTTAAATTCCAGTTAACATACAATATAATATTAGTTTCAGGTGTACAGTATAATGATTCAACACTTCCATACAATACCCAGTGCTCAGCACAGCAAGTGTACTCCTTAATCACCATCACCTCTTTCACCCATCCCCCCACCATCTGCCCTTTGGTAACAATCGGTTCATTCTCTATAGTTAGGAGTTAAGAGTCTGTTTCTTGTTTTGCCTCTCTCTCTCTCTCTCTCTCTCTCTCTCTCTCTCTCTCTCTCTCGCTTTCCCTTTGCTCACTTGTTTTGTTTCTTAAGTTCCATATATGAGTGAAATCATATGGTATTTGCCTTTCTCTGACTGACTTATTTCACTTAGCATAATACTCTCTAGCTCCACCCGTGTCATTGCAAATGGCACGATTTCATTCTTCCTAATGGCTGAGTAATATTCCATTGTATGTATGTATATACATGCATACACACATACAAACACACACATATACCATTTATTTATACATTCATCAGTTTTGGACACTTGGACTGTTTCCATAATTTGATGGTTGTAAATAATGGTGCTGTAAACATTGAAGTGCATGTATGCCTTTGAATTAGTATTTTTGTATCCTTTGGGTAAATACCTAGCAGTACAATTTCTGGATAGTAGGATAGTTCTATTTCTAACATTTTGAGGAAACTATACTGTTTTCTAGAGTGGCTGCATCAGTTTGCATTCCCACCAGCAGTGCAGAGGGTTCCCCTTTCTCCACATCCTCGCCAACAACTGTTGTTTCTTAGGTTATTGATTTTAGGCCATTCTGATAGGTGTGAGGTGATATTTCATTGTAGTTTTGATTTGAATTTCCCTGATGATGAGTGACGTTGACCATCTTTTCATATGTCTGTTGGCCATCTGTATTTCTTCTTTGTAAAAATGTCTATTCATGCTTTCTGGCCATTTTGAATTGGATTATTCATTCTTTGGGTGTTGAGTTTTATAAATTCTCTATATATTTTGGATACTAACTCTTCATCAGGTATGTCATTAGAAAACATCTCCCATTCTGTAAGTTGCCTTTTAGTTTTGTTGATTGTTTTCTTCATGTGCATAAGCTTTTTATTTTGATGAAGTCCCAGGGGTTTATTTTTGCTTTTATTTCCCTTGCCTCAGGAGACATATCAAGATAGAAATTGTTCTGGCCGACGTCAAAGAAGTTGCTGCCTGTGTTCTCCTCCAGGATTTTTATGGCTTCCTGTTTCACATTTAGGTCTTTAATCCATTTTGAGTTTATGTTTGTGTATGGTGTAGGAAACTGGCCCAGTTTCTTTACTTTGTATGTTGCTGTCCAGTTTTTCCAACATCATTTGTTAAAGAGACTTTTTCCCATTAGATATTCTTTTCTGTTTTGTCACCCATGTGACTGTGGGTTCATTTCTAGGTTTTCTATTCTGTTCTATTGACCTAGGTGTGTATTTCAGGGCCAGTCCCATATTGTTTTGATCACTATAGTTTGTAATATAACTTGAAGTCTGGAATTGTAATACCTGCAACTTTGCTTTCCTTTTTCAAGATTGCTTTGGCTATTCAGAGTCTTTTGTGGTTCCATACAAATTTTAGGATTGTTTGTGCTAGCTTTGTGAAAAATGTTGGTATTTTGCTAAGAATTGCATTAAATGCATAGATTGCTTTGTTTATTATTGACATTTTAACAATATTTGTTTTTCCCATCAATGGGCATGGAATATCTTTCCATTTCTTTTGTCATCTTTAATTTCTTCCATTAGTGTTTTATAGGTACAGGTCTTCCAATTCTTTGGTTGGGTTTATTCCTAGATTTCTTATTATTTTTGGTGCAATTGTAAATGGGATTGAGTCCTTAATTTCTCTTTCTGCTGCTTCATTATTTGTGTACATAAATGCAACAGATTTGTAAAGGCCTGTGCACTGATTTTGTGTCCTGTGAGGCTTCTTTTATCTTAGGGAATTTTCTTAAATTATACATGTGAATATTAGTTTTATTGTACTGTTTTTATTTTCTTCTTTGGGGTTACTACATTAACTTATGTTACTTACCTGTCTTCTATTTCAGATGCTTTCTCTGATCCTTTTTATTTCTTCTTTATCTCATTATTCATTCTCTTGGGTTTTTCTTTTTCCCATTTTATTTCATATATTTGAAAAAATTATATTTGAATGTTTCTCCCTTTGGCACTTTATAATCTATCTTCACTTGTATCATAATTTTATCATTTTCTTCTTTCTCATTCCTCAGTGAAATCTTTTGTTTCATTATAACCTGTTTTATGTCCATTTATAGTCCAATTTATATTTCTGATTCAAGGAGATTTTTATATCCCTAGTTGCTTGTTGGAATATGTTTAATTTAGCTTGGGGTGTTGTATTACAATTTTATTTAACTCCATGGTATTTCAGGTGAAAATTTTTATCATCAGAAACGTGTTGACTCCCATTTCTTATTTATCACAGTAGTTTCATATAAATATGGTTGGCTTTTCCCTATTCCTATTCATTTTATGGAGATCATTCCTTGTTTGAGAATGCCCTCTTCACCTTTTGGGATGAGCACTGGGTGTTGTATGGAAACCAATTTGACAATAAACTTCATATATTGAAAAAATAAAAAAAAGAGAATGCCCTCTTCTTTCCTCTTTAGAGTTTTTTTTTTTTTTAATAGGTTATGTTGAAGAGAGTAAGAGAAGGGTTGACATGTCTTGTTTTTCTCTTGTTTCTTTGGCATTCCTCATTTTCCCCCATTTTTTTTTATTATCTTCCTTCACTGCCTCATTTCCCATAAGTACTACCCTTTCAAAATATATGTTTATCTGCTTCAGAATTAATGCTCTCTGAGACTGCTAATTCTAGCTCCATATATTTTAAATCCCCTGCATTTACTTATTGTTGTGAACTACAACAGTCAGTCTCAGTACCATGTTTAATTTTGGCACTTAATATTTGACTTTATGGGATGATTTTGTCTTTGCCTTGTTATGTCCTCTATGCCTTCTACTCGACTTTCTCAGTCCACCTCCACATTCCCCTCCTGTGCTCTATATTCACACTCATGCAGGTAGACTCTGTAGGGTTTTGTTTTTCTCTTCTTAGAAACAAGCAGGGGGTGTAGTATGCTGAAGATATAGGGCATGCATGGTTTTGTTTTCATCGTCGGTTATTTTTATAGTTTTTAGGGGTATTATAAGAGAGGTTCAGAATGAGGCAGCCACCATTTTTCTCAGACATGATCATATAACATTGACATTTAGAGTGACATAAGTTTTATAATTAATTCATCAGTTTAAAAACCCTAGTTCACAGATGACAAAACAGGACCACAGAGAATACAAGTAAGCTGCTGAGAGCCAAATGGCTGTTTCAGGTAGGAAATAACTGAATTCTGGGTTTCCAGTCTTTTCTCAATAATTGTGTTCCTTCTAAAAATTAAATGCAAATCAATAAATTTGGCTTCTGATATTTATACCTAAAATGATGAATGATCAAGTTTATAACTGAGTAATAAAATAATGATGGATATTTTGGAACTGGTTAAGTGCATATTTTCAGTATATTTTACAATGAGCAAGGTAACACCCATTGAACCTGAAATATGATTTACTTGAAGGAGCTGAGATTTTCTTTTCCTTTCTTTTTTTTTAGTGCACCTGAAATATGTAGAAAATTGAAAGATAGATTGCTTTGTATTTCAATAATATTTGCAATAATTTGAAAACTTACAACTGTGCTTCTATGCTAAGTTATTATTAATAAAACTGTCTCCTTCACTTCACTATTTATCTTTAATATAGAACTTTCTTCTGGTAGAAATCTAATTTAATTTTGATTCATTGTAGTGTTCAGTTACACATGAGAATAATAGTTTTAAAATATTATGCATTGGTTTCTAGGTTATCAGTGTTACATATTTTTATTTTAGTCAGTAGATTATCAGCTACGGAAGGCTGAGAATGCCAATTATGTGTAAACAAAACAAAATTATATGTATATAAACATATGTATATATGCATGTGTGTATATATATGTGCATATATATATAGAAGCACTTTACAACTTCATCTGGTTAAATACTTTTTCCAAAATTTCAAGAAAATACCTTTTTATATAATTCAGATTCTAGTCAAAAGAAAAAAAATGTCTTTTATTATCTCTGAAAAATTCAAATGAGAATTCATTAAATGAACCAAAATATCTGATTAAGTGAAATTTCATTTAAAATTTTAATGTCTGACATGCAACTCATCAGAAATATCATTGGCCAATTATGTCTGGTGAAGATTAGAGATATAGGATACCTAATAAGAGCCTATAAAATGATATCCAGATCTTTCCTAATATTTCCATAGTATTCATAAGGTCTACAATTTAGCACCATGTTTTTAATCGATGATGGAAATTTTGAAATTTAACTGTGAGAAGAAGTAAAACTACAGAAAGAGCAAGTTCAACAAAATTCAAAACTTATGTTTTGAATATTTAAACTTCTGTTTTATATAGTAGGTTTGAGATGCCTACTCATATCCAAATAGGCATATGGAGTAGCTGCTGGGATATATGAATCAACAGTTTAGAGTAGAGGTTGCCACAGATGACCTACCTGTCAGACACTAGTGAGAAATCAAGAAAGATGAAGACTGAAAATTGATTTGAATGAGTGACCTTGACAAAACATGATTGGAATGCCTCTTTGCCTGGTTGGTAAAAGAGGAATTACAGGCAACAAATATAGACAACTCTGTAAAGGAATAATAGATGGAGGGAGATGTAAGACAAAGGGAGTTTTCTGAGTATTTTGTTTTTACATGGGAGATATTCAACAATTATCATGCTGATGTAAGGAATCTAGTACAGTGCTGCTCCAAATACTAGTTCATAAACCATGTTTAAGAAGTCCAACATGAGATAATGACTTGATGCAAGAATGAAATCAATGTATTACTACTTTCATTGACAAAGCCTCACTATGAGAAAAAAAAAATGCTAGGTGAATTAAACAGTATATTTAAGGACATAATTGATATGCATTCTGGGAAAAGTCTTTGTTTTATAGCTGATTAGTAACAAACACCTGACAAGTTTTACCACCAAGTAGTGGAAAGGGAAAAAGTAGATATATTGATACAATAGAGAAAAGGGAAATGTATAGAAAATGGTAGCAGATTCCTGCTGTTGCTAGCCCAGAGGAACTGCACTGTTTGTTAGTTTTATCAAATGGGTTGTTTTCCAGGATCTTGAATGGTATTTATCAAAGGCACTTATTAATGCTTCCTGGGTATCAAACTCTCCTGTCAGGTAGATAGATAGATGGATGGATGGGAGGTTGGGTGGATGGAGAGAGAGAGAGAGAGAGAGAGAGAGAGAGAGAGAGAGAGAAAGATAGATAGGTTGATCTTTGCAAATCACTTAAGTTTTGGTTGAAAGATAAAAGGACATAAATAAAAAAATATATATCAATGCTTTTGCAAAACACTAGGTTCTTATGACTGCACATTAAAATCACCTGGATTACTGTAATAATATATTTCTTCCTCCAGGTAATCTGAGTTTATTCATCTAAAGTGCGTGCAGAAATTAGCCTTCTTAAGTTTCCCTAAGGATTCTAATGTACAGTCAAGCTTGGGAACTACTTTAATAAGGATTCAGAGATACAAAAGCCTGGCTCAGTGAACCCCAAGATCTAATAATCTAGCAGAGGGAGAATAAATAGCTTCATTAAGTGGACATTAAATAGAAAGGTAGTTTATGAAAAAGATTTAAATTGATATTGGTAAAATTATGAGTAGATGCGTAAGCGTAGTTCTGTGCAAATGATTCAGATATCTGTACAATTGGGCATTTTTAAAAAATAATAGACATTTTCATAATGCAATTAGTGGATATAAGCATGAATCTAGTGATTTACTTATATTAATTGTAATTTAAACTTCATACACTTCTAATAGGATGGAAGTAGTTACTAATCAGTTTTTACAGATGAAGAAACCATGGCACAGAGAGGTTAAGTAACTTGTACCTGACCACAAAACTAGTAAACAGCCAAGTCACAATTTGGACACGGGCCATGTGGTTTTAGTGTCCATGTCTCTAACCACCCGTCTATTCTTTTCTCAGGATTTGTTGGTCGTTTTTTGGCCTGGCTAGATTGATGTATCACCCTCATATCTCAGTTCTGTTTTATTTGGTTCACTGTCCTATTTTATATTGTTTTATACTGCTCTTATGCATTTCTGCTGCCATAAATAACCACCCTCCCTCTGCAAAAGGCTGAATGTCAAATTATTATAGTATCATTTCTAAGACGTTGTCTTTTGCTGTATATTCTTATAAACCTAATTTGCTTTTGTACTTTCATTTCCTATTCTTTATTCATATACAGCTTGATAATCTCGGCTCCAATTTTTTGCTGCACATTTTCTTCTCCTTATTTTATATTTACTTCAGGAATCCCAAAGTTTCCTATGGCAAGTGATTATCTAAGACCATTCTACCATTTATTTTATATTCCAATGAGGTAGGTCCTAATTAATTGTCTATTAATCCTGACCTCTCTTAGTCTTTACAAAAGGTTTGCAAGCTAGGGCATTATTTACATTTTGCAGTTGTTTTAAAGGTTCACTGTCTTGCCCAAGGTCACAAATCTGGTAAGTGGTTGAGTTGGGATTTAAACCCCCCAGTTCTAATTCCAGAGTTCTTAATGACTGCAGTTTGCTGTGCCATTAGAAAGACTGATCTCCCAAGTTAGAACAGAAGTTCTGTCTCTCTGGCGCTGCTTGTCCTTTTGCATTAAATTGTCCCTTGGCCATAGTAAAGTGGCCGGCTATCAAAGGAAATCAGCCTTTCTACCCCTGGGGCCATGGAGAGCAGCAAAAATGCTTTCTCAGGGTTTTGCTTTCACCACTTAATATCTACTGTATGATAGTTATGTCACTAGTAAAGATGCTGATTTTTTAAAAAATTGGCAGCATGGCCCTCATCTGTAAATTTTCCCAGGTGTGAGTTGCAGAGACACCTTTATTTGTGGCAGCAACTTGTTGATATTTCATGAATATATACATTTCACTATCAAAATACGTAACTTACCCACTTCAAGTTCCTAGAAGATATGAAAAGAAATACACAGTAGAACACTGATTTCTGAGCCAAGACTTAGAGAAAGGCCTTTGTTCTACCCCTCCAAGTATTGTTTCATTTGACTTTAATTTCTGACCAAAATATGGATGTATGTATATACGTATTTACTGCAAGAGTACTTTGCTTCTGGACAACTTAATTGCTATTAAGCTCCCCAGTGTGGAATAACATGGATTAAAGTTACATAGTCAATTTTTTGTGTTGCATTGTTTAATGTGTGTGATTTTTTTCTCACAGAGTAAATCTGTGTTCTTGAATCCTCCTTCTCTGGTAGAGGATAGACAGAGATGAGAACTCCTTTCCGGTACAATCATTGATCGCATAGAGATGTTTTCCATCAAAGAAAACTGAGCGGAAGAGTAATGGAAATGACAGCAGTATGAGGAGGGCTCACAGGCATAAAAAATCCAAAATACTTTAAAGAAGAGTTAGTGATCCAAATCACTCTGTAGACAATAGAGAATGCTAGACTCTACACTAGTTTCCATCCCAAAGGTATTCACTAGTGGCACTGGCTGAGGCTTGCAATAGTTCCTGATGTTCAGTGAGCATCTGAAAAATATGTCCGGGGAATCTGTCTGATTAGAAATAAAGGACAATAGGTTAGGGTCCAGACACAAAGAAAAGATCTGACATGAGCTAACAAAGGTTTACCAATGAAAATGTGAAATAGAATATGGGAACAGGCAACATGGAGAAAAAGCCAGCAAATAGGTACTTCCTCATAGTAAAGCCTTTGTTGTGTGTGTGTGTGTGTGTGTGTGTGTGTGTGTGTGTGTGTGTTTATCTTTGGAGAACAATGTGTTTTGTTTTGTTTTGTTTTTAATTCCAGTATGGTTAACATATAGTGTTCTATTATTTTCAGGTGTGCAATATAGTGATTCAACAATCCCATATATTACTCAGTGCTCATCAAGATAAGTGCACTGCTTAATCTCCTTCACCTAGTTCACCTGTCCCCCCACCCACCTCTCCTCTGGTAACCATCTGTTCTCTGTAGTTAGGAGACTTGTTTGGTTTGTCTCTTTTTCTCCTTGTTCATTTGTTTTGTTTCTTAAATTCCACATATGAGTGAAATCACATCGTATCTGTCTTCTCTGACTGACGTATTTCACTTAGCATTATACTCTATACTCCATTTATGTTGCTGCAAATGGCAAGATTTCATTCTTTTTATCTTTTTAGAGGGAGGGAGGGAGGGGGAGAGAGACAGAGAGGGAGAGAGAACACACACACACACACACACACACACACACACACAAGTGCGTGTGTGAGCAGGGGAGGGACAGAGGGGTAAATATCTGAAGTGTAAATCTGCCCTATTATCTTTCCTTCATCTTACATTTAGTGCTTACCATTTACCTTTTGAGTAAAATCCAATATTAAAGGCTCTCCATGATGACACCTTTTAACCCTGGCTTCTTCCTTTCCTCATCCCCCCTGTTCCTCACCTTCGCTATACGCATGAACAATATTTTGTTTCTTGAACAAGTCATGATATTTCCTATCTCTCTTCCTTGCTCATCGTATAAATGAGTTCTAGAATGTCTTTCCCTCGTATATTATTTGGGAGTTTCCTCTGCTATCTTCTTGATCCAACCCCAACCACTATGCTTCCCAGAGTCTGAAATATTCTTCTGAAAATTTGTTTGCTACCTCTTTTGAAAAGGACTTTTAATTTTCAGACTTACTAATATACACAGAAAATATATTTAAATTAATTGCTTTGAACATATAAAACATTAAGAAATATGTTCAAAAGTACAGCAGCACAGTGGCGCCTGGGTGGCTCAGTAGGTTAAGCATCTGACTTCGGCTCAGGTCATGATCTCCTGGTTCAAGTCCCGTGTCAGGCTCTGTACTGACAGCTCAGAGCCTGGAGCCTGCTTTGGATTCTGTGTCTCCCTCTCTCTCTGCCCCTCCCCTGCTCATTCTCTCTCTCTCTCTCCCTCTCTCTCAAGAATAAAATAAAAACATTTAAAAAAAAGTATAGCAGCACAGATTTTCCTCCCTAATAATTAAAAATAATTAATTTGGCTATATTTCACAAATTGTTTTTTCACTTCTTTTGCTATTCTTTTGTTTGCTATTGTTACATACTTTAACAATTCATGTTTTCAAAAGAATCACTGCTGAGCAACAGTATCCAGCAATGTATAATCTTCAAAATCACTTTAATACCTCAGACAACTACCGTTACATATATCAAATGTATAGAATTCTTTAGTATAGGCTCAGAAATAAAGGCAGAAGGAGGCAGAGCTAGTGTGCTTCTGCACAGCAGATTAAACCATCAACAAACTATGGAAAAAACACTATGGAGGTTTCTCAAAAAATTAAAAATAGAACTCTAATATGATCCAGCAATTCCACTTCTTGGCATTCATCTGAGGGGAACAGAAACACCAACTTAAAAAGATACCTACACATCCATGTTCATTGAAACATTATTTACAATAGCCAAGACACAAAGGCAATGTAAGTTGTTAAGGACGTTGTTGTTCCTTGAGGGATGAATGGATAAAGAAATTGCCCCCCCCCCCACAGCAATGGAGTATTATTTAGCCATTAAAAAAGAATGAAATCTTGTCATTTGCAACAACATGAATGGACTTTGAGGGCAACACGGCAAGTGAAGTAAGTTAGACAAAGGCACATACCATATGATTTCTCTTATATGTGGAATCTAAACAAACCAACAAGCTCATAGATACAGAGAACAAATTGTAGTTTGCCAGAAGTAAGAGTTGGGATGTAAGAGAAATATGTTAATGGGGTCAAAGGGGGAAAAAAAGAAAAAGAAAATAAAAATAGAGACAGAGAGAAAAGTAAAAATATGTTCAATTTCTTTTAATCAAAGTATAAGCTCGTGAAGTTTTGGGCAAAAGTAACTTTTCTTGATCTAGAAATTGCTTCTTGGAATATTTTCTTTGTCTTGTAATTTGGATATATTTATTTAAACTTCAAAGAACTGTATATTGATTTTATATGAAATCATGAACAGGAATTTTTTTAAATTTTTTCTTATAAATGAAAATGTTCTTCTCCCTACATTCATTCAACAATCCTTTAAATATTTCCTACTAAGCAAATATAAAAAAGGAGCTCATGGGTGTATTTCTAAAGGACATTTTTTTTCCATTAAAATTCTCATTTCTTAGTTCATTTCAACAGCACAGAACTTGCTGAAATGTCACTTGTATTACTTCTATTTGAACCAGCTCTTATTTTAAATCATGTAGAAAAGTAAGATACTATGTTGAACCACTAATAAATGCATTCTGAGGATAGAAAAAAGTTTAAATCTTTAGGGAAATTCAGTATTTCCATCTGCTTATAAATTAGAAGAAAAAGGCTTAATTGGAATTTTCTAAAATACAGGGCTGATAGCAAGAAAAAAAAAAACTAAAGAATTTCATGTGTTACTGGGAAAAGCACAAACATCTATGCCTCGTACTTCTGTCCAGAACCCAACATATATTATTGCAACACTTTGCAAATAATATAGATCCCACATGAAACAGTATTATTCCCTATACCCAAAACAATATCTCTGTTCATTTAAAAAATTTTTTATGTTTATTCATTTTTGAAAGACAGAGAGAGGCAGAGCACAAGCAGGGGTGGGGCGGAGAGAGAGGGGGACACAGAATCTGAAGCAGGCTCCAGGCCCGATGCAGGGCTCAAACTCACCAACAGTGAGATCATGACCTGAGCCAAAGCTGGACGCTCCACCGACTGAGCCACCCAGGCACCCCTATTTCTGTTCATTTAAGAGCAAAGCCCAATAAATAATGTGAAATTGAATATAAGAGAAAATATTTCCATTTACTTTTAACAAAATGATTAACATATACATAGTTTCTTTGAACGAAAAATAGAAGTAAAGATCCTTATTTTTCATCTAGAGTATATTATTTTAGTATCTGGATCTGAAAGCTGTAACAGTTGGCACATTATTTTTGGTTAAAATGATCGTGTTATTAAATTTCAAATAATCTTTGTGGTATTGATAAACTATATCGGAGGGATGAAAAAAGGGAGAAAAGTTTATCACTAATTTTGCTAAACATATTTAATAAGATTTTTTACCTATGATCTATAGCCCTCACCTCTTTCTTGAGATCCATATTAAATTGTTAATATTTTCAGCCAGCTGTACCACAAATTTTTATGCTCAATATGTCCTTCAAATCCTTTACATTTCACTGAAACCTTGTTTTCATATTTTCCTTTATTTCTCCTCTGATAATGACTAACAGGTAGATAGTAGGTGCTTCAAAACCACTTTTCATTCTGCCTCCCATCCATGCTTTTTCTCAGTTATGTTTCAAAATGACCCCTTCTCTTAGAAAGAGGGTTATGTATCCCCATGCCAGCCATTTATTATTTCTTTCTCTTGACTTACTCTAGTCATTTTATTGCTCTCTCTATCCTTGGTATATGCTTTCTTCATTCCAAATTTATCTTTATAAAGCATAAATTTGATCATGTAATTCCCTGCTTCATTAACACTAATCAGCCAAAAGCCAACCAGCCAATTAACAACAACAACAACAACAAAATGTTAAATTTGCATGGATTATATCATACAAAATCAATTTAGGAAATTAATTTTATAGAATATATAATAAAGCATAAACTTCTTGGCATGCCATATTGGACCCTTTATAATTTGTCTGCTACTTACAAACAGCATGGAAAACAACAGTTAATATGGCAACTTATGTTAAATGAAAATCAGATCAAGAGCTCTACTGAATATTTATATTCTAATTGCAAGTAGTTAAAGGTATTGGCAATTTACCTCTGTATTCTCCAGTATATTTAGCACAGTACCATGGGCAGAACAGCTGCTTGATAATATGTGTTTAGATTGAACCAGCTAGTCCAATATTCTTTATTTTCCTATGATAATGCAAATGCACACAGAAGTAAAAGAATTTGCCCAAAGTAGATAAAATAAACAGAACTAGAACTCACGTCTCTTTAAGCATGATGATATACATGTTGCCTCTTCCTCGTAATTAAAAAGATGATGCAGATAGGTATTTGTTACCAAGAACCTCGTGTAATAAAATAGTTCATAGTTCAGAAATAATTGTGCAAGATCAAAGACACGAGAATGCCATCTGGTGGTAACTTATGCAAAGCAGCTGGATTAAATGACCTGTAACTGTTAATAGAAGGTGAACCAGAGGGTCAGGGTTGATACAACTTTTCAGGCTTATTAGATGATATCAAAGGTGAACAATTAGAAATACACTAATTGTTCACATAGTTCATTCTATGACTAAAACATTCATCTTTGAGATATTTGGTGGCAATCAAGGGGAGTTACAGTGACAATAGAATAGAATCAAACTCATTATAACTTCCATATGCTGTCTGTATACATAAACACATGGAACGTGATGTATTCATTCAGTGGCACCTGTACACAAAGGATAAATAAATATTAAGGCATGCTCAAAAAGTAAAAAGACTAAATTAACCAACAATATGAAAATTTTTACATATATTAAGAAGCATATATTTGTTTATATGTTTTATAGCATATTTGTAGTATCAAATAACGTTTCAGTGTATTTCAAACCTTACTATATTCAATTTGTTTAAGAATTACATCGCTGGTGTCCTTTTTTGTGAGTGACTGAGGCATTTCTATTCAGCAGCATGCTTAATGAGAAATGAATGAAACTATGGCATGGTCCCACCAGTAAGTAAATCTGGAGTTGACTCCATGTTAGTAAATAAATTAGAAAAATCGACAAGGTAATTTGAAGTTGTCCATGGGAAATTGAAACAGAGATTGCATCTGCTTTTTTAAAAAGAGATATGTGTGACCTTTTAATCAGTCCACTGCTTTTTTTTTTTTCCTTATGGACATTTTTTTGCACTAGCAAAACCCATTTGCAGAGGGCATAACGCTGGGGAGAAGTTTGTTTAAATAATCACATCTTCACAAAGGCGAATATTGTCTAGTACTGTGGTTTTAAAAAGAAGAGTTTTTTTTTTCCCAGTAACAGGGCTGTCAACAAATGCCTTTTAAGACTTTTAAATCAATCAGAACACACTGAAATTAGAACTCTTGGGGGATCCACTGAGTCATTCCCCCTAAAAGCGCAGCACTGGCCTGGCTATTCCTACTTAAGCTTGAAATTTGGGGCGCCTGGGTGGCGCAGTCGGTTAAGCGTCCGACTTCAACCAGGTCACGATCTCACGGTCCGTGAGTTCGAGCCCCACGTCGGGCTCTGGGCTGATGGCTCAGAGCCTGGAGCCTGTTTCTGATTCTGTGTCTCCCTCTCTCTCTGCCCCTCCCCCGTTCATGCTCTGTCTCTCTCTGTCCCAAAAATAAATAAACGTTGAAAAAAAAAATTAAAAAAAAAAAAAAGCTTGAAATTTATGCTGGGGGTTTGGGAGGAAATAAGACTACAAAAATGCAAAAATGCCTTAAAATGCATATTGCTTTTAAAGCTCATTGACTTTCAAAAAGAAATGCAAAAACACAAATTCTTTTATTTGTATTATATCTTGTTTAGCATCAAAACAATGCACTGTGCACTGTTTAATGGGCTTCAGTTTTCATTAGCAAATATTTAAAGTCCTTTGTATTAATGCATGATCTACGTGTATATGTAATAGCTTTTAATAGACATTATGGACTAAATCTTTTATATTATTTACAATATAGCATTTAGGTGTATAGAAGGCTTATACATTCATTCATCGATCTCTGCTAGATAAAAAGTTTTACTTCTGGAAAATTTGACCTAGAATCTGTATGTTATATTGGTTTTTATTTGTAGCCATGCCATTTCCTCAAAAATTTAGCAAAGCTAAGGATAGAATGGTGCCTTATGGGGTGGGGAAAGAGGAGATATTTGTGGAAAAGCAGTGAGTTCAGTGGTTAAGACTTTAGTATTGGAATCAGATGGCCTTATTTGAATTTGGATGCCAATACTTATTTGCAGTGTGGCCTTCCCAACTTACTTATTTTGCCTCATGTTCTTTACTTGTAATATGTGCTTATTAATAATATCTCATAGTATTGTTGGAAGGAGCATGCGTACTTAGGCAAGTGCATGATATGTATCACACTGAGTAAATAATAGCTATTATTTTGAGAATGGTAATTATTACTACAAGATACAATTTTGCTCAAATATAGGATTTCTTTCAGTAAAAATATATTCTAAGGAACAGTGAATAGAAAAAACATCATTAAGAGACTGAGCAAATAACACTTTTTACAATAATGGTTTGAAAATAAAATCAATTTATAGTTTGCAAATTGAATAGAATCAGGCACTGTATATATTAAATGTGGACTGGATTTGCTATTACAATATTAGATTCTATCACCATATGCAATTGTTGTATAGTAGTTCATCTTTAGATATTGCCAACAAATATCTAATCATGTAGTAGAAACCAAATAGAATTTGTAAGTTTAGTTCTATGTAACTCAGGCAATGTAAATTTTATAAATTTGCCATTGGGGCTCTCTTTATCAGTCTAAAACCTAAGTTCTGATCCTACTGGAAAAACTTATAAGACCTAACTAATTGCGCTGAAGATATCACTGGCCCTTCTCTAGGACAGAGAGCTTCTTCAAAGATGGGTCATCAAACACATGAGGCATTTGTACCATTTAATACAATGGGAAAACCCTTCTTCATCTCTTAGCAGTTGATTTAATTGATTCTGTCCTCCTTCCTGAAAATCAGAACCAACAGAGATGTTTATTAATTCCTTCAGGTGTATATTTAGGCCTTTATTACTAACTTGTTAATGAAACAAATGTATCAACAAGATGATAGATAGATAGATAGATAGATAGATAGATGATATTCACAAGAATCATGTGTACTTGAACTAACAAGTCATATCCTATAATAATCTCTTCGAGTAAAACATCTTTTATAAAACTTTACTAGGGAAAAAAAAATAAGTGAAAAAGTCATTGAAACACTCTAATCAAAAACCTCCCATAGACTAGTGTGATGCATTATTATCCATTTTGTTGATGTACCAAAATATTGCTACATTTTTAAAGTTGAAATAAATCAATGGGGCGGGGGCCAAAATACAAGATTATTCCAAAATGTAAAATAAGAAAATACAGTAAGCAGTGTCAAGACACCCTTTTACAATTAAAAAGAATCAAAAACAAAACCCTGATCTTTTCCCAGTGTAGCATTTGTACAATTCAGAACGTGATGCCAAGGAAACTGTGTTATTAATTTCTTGTTTCCTAAGAAAAACAGATGGTAAAAGAAGTTATATTTTGGGGAATTTTTCTTAGAGCTTCTGGAGAGTTCTCTTCCATGGAGAATTAAAATGAATTCAGTGAAAAGGCCCCCATATCAAGCCACTTGACAGAAATGCCTCCCTGTCCTGCAGCATCACCAGTGAGATTAGGCTAGTCCGAATTTATTCCTTTGGCTAACTATCTAATCTTTAAAATACTCCTATTAGGGACACCTGAACATGTTTTAAGTTGGCATTAGTTGTATTGGGGTAGCAGAGAAAGAGAAGGCTCTGCAGCTTATCCAGACACCTTTGGCAGCCAGCCCTTGCACATTCGATGCACTTGGAACAAGTGACCGATGTATTATACCCCTTGTTTCACATAGCCAGAACACAGTCCTGGAAACAAGTGCTGATAGGAGAAGTGGCACCCCTCCCTATTATACCTAATAAATCACTCACAAAATATTTCTAATCTCCACAATTCTGGGCTCTAGTAGCATAAAGGTCTTACTTCCTATGAGGGCAGAGTTTTCACCAGAGGATACAACAGTTTCATGTTCTTTGAGGCTGACATCCTCTGGCCACATTGAACTTCTCAAGCCACTCTGTCAACAGGCACATAAGGGGTTTATTGTACTTGCTCGGGTGACTGATTCTGATTATCCACAGGGAATAGAGTTGCTGGTATACATTGGGATTAAGAAGGAGTGACTTGGAAACTGGTAAATTTTGCAGGCTTTCAGTAAACACTTTCATGTACAGAAATGAACTCATGGAGAATTACAGAATTTTATTTATTTGTTTTTAATGTTTGTTTTTGAGACAGAGAGAGAGAGAGAGCATGCAAGAGAGATAGGAGGGGCAAAGAGAGAGGGAGACTCAGAATCCAAAGCAGTCTCCAGGTTCTGAGCTGTCAACACAAAGCCGTATCTGGTGCCCAACCTCACCAACAGTGAGATCATGACCTGAGCCAAAGTTGGTCACTTAACCAACTGAGGCACCCAGTCACCCCACAGAATTACAGCATTTTAGTACCAATGGATTCATAAATGGCTCAGACACTTCAGGAATGAAGGTTTGGGTCACATCACCATGACCAGCTAAAATAGTGGAAGAATACAAAATGATTAGTGAAGAAAGAAATGATGGACTCCCAAAAATGGCTTTGTGACTGGTTGCACAATAAAAGAATGGAATATCTACTAGTACTTTCTCTCTTAACTTATTATGGATGTATTCACACACACACACACACACACACACACACACACACACACACACACTGATTTGTGTTCTTTCCGATTCCTTTGTTATTTAAGGCATGTCAGTGGTGATTAGTCTTGTAATACATAGTCTTTACGTTGGGGGATTATCAAGAGACATTGTGACAGGAGGAACGAACAGTAATTGCTGAGAATGTGCTCCAGGAGAGAGTAAACACGCCTCCATCAGTACAAAAGCAGATTGCCCTGTTCAGTATTATTGTCTCCAATGGGAGGCACTCATGTGAAATTTTTAAGGCAAAAGAAAAAAGAAGCTGCCGGTCCTCAGCTGAACACATGGGCTCAAGGGTTCCATCAAATGGTAGATTTGTGGTTTTTCCAGATGTTTCATGGCCTTCTCCCTGCAGATTGCCTATTCTGAAGTTACACGCAGCTAAGATTATCAGCAGTAATTCCTTGTGATTCGTGTACTTCCTGATTTCTGGATGCTGGCCACCATTTCCCTGTCCTGATTGTCACTCCCCCCTCCCCACCAGCTCTTCTCTGGTTTTATAAACTTTTAATTTCCTGTGTTAATCCTTCTTGTCTAAATGACAAAGTTTCTGTTTTCCTGTTAGAACCCTTCTGATACTCTGGCAGTTCCTTATATTTTCTCCTAAGAAATACTTGATTACTGTGAAAGGGTCTCTTCTCAACATATTTCCTATCCCTAAAATCTCAGCACCTTCCCACCTTTAGGATAAAATCACAGGTTTGTGTACAGACATACCTTGTTTTCTTTTGTTTTCCTTTATTGTGACTTGCAGATACTGGGGGTTTTTTTTGTTTTTTTTTTTTTTTAATAAATTGAAGGTTTTCTGACAACCTGCATAGAACAAGTCTGGGAGTGCCGTTTTCCCAAGAGCATTTGTTCATGTTCGGTCTCTCTGTCACATTTTGTTAATCCTCGCCATATTTCTAATATTTTCAAATGTTTTTCATTTTTGTGATGTTTGTTACGGTGATCTGTGATAGTGAGCTTTGATGTTACGATTGTAACTGCACAACATGGGCACAAACTGCACCCATGTAAAGTGGTGAACTTAATCAATCAATATATGTGTTATGACTCCTCCCCCCACTGGCTATTACCTTATCTCTCTCCCTCTTCCAAGTCCTCCTTACTCCCTCAGACAACAATATTGAAATTAGGCCAATTAATAACTCTACAATGGGCTCTAAGTGTTCAGAGGGAGTCATACCTCCCTCATTTTAAATAAAATACCAGGAATGATTAAGCTTAGTGAGGAAGGCATGTCAAAAGCCAAAATAGGCCAAAAGGTAGGCCTCTTGCACCAACCAGTTAGGCAAATTGTGCGTTCAAAGGACAAGTTCTTGAAGGAAATTTAAAGCTACTCCGGGAACACGCAAATGGTAAGCAAGTGAACCAGCCTCATTGCTGATATAGAGAAGGTTTTAGCGGTCTGGATAAAATGTCAAACCAGCCACAACATTCTCTTAATCCAAAGCCGTATGGAGAATAAGGCTCTAACTCTCTTCAGTTTTATGAAGGCTGAGAGAGATGAAGAAGTTGTAGAAAAAAGGTTGAAGCTAGGAAAGGTTGGTTCATGAGTTGTAAGGAAAGAAGCCATCGCCACAGAATCAAAGTGCAAGGTGAAGCACCAAGTGCTGATGTAGAAGCTTCAGCAAGTTATCCAGAAGATCTAGCTGAGATAATTAATGGAGGTGGCTACACTAAATAACGTTTTTCTTTTTTTTTCTTTTTCTATTTTTTTTTTTGAGAAAGAGTATGCACATGCATGCTGTGGGGGAGGGGAGAGCAGAAAGAAAGGGAGACAGAGAATCCCAAGTGGGATCTGTGCCATCAGCACAGAGCCCAATGTGAGACTCGATCCTACAACCTTGAGATCATGATCTGAGCCAAAATCAAGAGTCCAAAGCTTAACTGGCTGAGCCACCCAGGTGCCCCACACCATATTTTCAAAGTAGACAGAACAGCCTTGTATGGGAAGAAGAAGCCATCGAGGACTTTAATAGCTAGAGAGAAGTCAATGCCTGGCTTCAGAGCCCCAAAGGACAGTCTGACTTTCTCGTTAGGGGTTAATGCAGCTGATGCTTTTAAGTTGAAGCCAATAATCATTTACTGATCCAAAAATCCTAGGGCCCTTCAGAGTTATGCTAAGTCTACTCTGCCTGTCCTCTGTAAATGGAACAACAAATCCTGGATGACAGCACATCTGTGTACAACATGATTTACTGAATATTCTAAACCTACTGCTAAGACCTACTGTTCAGAAAAAAAAAAGAAACAAAGAAAAAGATTCTTTTCAAATATTACTGCTCATTGACAATGCACCTGGTCACCGAAGAGCTCTGATGGCGAGGTACAAAGATTAATATTGTTTTCATGCCTGCTAATACAACATCCATTCTACAGCCCCTGGATCCAGAAGTAATTCTGACTTTTAAGTTTACTATTTAGGAAGTATATTTTGTAAGGCTATAGCTGCCATATAGATAGTGATTTCCTCTGATGCATCTGGGCAGAATACATAAATTGAAAACCTTCTGGAAAGGATTCATTATTCTAGGTGCCATTAAGAACATTGTGATTCATGGGAAGACATCGGAATTTTGACATTTTAATAGGAGTTTTGAAGAAATTAATTCCAAGCCTCATGAACGACTTTGAAGGTTTGAAGACCTATGGAGGAAATACTATAGATGTGGTGGAAATAGCAAGACAACTAGAGTTAGAAGTGGAGCCTGAAGATATGAACTGAACTGCTGGAATCTCATGACAGAACTTTAATGGATCAGGGGTTGCTTCTTATGGATGAGCAAAGAAAGTGGTCTCTTGAGATGGAATCTTCTGCTGAAGATGCTGTGATGATTGTTGAAATGACGACAAAGGCAGCATTTAATTACATAAATACAGTTGATAAAGCAGCTGAAGACTTCGAGAAGGTGAACTCCATTTTGAAAGAAGGTCTACTGTGTGCAGAATGCTATAACTTCATCACATACTCCAGAGAAATCTTTTGTGAAAGGAAGAGTCAATCCATGTGGCAAACCTCATTGTGGTCTTATTTTTAAGAAATTGCCACAACCACACCAGCCTTCAACAGTCATCACCCTGGGTCAGTCAGTGACCATTAAAATTGGAGCAAGACCTTCCACCAGCAAAGAAGATTACAACTCACTAAAAATTTGAATGATGGTTAGCATTTTCTAGCAATAAAAATTTTTCAAATTAAGGTATATACCTTGTTTTTTTATACATTATGCTACTGAAATTTAATAGATTACAGTAAAGTATAAACATAACTTTTATATTCATTGGGAAGCATAAAACTTCATTTGACTTGCTTTATTGTGATATTTGCTTTGTTGCAGTGGTCTGGGACCAAGCCCACAATATCTCCGAGGCATGCCTGTATTTTGAAAGGAGATCTAACGTGACTTTTATCTCCATTAATATAATAGGTCTCACCATGAGAAAGGGAGACTAGAGTTGATTATGTCTTGACTTGTAGTTCTGTTCAGTATTTTCTTCTTTTTGAATCAGGTCCCACAGCCACTTTGGACTGTGTATATCCTGAGTGAACAAAGAATCCTCAGTGCTCATATAATCTGTCAAATACCAGTATATACACTTCCCATCGTCCTGTCCTACTTTCCAACAGCTTTCTATCAAGTTTCTGTACTTCCTGCATGTGCACCATGCATTATTCATAAAACTTTTCTCTTATTCAGCCGTTCTGTAGCCACACAGACTCATACTTCTTCCCCAAAACTCCTTTAATATTTCAAGATAAATTCTGGCAATTTATATTCACTTCTTTTCTTCATAAAGACCACAAAAACATAATCGATTCAGTCATTTAAAAACTAGATGATTGTAAGCACAAAGAAACTTGGGGTAGGGAAAGGAGCCCTGAGGCTCAGTGTCCTTAAAACCCTATATAGTTGGTGAAGAAACTTTTGCTGGGACTACATAAAGTTGACAAGGTGTAGGTCTTGTACAGATATTTCCTACAATAACTCCTAACTTCAATTTAACACTTCTGCTAAACCTGTATAGATCTCCTCTAATACTTCCTTGATGTTCTTTCTACTAACCAGGCATTTAGAACAGCATTTATAACATGTTAATTCAGCAAGAATTCCTGGGTATGTAGAGGCTCTTGAGCTTTTCCTGCTCACCGGTTTTTCCACATGTTGACAAAGAGGACTTCTTCTCCATTTAATTTAATTTAATTTAATTTAATAGCATTTCCTAAGTATCAACCATGGCCTGGCATATAATTATGTTCATCCTTCCCAGAAACTGAAGAGAAAATATATTCCTCCTATAAAAACGTCTTATCGAAACTTTACTTAGTCTTTCTTTGTAGAAATAAATTATTTTAATTATAAAAGGCTGCATCTTGAAAATAAAAAAAAATTAAATAAAAATATCTGTGTCTCCTGTTCATCCCCAATCCTTTGCCCAAAAGAAGCAGGTTTTATCATTTAACATTATTATTTTTCATGGCACTTATCACCATAACCCTACTCCTACAGCTTTATTCTATTTATTATTTATTTGTCAAAGTTAGGCATTATCTTTTTATACCAGCAATGCAAATTATGGAATTAGCGTACTTACATTATTCTTATCTATCCTAGCCACTCCATTTTCCAGCTGAGGTAAGTGTATCAATATTTTTAGTTTTTTAATTATTGTATACAGTACTTAAATATTTATTTTTAAACTTATTTTTATCAAGGAAAAGATCAAAGAATAAATGCTGAAGAACTTGGGCTAAAAAGAAATAATCTCTCCTTCTTACCCTACAGGGTACATTATTAAACCATTTTTCTTTTCAGTCCTTTTGGGGCTGTTACCTCAATAATTCTAGATAATAAATATATACCTAGATAATAAATAAATAAATATACACATATACTTTGGAAAAAAAAAAAACACTAGAATCCATTCACTTATATTGCCCTTTCTTTACTTTGTCTCCTCATAGTGTTTTTATTCTTTACAGATACTGTTGTTAGCTTTATACCTTTGGAATGCATATTTAAGACCTCAAATAAAGGTTGCAACATTTGTGATATCTAATGACTCCCCAATATGATATTGCTATAGGATGATATTATTTACCCAATGCTTTCTTCCACCTTTTATCCCCGAGGCGTATCCAGTTTTTCCATTGGTCATAATTTAACTTCTTCATTGCCGAACTATTGGATATATGAGTGTGGTGTTAGGAGAGACATTTGAGATAAAGATATACATCTGGGAGCTATTGCGCATGTATATGAGGCTGGGCACTCTGATACTAACATCAGAAAAGGAGACTTAGAAGGAGAGACAATTGAGGTAGGACAAAAACCTACAAATTTATTAGATGGTTGGTGTTTATAAAAACAGTGATTTTCATGAAGTTTGGGAGAGAGGATATTTAGAGCAGTTTTAAGAGAGAATGGAAGGTAAGGAATTGGACACAGGGATTGTGGACCATTTATTTCGGAAGATTGGCTATAGAATAGGGTTGAGAAATGGAGAAGTAACTGGTGAGGAAAACACAAGAGAAATAGAATTTTAAGGTTTAGAGAAATAAAATCATTTCTGAACCATGATGAATGTGAACATAGAAAGTGAAAAAATTATGAGGTAGAAGAGAGAAAGAGACTAGCTGGAATGATGTCCTTAATGCATAGAGAACGTGGAGGATCTAGCGTTCAAGTGGAAAGCGTTTCTTTAGATAGGAGCTAGTAGGTGGATAAATAGATAATGGGAGACTGTGAAAATGCCTTTATGATTAATTTGGATTTCTCAATGACATAGGAAATAAGACTACCAACTTATGACTTTGTAAGGCAGGTGAGAGAGAATATAAAATTGTCATCTAGGAGAATATAGATCCACATCACTACCACCCATAGATTACAAGTGCTCTTGATTTGAACTAGGATTTCTTTTTGACTGAAAAAAAAAAAAAAAAAAAACAGAAGAAGAAGAAGAGGGAAGAGGAGGAGGAGGAGGAGGAGGAGGACGGGAAGGAGGAGGGAAAAAAAAAAAGAAACTACTCAGTTTGGAAGAATATAGTACTGTATTTTAAATTTTTTTTTAATGTTTATTATTAAGTGACAGAGACAGAGGATGAGCAGGCAAGGGGCAGAGAGAGAGGGAGACACAGAATCTGAAGCAGGCTCCAGGCTCTGAGCTGTCAGCACAGAGCCTGACCCGGTGCTCAAACTCATGAACCATGAGATCATGACCTGAGCTGAAGTTGGACACTTGACCAACTGAGCCACCCAGGAGCCCCAGAATTTAGTACTTTAAATAGCTGTTTACTATTTAAAAATAAAAGCCAAAGAATATTTGCAAACAGAGAAGAAACTTTGAAATGACATGTGAACATCTTAACACTTCATATACAGATTATGAGGCTTAATTAATGAGCCTATATCTCAATTGCCAGTAATTTTTTATACAGAGTACTATACATTAAAAAAAAATAGGGAGACAGGTTGTAGGCATACATCCATGTATGCTTTCAGAAAGACAGAACATTTTTAGTGAACATAAGAATATTTTTTAATGTTTATTTATTTTGAGAGAGAGAGCACATGTGAGCAGGGGAGGGGCCAAGAGAGAGAGGGAGGCAAAGAATCCATACTGTCAGCACAGAGCCCCATACAGGGCTCAAACTCATGAACCATGAGATCATGACCTGAGCAGAAATCCAGAGTCAAATGCTTAACCAACTAAGCCACCCAGGTGCTCCAGGAATATATATATTTTTAATTTTTACAAAGCTACTACTTGTATTGGCCTTCTGTCAATAGAATATGTTTCTGTGACTTGCTTTTGCAATAGAAGGAATTGAACTGTTTTGCATAATATGATCTGAACCCTGCCAATGGTCCTTATCTCCTACTATTCTACCCCTGGATCATTCTGGTCCAGCCACTCTGGCCATCTTGCTATCCTCTGAACATGGCAGGCACCTCCATGGCTTAAGGGTTTATACTTAGGAGGACACCTGTGATGAGCACTGGGTGTTATATGTAAGTGATCAATCACTACATTCTACAGCTGAAATTACTCATATGGTACATGTTAGCTAACTTGAATTTAAGTAAAAACTTGGAAAAAACAGAATTTGTCCTTCTCTCAAACCGTATATATACTTATGTGTCAGATACTCTCACTTTCCAATTTTATATTATCATAAATAAACGACCTATGCATTCTTTTATTTCACAGAATTTTATCCCCATCAAAAAATGAAATAAATCATTAATTTATTTGTATATTAACTTTCTCCTACCATGCACGTGTATAAAGGCAGGGCTTGAAGTCTTTCTGGTTTGTTGTAATATTCCCAGCACCAGGAATAATGTCTTACCCATACACAGGATTTAATAAAATTATAGAATTGAAAACAATTAAAAACTTAAGTCCTTATAAGATAGTTATCTTTCTTTTTATCATGATTTCTGGCAAACTTACTCAACAACTACTACTTCTTTTTTAACATCACATGAGGCTGTTCTTTTGCCATATGGTCTGCTATTGGACTGCATTTTGTTTTGTAACAGAGGCCGTCCTCTGCATATGCCCATGTACATCTTATTATCTGGTTTACAGATTGTATTGTCAAGAGGTTTGTTTCACTCACCATACTTGCAAATTGCTTATGAATAATAATTACTGGGTCTGATTGTTTCTTCCTGTTTCTGATATATGGAAACCTATTTCCTGAACTTCTGCTCTGAGTACTCTGTCTTCTTTGTGTAGCATTCTATGGTTCCTTGTGGAACATTTTAGTCTCCTTTTGGTAGGAAGAAAACTCCTGTTGGGGTCTAGTTTTTAACAGAGCTGCAAATAGACCTATCCATCCTCATCAAGGATTGGATTCAAGAACTAATTCTATCTTTTAACGTATTGTGTTGTTCTTGTTCCTTTCACTATCTCTTCCAAAAATCTTGGAGACCCTTACTATTCAAGGGAAAGGAACGAGAGGAGTGTTGAAGGCCTCCAGTGTGGAGTTTGGGTTGAAGCTACTTGTTTTCTCTCTACTTCTTTTTATTTGAAGTAAATTCCTAAAACATCAACCTTAGAGAGGCTGTGTATTTTATACCCCTCTTCTATAGCCATCATTATCTTTACATTGATGTTTAGTTTAGATGGCATGGTAATAGAACTAGTATTTATTCATCTTACAAAGATTGAGGGTGGAAATAGTCCATTCACTTCATAACTTTTAACATATATTTAACTGTTCGAATTGCTCTTTATTAAAATATATTTCTGTTTAGAGGGAAAATTAGAGGGAAGTTAGAGGTGAAAAAAGGCAATTTTTGTTTAAAGTATAATAAAACATTTTAAAACTTTGTAACAATGGTGTGATAGGTATAAATCATTATTGATCAGAAGCCCATCCAGAATGTACTATTTGGTTTCCATATCAAGCCCAGTATACTTTATTAATAAAATATTTTACACAATTCAGTAAACATGATTTTCTGAAAGACTAAACTTAAAGTTTCTTTGGGGCACCTGGGTGGCTCAGTCAGTTAAGCGTCCAGCTTCAACTCAGGTCATGATCTTGCGGTTACTGGGTTTGAGCCCCTTGTAGGGCTCTGTGCTGACAGCTCAGAGCCTGGAGACTGTTTTGGATTCTATGTCTCCCTCGCCCTCTGCGCCTCCCCCAACTTGTGCGCACGCTGGCTCACTCTCTCTCTCTCTCTCTCTCTCTCTGTCTCAAAAATAAACATTAAAAAAAATTAAAAGTTGTGTTTTTTTTCAAATCAAACTACCAACTATTTAAAAGGGATCTTTCTTTCTTTCTTTCTTTCTTTCTTTCTTTCTTTCTTTCTTTCT
>NW_024412417.1:22925316-23076105 GCF_014898765.1 Herpailurus yagouaroundi | reverse complement strand
TCTTTCTTTCTTTCTTTCTTTCTTTCTTTCTTTCTTTCTTTCTTTCTTTCTCTTTCTTTCTTTTCTTTTTTTCTTTCTCTCTCTCTCTCTCTCTCTCTCTCTCTCTCTCTCTTTCTTTCTTTCTTTCGAAAGAAAAATGTGAAGTTGCCCAGGTCTGCCATTAATTTTAACAGGTGTCATACATTAGAAATCATGTTCAAACAAGCTTGGGAACTTGTTAACATACAACAGTGTCTGACCCGTAATAGGTAGTAAATAAATACTGAATGCAAATTTTTCTGGGAAAACTCAATACTCTGTGTTTTAATTTCCCTCTTTAAAGAAAAAGAAGAGTTGAATGGGGATATCCAGATTAACCTTCAAAATTTTGTCTGATAAAGTCATAAGAAATAGTCTAAAAATCTATTTCTGGACCTAATAATTGATAGGTAACTTTTAGAACTCTGCACATCTACATAATCAAGTATAGATAACTAAATTAGTTTAATACCAATGAAAATAAGCTTATCTCTGTGTGTGGTTTTTATTCATATTTTCAGTTTAAAGTTATAAAAACATTTGCATAATAGTTGTGTGTATTTAGTAGACCATAAATTAAAATATTATCTGACAGCAAATACCAAAGCGCTTTTATTTTTATTGTTTGCTTTGTTTTGTTTATTTAGCATTCTAAAATATAGGTCTATCTGGGAGAATAAGATTTTTCTAAGAGAAAAATTCAGAAGCCTGAAAGTTATGTTGCTCTTCATTCTCCATCATCATGACCTAATGATGTTGTGTTCGGTGAAAGTAACACTGCCGATATCTATTTGCTTCTTCTGAATTATAAAAAGCATGTAAAGATTCCTCAGGCTAGAAATTTTATTCTTTGAACTGTTCACAGTGCTGCTGGCCACACACAGAATTTAGATTGCAAGGGAATATTCAATCTTTCACTTAATAGCACTCAGCCTATTGAATATTTAATTATTTTCCTTAAAATGGTAAACAATTGGAAAATTTTTCCCCCTAAAGGGACAACGTTCTTTTTCTATTCTCTTGTAAGCTAATGTGTTTTATTTTAATTGCAACACTTACTATGATCAAAGAAGATTGAACATTTTGTGTTGCTCAATTCCTATTTATTTATAAAATGTTCCTACAGAAGAACAGAAATTTGAGTGCCGATATGTAACACGCTCATTAAGAGGCAGTACATCCAAGGACAGGAGTAGTGCTTCTGAGCATGGACGAATAGTTATGCGGCTCATACTCTAATTCTTGATTCACTTCTGCTAGCTGTGTAGTCTTGGGAAAGATCAATGTAAACCTCAATTTTTTCACCATTTAAACTAGGTAAATATATGATCTATTTCATAGGGTTGCAATAAAAATAAGATGAGCTAATACATGTACAATGCATAACATAATTCTTGGGAAAAATGAGTATATAAATATTATTTATCTTATTATATATTATTAATTGATAAATGTATAATCAAAATAACATGGCTATTCTCAAAGAGCACTTTTGGTTCCATTATGTAAAATAACGTCAAAAGAGCTGCACAAAATTCACTTGTGGATTTATCCATTTTATTATAGACTTTGCTGATAAGTTGAGAATGGAGGCTGTGTTGCTAAGACAAGAGTTTTAGAGGATAGGAGAACAATTGATTAAAATTGTAGGCAGCTGACGTAGGAGAAGACGATTTAAAGAAACATGTATGCATACGAATTATAGAGACTTGAATAGAAAATATTTTAATGATGACTTTTTGTCTACTTATCATCATTCAAGTTATTAATGATGTAACTATTCTCTGGCTTCTGATGAAGGTTAAAAAAATTAGATCCTTATGTCATATTATAAAACAATTACTGGCATAGTCAAGGAAAATGAAGTTGTGTATTAAAAAAATTTATACCTCCAAATAGATTAGAAATTAAACCCTGAAATTAGATCTATATGAATCTATATAGAATTTTTGAACTGAACAGAGTAGTTCATTTGATAGATCCATGAGTCATGGTATAATGTAAACTGACTCGTATCTTGACATTTATTTTGTTTATTCTTCCCATTTAATCAAAGATTAAACTTTCAGAAACCTTTGGACCATCCCTTTCTTTCATACTAATCAGTGACTATTGTTCCTCTTTTGTAATGTTTCACATTTTTTTTCATTTTTTTTAAATTTCCATAGCAACAACTCCAGTGTTTTTTTTCATTTTGTTTTCTGTTTTTCTCTAATGGAGCTTTACTCTCTGCACTACACAAAAATATATTGGTATCTTGGACATGCTAATGTAATGGCACTCATTCAAATACATATTTTTATGATGTTGATCAAGATTTATTAAGTATGCAAACAAGCTTTTATTTACCCACTAGAAATTTTACACCACAAACTTCCATGCAGGAAATGTTACATTACTTTTCAAAAAACCAAATTGCACCTTCTTCAACATCTCCACCTGCCAAATGGCCAAGAAATTCTCTTTGTCTTTATTAGGTATCCCTCCTCTCCATTGTTCCGGCGTTCTCAGGGTTGTGAGAAGGTACTGGAAAGCTTCCTTAGTATAGAATAATTTTTGGAGGACACATGTTTTGGTCACCATGAATATATTTGTTAAATAAGGCAACATGCTCACTTGCAGCAGGATTATGGTCTTAATGTCATTCTTTGGACAGAAACAGCTTTGCTGAGGCAGAATCCTTCTGAGCTCAGGTTAAGCATCCTAAGTATGATATATATTGATTTCCTCTGAAGTCTAGTTATCTCCACATGGTCCTGAAGACATCTTTGACTTTTTCTCTCTCCTTCAGGACCAGTTGCCTTTTTTGGTCTTAAAATCTACTATATTGCACTATTTTTCAGTTCCCCTTTACAGCAGAACTTTTCACTAAAAACAGTTTATGTGTATTTGATGTCTCCACATCCTCTCCTCCTCTACCGGGTAGGTTCTCTCTCACTACTTCAATGAAACTGTTTCCTTCAAAGTCACATTGATTATCATGTAACCAAATCCAACTGCAATCTGTTGCTTCTTAACTTGCTTTGCCTCTCAGCAGCATTTGACACATTGATCATTCCTTTTTGAAAAACTGTTTTTTTAAATTTTGCTTTGAAATTGCTGAATTGCATTTTGTTTCTAGAACCTACCCTATCTTTCTTGCAGCCTTACTGATACTCCTTTTCAGTTTTACTTCACTGAAACCTCTAAGTTTTCAACTTCTAAATGATCTTCCCTCTTTCTGTACTCTCTCTCTATATATTAGATACTGTATATTGATTGTTACCCCAAATATTTATCCCTAGCTCTACTTTTTTCCCTAAACTCCAACTTCCTACTGTGAATATCTACTTCAATGCTGTATAATTAAAAGTATTAAATCTGTGTCTCATTATCACAATCTAAACTGAACCATCATTGTTCCATTTGAAACTTGCCTCATTCCACCTGTTTCTCAGATATTTCTAGAAATGATCACCAACTCTTCTTTTTTTACACACTGCATGTGTAATCCATCAGCAAAAGTTGATGATGTAGGAGAAAGGGTTCACATCCCTAGAGTGGTGTTCTTAAGTAAATGACAAGGAACGTGATCCCATATGTAGGTTGAGTGATTGACCTCAGATAGAAGCAGGAGAAATTCATCCAAAAGGAAGGAAAGGAACATAAATATGGCAGAAACAAGTAGGTTGATGGATTTGGTGCCATGGATGTATGGAAGTTACTCTCTAACAGTGGCATACCAAGGGCAGAGTAGTGAGAGTGATGGTAACATGGACATCACTTGAAAAAAAAAAAACCTAAAAACAATAATAAATCCAACTAAATTCTTACCCACTGCCCCCCCTCCCCACACACACACCAAGTGCTGGCAGTTTAAACAATGTCAGTGAAACAAAAAATCTTAGAAAAAAAAGGATCTTTTGTCTACGTTTAAATAAGAGGTTTCAACCTTTTTTTGTAAAGAGTCAGATAGTAGGTATTTCAGGCTTCACAAACCATAGAAAACACATTAATGAATTAGCATGACTATACCTCAATAAAACTTTATTTTTAAAAGCAGAGAGTAGGAGACATATTTGGAAAGAAGTTATTACAGCTGAAGTCAAAGAGGTTGCTGCTTAGGTTCTCCTCTAGGATTTTTATGGTTTCAGGTCTCACATGTAGGTCTTTCATCCATTTTGAATTTATTTTTGTAAGATAGTGTAGGATGTCAGTATAAGATGTATGAGATGGTGTCAGAAAGTGGTCAGTTTCATTCCTTTGCATGTTGCTGTCTGGTTTTCCCAACACTATTTGTTGAAGAGACTGTCTTTTCCCCATTTGGGCGTTTCTGGTTGTTGAAGATTAATTGACCATATAATTGTGGGTTCATTTCTGGGTTTTCTATTTGGTTCCATTGATCTATGTATCTGTTTTTGTGTTAGTACCATACTGTTTTGATCACTACAGTTTGTAATATAAGTTGAAGTTTGGAATTGTAATGCCTCCAGTTTTGCTTTTCGTTTTCAAGACTGCTTGGCTACTCAGGGTATTTTGTTGTTCCGTACAAATTTTAGGATTGTGTGTTCTAACTCTGTAAACAGAAGTTCTGAATAGACATTTTTCCAAAGAAGATATACAGCTGGCCAATGGACATATGAAAAGATACTCAACATCACAGATTATCTGAGAAATACAAATCAAAACTATAATGAGATATCACTTCATACCTTTCAGAATGGCTAAAATCAGCAACCCAAGAAATGACGGGTGTTGGTGAGGAGGTAGAGAAGAAGGAACACTTGTGCACTGTTAGTGGAGGTGCAAACTTGTGCAGCCACTGTGAAAACAGCATGGAGGTTCCTCAAAAAGCTAAAAATAGAACTACCCTTCAAACCAGCAATTGCACTGCTAGGCATTTACCCAAAGAATACAAAATACAAGTTCAAAGGGTGCATGAACCCCTATGTTTATAGCAGCATTATCTATAATAGCCAAATTATGGAAACAGCCCAAGTGTCTATTGACTGCTGAATGAATAAAGAAGAAGTGGTGTGTGTGTGTGTGTGTGTGTGTGTGTGTGTGTGTGTGATGGAATATTACTCAGCCATAAAAAAGAATGAAATCTTGTCATTTGCAACAACATGGTTGGAGCTAGAGAGTTTTATGTGGAGTGAAATGAGTCAGTCACAGAAAGACAAATAACATGATTTCACTTTTATGTGGCATTTAAGAATAAAAAATGAGCAAAGGAAAAAGAGAAGCAAACCAAGAAACAAAATCTTTTATACATAGAACAAACAGTTATGGTAACAGGGTGGGTGAAATAGGTGATGGGGATTAAGGAATGCACTTGCTGTGATGAACACCAGGCATGGTGGTATTGATTCATGGAAGTATTGAATCATTATATTGTACAGCTGAAACTAATTTACACTGGATGTTAACTGGAATTTAAATAAAAACTTAAAAAGCACGTGGCAGGCTAGATTTGGCCCATGGGCCATAGTTACTAACTTCTAAGCAATTGTCTGCAACAAGAACAGACTCCCTCTCACAATTTGGACCTTGATAGTAGTATCACTGCTCCCTGGTTATTGCTGTTTACTCAGAAAATAAATTAATATATTTATTATGTAAGGGTGAGAAAGAGGAGAAGATACAGAAAATCTGAAGAGGGAGGAGCAAGATAGGAAGGAGTGACTGAAGAGGATGAGAAAGTAAATGGGCCAGGAAAGTATCTAATTGCCTGCTAGCACTACGGGCCCTCTTCTGTTCATTGGTTATAAAGTTCAAGTATGAGGCAGTTAGCATAATATGGTCTCCAGCCACGTAGTGCCGTGTAGGTCCATTCTTGAAGCATATTGAAATTTGAATTTAACCAGGGCTAAGATTTTCCCTCAAAAGAACAGTGAAGCAGGATACAAAGACATTGAGTAAGTGTGCAAAAAAGTGATCATAACGATTGTTCTGAAATAAAGGAAATAGAAGAATATTGTAGACATGATGGATAAGAATGGCCTGGAAAGATTGAAAATGACTCGCAGGGAGTAGGATTATGAAATTGAAGTTGTTGTAATGACACCGACTTGCTTTTTGACCATGGAAATGAATGACTAAGGTGAAGTGGAAGACAGAGCTTTGAAAGGATTTGGAAATGTTCTTGGGTAGAATATCCATATGGATATTAAAATAACTTACAAGGATAACTGGAGATGTGGTGGGGGAAATGAAATAAACAAAGGAAAAAAAAACAAAAACAGAGCTAAAAGGGTAACTGGAAACTTGTTGGTGACAATGAAGAGAAGTAGCTTGTGGGGACATATGTCACATGCTACAAAGGAGTCTCTACTCTCTATGTCCCTCCCTCCCTCCTGCCAATCCCAGGACAGTGTAATATAGCTCTTCAGTTGATTTATGTTTTCACACACACAAGGCAGGGGCAAAGGGCTATCTTTTAAGCAGATTTTATTTATAATCTTGCTCACAAAAGACTATGCCACTAGAATATAAAATATACAAAAGTAATATGGATAATTGAAAAATAAATAATATATTGTTCTATTAGAATATTAATGAAACTTCCATGAAGGAGATACATAGTATATCAGAAGAGTTCAGTGTAAGAAACAGCCACATATTTTAAGGAGAGATGATTTTAATACAGTAAATTAAGTGCTTTCAAAATATGTAGACAGGTTGGAGGAGTAAGCTGGATGTTGTCCTCCAGGGATGAATGCCAGAACACTACATAGTAGCTACTAACTCTACACAATCAAGAAGTTAGAGGATATAATGACCTCCCTGAAATCACTAAAAGCAAAGACATACCACTGTATCTATGATCAAGTGACCAGGAAGCCAAGGCCAGGAAACTTACTTCCTTGTAAGGAGCTTCCTTTCAGGAGCTGAAAAGTGATTACTGTAATAATGCTGGGAGGTTGATGAGGCAACCTACATTTCTACAACATTTACTCTTGCCAGCGGAAAAAAAGAATCAGCCAAAAGCATCAGGAAATCAAATATCTTGAAGATGTGTCTAATTGATATAATTTAATTAGCATACAAAATTATCGCTGCAAGGGAATCTGGCAACTATAGTTTTAACCTTTCTGTTTTCTTGTGTGATGCAAAGATGAATTAAAAGAATGTGGGAGGTATGCCTGGATGGCTCAGGCAGGTAAGTGTCTGACTCTTGGTTTTGGCTCAGGTCATGATCTCATGGTTCGTGCAATCCAACCCTGCCTTGGGCTCTGCGCTGTCAGCATAGAGTCTGCTTGGAATTCTCTTACTGTCTCTCTTTCTCTCTCACTCTCTGCCCCTCCCCTGCTCTCTGTCTCTCTCGAGATAAATAACTAAAGTTAAAAAAAAAAAGTTTTGGGGAATAAACATTGAAAGCCAATTGACCATGTCACACATTGATATATTTTCCCTGGGGAGAGCAAATGATTATTAAAAATTAAAATTTTAAAAAGTTTCCTGTAGTTCTTACTCCTACCTAATTTTCCTGTTGTGATTTTGGGATGAAACATGATCTTAGAAGTCATACTAAGGCATTTCAAACATCTGTTATAAAATAAATGTCCTACATTATCTAGAGGAATTTTGTTTATGAATCATTATAAGCTTATTTCCTAAGGGCTATAAACTTTGTAGTGGTATATGAAAATATTTGAAGACCGTATAAAATGAAAACAATTCCAAAATACAAAATATAAAACTTGTAATTGAAATTAATAGATATTTATTTGGATATCTTCACAGGATGTATTTATAATAATTCATTAATTATTCAACTTAATATTCAAAAAGTTCTATTATTATGAAAGCATATATCAATTCATTTTTTTAAATTTCCTGAACATTCTTGAATATTCAGGATAACTTGAGAGAAATTATATCCAACCATGATAAGGTATACAGTGTAAAAAACACACAAAATCAATATTATGCAAATCCTATCTCTTTTGGAAAACGAACATGTACGGAATATATTTTTTTGTAATATTGCTATAATTTGGAATATGTGGCATATGGTTGAGTCTATTTTCTTTTTTTTTTAAAGATTTTTTTAATGTTTCTTTACTTTTGAGAGAGATAGAGAGACAGAGCATGAGTGGAGTTGGGACAGAGAGAGAGGGAGACACAGAATCCAGAATCTGAAGCAGGCACCAGCTCTGAGCTGTCAGCACAGAGTGCAATATGGGGCTTGAAGTCACAAGTCGTGAGATCATGCCCTGAGCCAAAGTCAGAGGCTTAACTGCCTGAACAACCAGGTGGCCCTGTTTTTTTTCCTTTTAAAGAAACACTGACATGCTACCACATCAAATCAAGTGACTTTTCATCACTTTGTTTCCGGTATGTTCAGCAGCTGACCAGACTCACCTCTGTAACAGCAGTGCTGGCTTTCACACTGCCTACCGGTGCCCCACCCCCCACCAGCCCCTGTAAGCACCATCTTCAGAGTTGTATTTCTAAATCAGAGATGTGGCCAGATCACTTCCCCGCTTAAAAATCTTGAATGGCTTCATAATGTGCCCAGAATAAGTCCAAGCTCCTTAGTCGATGCCTGAGCCATTTTCTCTAGCTAGATTAGCCTTTATACCTTTCCTCCACTAGGACTTATCCATTCCTGTCTCTGTCTTCATATTTGTAATGCTATCTGCTCTTGGAAAGCTCTTTTTTCTTATTTGGCCAACTACTCTTTCCTCTCTAAATCACTCAGTTCTGTGAGGTTTTATCTCATTATCTATGCCCAAGGTCATCTCTTCATTTTATTTGGCAATTAGAAATAAATAACCAACTAAATGAGTACGTCAGAGTAATAGAACACATTCCTATACTAAGGACAGTTATTTTCTCCCTTTTAATTCTCCATTCAAAATTATGATTTGCAGTCATAATTTTAATAAATAATTACAATATTTAATCAACTTAAAAAGGTATTTTGAATTTGTGAATGTATTTATTGAAAGATAAATACTGTATTTTAGGAGCAAGAAATGATCCTTTTATGTTCTTCACTCAAAGAAATGATTTAAAAATGAGAAATAATTACTTAGGTTGAATTGTACTTTTATGATATCTATGCATTAATCTGTTACACACAGAAATGACATGGGCATTATGTATTGAGTGTAAGGCATCATTCTTTATGGATTGATGATATTTATAAACTTCCTTCTGATTTAAAAGTGCTTGAACGTGCTGCTATAAACATTGGGGTACAAATGCCCCTATGCGTCATACAGAGAAAGACAGATACCATATGTTTTCACTCTTATGTGGATCCTGAGAAACTTACCAGAAGACCATGGGGGAGGAGAAGGAAAAAAAAAAAAAAAAGAAGAAAAGAAAGGTTAGAGAGGGAGGGAGCCAAAACATAAGACTCTTGAAAACTGAGAACAAACTGAGGGTTGATGGGGGTGGGAGGCAGGGGAGGGTGGGTGAGGGGTATTGAGGAGGGCACCTGTTGGGATGAGCACTGGGTGTTGTATGGAAAACAATTTTCAATAAATTTCATATTAAAAAAAAATAAAAGTTCTTAGACTCGGGCGCCTGGGTGGCTCGGTTGGTTAAGCATCCGACTTGGGCTCAGGTCATCATCTCATGGTTCCTGAGTTTGATCTCAGCATTGGGAAGTCTGTCAGCACAGAGCCTGCTTGGGATCCTCTGTTCCCCGTTCTCTCTGCCTCTCCCTTGCTTATGCCCTCTCTCTGTCTCTCTCAAAATAAATAAATAAACTTAAAAATTTTTTAAAGTTCTTAGATTCAGTTTAAGCTGTTAATGATATTCCTTCACATAGCAGAGACAGCTCTCGGTGGGGTGGACAAGTTGTTGCAGTATGTTCCACACCCTGAAATTTCTAAAAGTACATCTGAGACAAAAATTTTTAAGTGCCCATTCCTGTTTACTTCTCTCCTTCAAGATGACAATCTTTTTATAAAGATTAAGTTTAGTTTGCTGCATATAATAACATTGCCTAACAGACCATTTCATAGATTTAAGATTCTCTTCAGGAAATAGAACCTAGCAGTTATTTCAAATTTGCTTGCTTGGGTATCTATTTATCTTATCTTGTTTAATCATTTGTTTTTAATGAAATATCCCTGCACAAGGGGCAGACAATTGTTTTAGTTGGCATGTTCCAGGAGGTATCCAAAATTGAACCAAGTGTTTGTCACGGTGATTTTATTTATGTGATGCAGGCATTTTGAAGAAAATGCATGTGGTAAAGACTATTTACTTTCCCTTTTAAAGAAACACATTTTTTAAAAGTCCAATTTACATTTTAAATGTTAAATGAAGTTTCACCTTAGCAAAAAGCCTCCACAATTTTATCCTTTCACAAAATAAAAAAGAGAAACAAATGATCTATCAAAAAGGGGGGGGGGAGGCAAGAGGGGATATTCTTCATTTCAACTTTTTTCCTTTCCTCTTCGTCTACCTATAAATTATTTTAAATTGTCTTCTCTCCAGTCTTGTAAACTCTCTATGAATGTAAGCATCTTAATATTCTTGTTGTAAGCAGTGCACTTCTATAGGGCTTCTAAAATATAAGTAATTAGCAGTTAATTAAATAAATAATTATAAAATAGTCTCACAGTCTTCTGAGTCTTTCTGTGTGGGTCGCCTGGCTCAGTAGGTTAAGCATCCGACTCTTGGTTTCTGCTCAGGTCATGATCCTATGGTTTGTGAGTTCAAGCCCAGTGTTTAGCTCTGCACTGACAGCCTGCTTGAGATTCTCTCTCTCCCTCTCTCTCTCTCTGCCCCTCCCTGGCTCATGCTGTCTGTGTGTGTGTCAAATAAATAAACATCTAAAAAATAAAACACTTTCTGTATGAAGTGAGTTATCATTAAAATAAAATTATTATCCAATCTAATATTTAACCTGAACTTTAAATATACTAACAATAAATTCTCTGTATGGATAAGCTTATCAATGATAATGGCAATGCTATTTTACTTATATGGCATAAACATTCTGACTCTACCATTTATAATTTTGGTGACATTGATAATTTCTGTACCCTTTCTGAAACATTCTTCAGTTTCCCTTTCTGTAAATGGAAAGGACAGAGAAACTGGATAGAATTAAATGAATCAGTCAGTGTAGGAGAAAGAATCATATGAACTGTGAGATACTATAAAAATATTGTTCTTACACATATCATTTTTTTTATTTTCCAACTGAATTGCATTCATGGATTTCTACTTTAGTTACTACAGTCATCCTAAAAGTTTTTGCCTGTTAAATGTAAATTCTTGGGAATAATTCCAAATTGACTGGTTCCTGGTATTCCTACTTCTAAAAATAATTATTTAGCTACATTCACTATGCAATTTATATCACACTGATTTAAAATTGCATACAAGAGAGATGTCACTGAAATTTTGCTAAATATTCACTCAAAATTAAAGTATCTGTCCTAGTACTGCCAAAAAGGTTCTTGGAAGGTTTTCTATAAATATACACAATCACAAAGAAACAGTAATCCCCAGTGATTGAGATGTTATTACATTGTTTCTTTATTGAAAATTGACTCAATACACAGTTGTGTTTAGAAATTAAAATGATTCTTCATTATAGTTATGTCCTTTCTATTAATTAAAACTAGTCATTGAGAAATCTTCCTTTGAAAAGTATTGTTCCTCCTTTGAAAATTAATGTGTATTATATTTTATTTGCTGTGAGAATTTAAGCCTCAATGAGTTTTCCGTATCCTTTACAATACGAAGAAATTATTTTAAATGATTTTCTACTGCAAGCTTAATTGCTTTTGTTTAATAAGGTTTGTCTTACCATTCTTTTCTTTGTTTTAAGTTTATTTATTTATTTTGAGAAAGAGGAGGGGAGAGAGAGAGAGCTCCCGTGAATGGGGGAGAAACAGAGAATCCCAGGCAAGCTCCCCACTCTCACTGCAGAACCACCATCTGCAACTCAGGAACCATGAGATCATGACATAAGCGTAAGTCAGAGGCTTAACCAAGTGGGCCACCCAGACACCCTGTCTTACCATTATTTTCAATATAATTTTAATATTTTAACCACGTATACACATAAGCACATACCCACCTACAAGAACATGCACATCTACACACACATGCACATGTATGAATATATACTAAATATATCTTTATGTCCACCAGCGCCAGCTGCAAAATTTGCAAGTCTCAGTGCAAAATGAAAATGTTGGATTTCCTTTTCAAAATAATTAAAAATTTCAAGATGGCAACAAAAAAAAAGCATTAAACTAAAAGTTAGGCTTTTCTGAGAATGGGGCCCTGTGTGCTTGCATAAACCACACATTCACTAAAGCAGGCTGAGCTGTTCAGATTTTCTACAGGAAAATTGTGCAAACTTAGTAAGTTGTGTCTTCCTTTTCCTTGCATCAGTGATACGTAGGGAGGAAAAATGATAATAAAATACCAATTGCTGCTATTAATAGTACTTTATGATCATATGTGTATATATATATATATATATTTTTTTTTTTAATCCTCAAGAGTAGAACATGGATCATGTTTCTATTCAAAAAAATCAATATCTTTGTATCCAACTTTTAAGTGACTTTTCTTACCTATTAAAATCTCTGAAGTATAGCATAGCTTATAGGCAAGAAAAATATGTATTTCTTCCAGCACAATTTCCATACTGTGCATTTGACACATAGTATAAACTATGCTCTCATGGGAAGAAAATCTTGTAAGAACTTCTGCGTCATGGAAGGAGTAAACTCTAATCTAGTGACCTAAGTATTCATTTTCTAAACACATTTCTTTGGAGCGTATCCTACCTGTACCAAGAATGGCCTGTCAAAAATGTTTGGGCACTGCTGACAATGGAAAGGAGGCACTAATATGCAATTTTATATTATAAGCCTATGTAAAAGTAGTTTCAATATGGAGGTGTTAATTAATAACAGAATTTTATAATTTGAAAAGATTTTTGACAGAAATCCGTGTCTTCCTCAATCAGTTGTATATCACTTTGGTGTTATAGCAAGTGGGCATGGAAGGGGTGGAGGTGGAAAATTAGATGGTAACACATTCTGTCTTGTACCTGGACTTCTTAGCAACAAGAGCATAGGTCATCTGAAAAGTCTTTTTTTCTTTATCTCTGAGGAATTTGTTTTCTATTTTTGTCAAGCCTGTTGATGCCATTGTTTTTCATTTCCTCTGGAACTACCCTTCACAGGTCATTCTTATTTCACAGTCTCTTTACAGTTTTTCACTGGCTTCTTTCATTTTATTTCTATTCATTCCTCAACCCACTCCAGCTTGGGATCAACCATTAGTACTCTACCTAAATTGCCTAAACTACTCAAATTATCTTTTTTTCCTTGCCTTTTTTTTTTTTTATTGTGAGCAGATAACATGAGATCTACTCTCAATAAAAACTTATGCGTATGGTGAAATATTGTTGACTATAAGCTATAAAATGTTTTACAGCAGATCTCTAGAAATTGTATTTATTCTTCAGTGACTGGCTTATTTCACTTAGCAAAATGTTCTCAGAGTTGATCTAGGATGTTGCATATGGCAGGAATTCCTTTTTTTATGGCTGGATAATATTCCATTGTATGTATATACCACATTTTTTAATCCATTCATCCATCAATGGACATTTAGGTTGCTTTTATATATTAGCTATTGTGAATAATGCTGCAGTGAACTTGGGGTGCATATGTCGCTTCAGGGTCCTCATTATGATTTTTTAGATAAATACCCAGAAGTTGGATTGATAGATTGTATGGTAATTTGTTTTTAATGCTGTAAAGAACCTGCATACTATTTTCCACAGTAGCTGCACCATTTTACACTCCCACTGATGATGTACATTAATTTCTCCACATCCTGACCAACACCTGTATATTTATTGATTGATTGATTGGATAGCGACCATCCTAACAGATATGAGTTGATATTTCCTTGTGGTTTGATTTGCATTTCCCTGATGACAGGTGATATCGTGCATCTTTGCATATACCCGGTTGGCCATTTGTATGTTTGTCTTGAAACAAAGTTCTATTCAATGTCCTTTGCCCATTTTTTAAATCCAAATGACTTGGTTTTAGCTATTGAGTTGGAGGAATTCCTAATATATTTTAGACATTAACCTCTTAACATTTGTTTATATTGTTTCAAAATATTTCTGATATTCCATAAGTTAGTTTTACACTGTTGGTTGTTTCCTTTGCAGAAGAGAGTATTTTTTATTTTTTAGTTTTTTAATGTTTATTTATTTTTGAGAGAGAAAGAGAGAGCGAGAGAGCACATAATTGGGGAGGGGCAGAGAGTGAGAGGGAGACAGAATCTAAAGTTGGCTCAGGCTTTGAGCTGTCAGCACAGATCCTGACATGGGGCTTGAACCCACAAGCCAGGAAATCATGACCTGAGCTGAAGTCAGCTGCTTAACTGACTGAACCACCCAGGCGCCCCCAAGATGCTTTTTTAGACTGATATGGTTCTACTTGTCTATTTTTGCTTTTATTGCTTTTTTAAAATAGTACGGTGCCAGCAAACACACACACATATAGACCAACAGAACATAATAGAAAGCCCAGAAATAAACCGAAATTTATATAATCAACTTATTTTCAACAAGGGTGCCAATAATACACAATGGGGAAAGGACTTATTTCTTCAATAAGTGATATTGGGAAAACTGGATATCCACATGCAACAGAGTGAAAATGGATCCTTATCTTATAGCATACCCAAAAATCAACTGAAAATGGATTAGAGACTTAAATAAAGACCTGGATCTATAAGGCTCCAAAAGGCAAATGTAGGAGAAAATTCCATTACTTTGATCTTGACTATGATTTCTTGGATATGACACCGACTTTTTATTTTGTTTGAGTTTTCAGCTAACTTGAGACCCCTGTGAATTTGAAACATGGATAATTCCTTAGCAGTAACATATTCTTACTTTGGTTTCTGAGACATGATTTTTCATCCTTCATATATACTCACCTCATCCCTTTTACTCTCTCCTCATCTTCCTTCTGACTTCTAAAATATATTCTCCACAGTTCGTCATTTTATTCTTCACTTCTTGCTGGGAAATTCATTTATAATAATGGCTTTAACCAACTTGTCATAAATCTATATTGTAAAAAAAGGAAAGATGAAACTCTTTTTCTCAAACTTTCCTAGATATATTTGTCCAACCACATGCCTGTGATTCTCCCCATCAGGCTTCTTGTGGTCAAACATACAGAAGTACTCGACATTCCTAAACCTAAACTTCTTACTTCTGTTCGGTTAAATTTAACAGACAGACTTGAATAGCCACTGTGTGTAGCATGAATAGCTATACACCCTGCTCTGCTGGGACATTTAGTCTGGGCCTTTTGTACATGCTGCTCTCTCTGCCTACATGCTCCTCCACAAACGTTTCCTCTTGGTTAACCCCTACTTTCCTATCCAGTTCCAATACCACCTGCTACCAGACTCAACCGGACTCCTTAGGGAATCTAGGTGAGCCATCCTTTCTCTGGACTTAAATAACAAAATACATATTTTCAATATGCCGCTTCTGGTTTGCTATTCATTTTTTTGTTTATATATATATCATCCTCACTAGACTTCTTCAAGAAACTATGTTCCACTTGCCTTTGAATCTTCAGCGACTCAGCTATAAAAGAGAATAAGGAGGATCTATAAGAACAGATAAATGATTTTCAGGACATGGCATTTAAATGAAAACAGCAAAGTAGAAAAAATTAAAGCCTTATATCATGAATAATAAATAATTTTTTCATCACTATTAGTTCCTCATGAGAACATGGCTAAGTGTTAGCAAGGAGAACTACTTATTAGAAATGGAAACAGGATAGGAGGAGATAGGCTTGACAGTGCATACTGAAAAGAATAGAGACATATATAAAGTGTCTCTTAATTTTTGTATCATGATTATATACTATAAGCAAGTAGTGCTAAGAGTTCCAAGACTGTAATTGTTTTAAATCCTAATATTTGTGTACAAATATTTTGGAGATATCCCATTTTGCTACACTTCTGTAAACAATGAAAATTTCTTCCAAGGAATTCTCTGTGGCCATTGCCACAGCATTAGCAAGAATGCCAAATGAGATTCAGATTGCATTTTCGCTAATTAGGTTGCTGGGTTGTCTCATTTCCCTATAATATGTAATCATGTGAGAATTTGGTGGTAATATGTATGATATCCATATCATAAGAGATATTATAAATTGGGTTAGGAAGTATAAAAGCACATTTAAAATTAGATGGTTAACATTAACATTCAGACATCCCAAGAAATAACATGAGAGGAAAAAAAGCTATGCGTATTATCTTACTATATGTAGTATTATCTACGACTGGATTTTCTTCCTTTTTATTCTTTCATTATTGTAAATGTGATATAAATGTCATGGTTTACATAGAATCTTACAGCAAGAATAAATAACTCTCTACCTTACATGTGGGAAGTTTATATCCAAAAAGGTTAAGGGACTTTCTTAAGGTCACATAGAGTTTAGGGGCACTAGTCTCAAAATACAAAATTAAAATTTTCCCCATTCTATCAAAAACCTCTCTGATAATTTAAGATTCTTTCAAGATGTAGAAATTAAAGAAGTACTGGGAAATATAACTTGTGGGCTAGACAAAGTGGAGAATGCAGCGTTCTCCAGGTTTATAGCTTTAATAAGGATGTTGATACTCATCAATGACTATGATGGGATGTAGATAAAGAATATTTGAAGTCAACTGCAGTTCTCATGGCAAAAAAAAATTCAGAGAATGAAACATTATGGATGAACAAAAACTTGTGCAGAAATTTATATGGAAAAGATGAGAGTCCATAAGAAGTAGATATAAACATTGGAACTGTATATCTATTTAAATAAATATAAAATATTTTTATTTAAAAAAATTTTTTTTAAATGTTTATTTATTTTTGAGACAGAGAAAGACAGAGCATGAACGGGGGAGGGGCAGAGAGAGAGGGAGACACAGAATCGGAAGCAGGCTCCAGGCTCCGAGCCATCAGCCCAGAGCCCGACGCGGGGCTCGAACTCACGGACCGCGAAGTCGCGACCTGAACTGAAGTCGGATGCTTAACCGACTGAGCCACCCAGGCGCCCCTAAATAAATATAAAATTTTAAGGAGAGTGGTTTTCCATTTAAATCCTTTATTTCCTTTATATTCATAGTGAAAAAAGAATTTCTTAGTTAAATTATCCTTATACAGAATGCTTTTAGTATATACTACTTGCTTATACTTACTGACTTGGGTTTGTTTAGGTAATTTTTTATAACTTTTTTTAATGAACTCTTTGCAAATTGTACATAATTGTTTTTAGATGGATATTCAGTTAGTGTATTCAGTGAGTGAATTAGGAAATTATAAAAAGTCTTCCTACGTGAATATAATTTTCATTGGGAAAAATCCACTTAGGATAATTGTAAAAACTGTCCAAAATTCTCTAGTATATGGTGAATGAAAAGAATTGCACAAATCTTTATCTGAAAATAAATGGAAATTACCAAATTGCATTTGTTAAAATATAGGCTTTAATTTCAATGGTATAATACTTAAACTATACAAAGAATGAGTCAAGTGCTGAATTGTTCTTTTGGCCATTTAAAAAAATATTAAGTACAAAATCTTAAGTGCAATACAGTATCCTTCGTTTCACATTTGACTTGCATAACATGATCATAAGAGACATGGTGAGAAAAGTAGTCAATGGTTTCTCCACTTTTCTCAAGGGCCTCTCAAATCTTTACAATTCAAATATTTCTCTTCTAGAGCACCTAGTATGTCACCATTGTTTTGCAACATTTGCAAACTTTACTTTCTAAAATTTTTGCACTAAAGGAGCTATTTGCTAGTGTGAAATGTTGCATAATATTAATTACATAAGTGGTCAGTTCATTAGTGAATAATTTCACGTGACGATATTGTTTCATTATGTGGAGATTGTCTGAACACTTAACATACCGAGGTCTTTCTGAGTGATTAGATCAAACAGCCACATGTTTCATTCTCCCACCCTTTGGAAGGATTATGTAATCAATCTTTGAGATGCAAACTTGAAATTTATAAAATGGGTAGTCATTTTGAATATTAGTTGACTTTCTACTTCATAAATGCCAGACTGATACACAAGCAAACACACTTGTGGATCCCAGTGCTAATCCCTCTAGCCTTCCCCTACTTTCACCTGCAGGAATACACCACCATGTATAAACCAAGGTCAGGCCATATCACCACACGATTACATGTTCATTACTGATCAAGACTATTTTTCACCTAGATATCAATCAAACTATCATCAGAATGCAATCATAATTCTAAGAATAGGAGATGAGTTTAGACAATGATTTACATTAATAAATAATCTACTTCAGACGCTAAGCGTTTTAATTTGCAGTAGAGATCTTAATGGGGGAAATGTAAGCTCCAGTAATGGATTCAGAAACTTGTTACTTAGAAAGGTCAAGAAAAGGTTTTTCTTCATTGTTACCACACTCCTAAACTGTGTAAATGAGATACGCAGGTAAAGCTTCCTTCAGAATTGTAGGTATTATTCCTAAGGAATCGGGCTCAGTCATTATGAACGGCTATATTTGGTTTTAGCGCATCCAGCAGCTTTATTATGCATCTTATCACTCCCAGTTTTCTCTTTTCTCATTGTTAAGGTGACAGTATAATTTATTGTTCAAAGTAGGACAATTCTGAGGATGATATGAGATACTATTAATAATGACAGAGACACAATAGGCATAAACTAGAACTGTCCAGGGCAAGGCAGGACTTGTGGTAATTCTCCTTTAAATCTTCCGTGCCAAGCTCTACCCTTTACTTTTCAGGAAAATCTGCCTGCAGCTATTGATCATTTTAAAGTGACCTAAGTATTATCTTAGTGGAGAGTTTTAGCATGTTTTTAAGCATTTCTAACAAAAGACTAAAACCTTAAAGAGCTAAAGCTCCATTTACATATTTCCAAAAATTGTCCAGAGAGGGAGTTTGCCATAAATGGTGCTAATTAAATGTTTGCTTCCCTACCTATTACTAAATTTGGTATCCTGCAAGTTTTCAGAAGTTTCCAGAAATAATGTGCTCTTTTATATACATTGTTTTCTTATATCCACATTTACACACTCCTTCCCATCAAGTAAATTTTGCTAGCTATAGAAAACTCCCCAATGGCTTATCCAATTAGTTTTGCCTAACATCAAGTCTTATGTCTCTGCTAGATTTTATCCCCACTGGAGGTTCCCTTAACTTTTCTAAAAGTAACCATAAGAGGTAAATGTTAACAATATTGAAGTTACTTTAAAAATTCTAAATAGAAAACAATTACAATTTGAAATCAGCAAAACTGTACAAAACTGATTCAGTTATTTTCATGATCCTATTAGATTAAAAACAAAAAAGAAGAAGCTCTAATTTCTGTCAGGGAACTAGGTGCTAGCATGGGTCCAAGGATATCCCCCCATTCTTAACCAACAAAAATATATTCATTCATTCATTCATTCATTCATTCGCCTATTTATTCAACAGAGTTGACTACAGTCTAGTGCTACGCTAGAAATACGAAATGGAAGACAACATCATTTCTATTTCATAGCCCAGCAGGGGAGATAAGTACACAAACATAGAATTACAATATTATAGAGTTAATCAAAACTGTATAGAGCAATAAAGATAAAAACACTGAAGAACACCAAAAAGGATAGTCTTCTGGAAAATCTTCACAGAGTTCATAGAACACTGGAATCTTGAATCATGAGTACAATTATTAAGCAGAGAAATGGAGAAATGATACTGTGGGCTGAGTTCACATAGAGGCATGAAAGCATAGAGTGAAATGTGATATTCAGGAAGCTGTGAGAGGTACATGTGACTAGAATTGCTAGAACCCATGGTGTGGTGCCTGGTAAGGCAGGCAGGTCAGAGTGTGAGTGGACCTAGATAACATGATAAGGAGTTTTAACCAAGAGTTACCAAGATCTAACAAAGATATTTATGAATAAAGCTTTCTGTTAGTAGTATAAAAAGCATTTGTAAAAATATGGGGAAAAAATGTTGAGGGCCCAGGGGAAGCCATCTGTGACAAGGACATTGGTATTTAACTTGTCCAAAAGCAATGAGACCATTTATTCATTTATTCTACATGTATTGTATACTTCTATGCCAAATATTGTGCTAGCTGCTGGGCATCCAAACAAGAAGTAGGCTACTAAAGGATAATTTAAACAATAGAGGACTGGAACACAATCTCTTTTTATAAAACTGAAAATTGAGATATACTCTGTTTCCTGCCTACCTTGTTTCTTGGGGTATGTAATTTTAAACTTTTTAGATTTTGATAATGCATTGATGAGGATTTATTTTAAGCTCTTAGCCTACAACTAATGCCGGTCTGAAAAGCCAAAGATGGATGATAAATCAATAAAAACAGTAAAATGTGTTAGGATGTTCTTGGCAGATTTCTCTGTAAGGTGAGTGAAGGCGTGACAGTGATCAATATTAAAGCAGCTGTGCCTGAAACATTCATTTCCTAAAATGACTTTGACCCAACAGACCCAGACTTCTCATTCAAGGAAAGAGTTGATTGCAAGTTATGATCACCTTTTAGCAACCTGCAGGTTTCAGCAAGTATTGGTTTGAAAGTTTTATCCTACACCTGGACTATAAGCAACTTGTCAGCAAGACTTGTACCTTCCATTATCTTCTTCTTCAGTCTAGAAAACAGTGATGTAACATCAAATTATAGAGTTTAGTCAAATAAAGTTAAGAAATGAGTATCTGGGATATGAGTACAGAATACTTCCACTTAATACTTAGATGAAAACCTCTGATCCCAGATTTTTTTTCATCATTGACAATCTAGGACCTCCCATTGAAATGTAATATACTTGAGTTGTTTGTTTGCTGGGTTGTTTGGGGCAGACGAAGGACAAACATAGACCTAATTTTCTCTCCACTCACATTGTGATTTACTAACTTTCTTAGGGTTTTCTGTATGTTTGCTTTAATTCTCAGCAGTCTTTAAATAACCATTATCTACCAAACTTCAGCTCATATTTCATTGTATATAGGACAAGCTAGATTCATAGAATAACGAGAAGGTTTGGGTGGAAATTATTTTATTTTTTCACTCAGCTATTTCTTTCAGAGTTGGATATTTTTGTTCCAGAAAACAATTTATTTTTTTTGAATGGTCTATCATTCCTCTGAATCAAATAACTCACTAAATCATTTGATTTTGGAATATTAATCTTAATTCTACTGCAGAAATCTTATCTTTTTAATTTTGAAGAGTTATAACAGCTCTCTAAACACTTAAAAATTTCATAACCTTCTAGATTATTTGTTTCCACTTTACTAGTATTTAACAATGGCCTTATCTCATAGCTACTCCATCTACCTGCTCTCTCCCACATATTACCCCCTTTGCTTTTATTTCTTCATCTAAAATATGCATGCATACCACGTGGATGGAACTGGAGAGTGTTATGCTAAGTGAAATAAGGCATACAGAGAAAGACAGATACCATATGGTTTCACTCTTATGTGGATCCTGAGAAACTTAACAGAAACCCATGGGGGAGGGGAAAGGAAAAAAAAAAGAGGTTAGAGTGGGAGAGAGCCAAAGCATAAGAGACTCTTAAAAACTGAGAACAAACTGAGGGTTGATAGGGGGTGGGAGGGAGGGGAGAGTGGGTGATGGGTATTGAGGAGGGCACCTTTTGGGATGAGCACTGGGTGTTGTATGGAAACCAATTTGACAATAAATTTCATATATTGAAAAAAATAAAAATAAAAAAATAAAATAAAATATGCATGCATATATATAATACATATTTGTGTATATTTATACATATATACTTATATGTATATTGTATTTATAAATTTGTATATTTGTATGTGTGTATATATGTGTGTGTGTATTTCTGCGTGTGCATAGATACCTATCTATCTATCTATCTATCTATCTATCTATCTCTTTTCTCCCTCCCCTTCTCTGATTCCTCTATTTCCTCTTTCCTTCCCTCCTTCTTCTCTTTCAGGACCTTTAGCTCACATACATACATTATTTTTTCTTTATTTTTTAAACTGTAAATTATAACGTTAATTTACTTGATCCCCTCTGCCATTCCCAAGTGGTCAACTTTTTTATTTTGTTAAGATTTCCTCCAAAGGCCTAGCTTTTGATTCGTTTGTTTTACTGTTCAGTACAAGGTGTTCTAGCTCTTTCTGGGTGTGCAGCGACTTGTCAGTCTTCCATCAAGCTTCCTCAGGCAATATCAAAAGAAAACTCCTGGAGGAGTAATAGTGATTAAATGCCCAGACTACATGTACATTTTCTCATGTCCGTAGCACTCTGGAGAGATTAATTAAGCCTCACAGTACCCTTCTGCGATATTATTATCTGCATTTTACCCGTGCAGATCTCAACACAGGCGCTAACGTTTTGCCCAAAGTTAAAGGAAAGTGTAGTTTCTTACTGGGGTTAACATTTAATTATTGTTTAAAGTCAATATTGGTTTTTTGCTACTATATCTCTCAGTGGTGTTCTCTCTCTCTTTCTGAACAAAACTAACATAAGTTCATTATTATGATATTAAAAACTGTTTTCATAATATGATGTTTATTAAAGTTGTAAGTATAGGTATTATTAGAGTTTATTACTTCAATACCATTGCCTTATAATTTACAAATTACCTACTTTTTATTTCTCCAGTTTTCCTTATTAGCGTTGTTCAATCCATTTTTGTATAATTGAGCTTTATCCTTATTTTTAATTGTGCAGTCTACGTTTATAAATACTGTGTACCCTCATTAGCAGGCTTACCTAATTTTTAAATTTTAAGTTTTTATTTTAATTTCAGTTGGTTAACATACAGTGTTCTATTATCTTCAGGTGTACAATATAGTGATTGAACATTTCCATACAACACCTGGTGTTCATTACAACCAGTTCCCTTCTTAATCACGTATTTAACCCATCATTCTACCCTCCTCCTCACTGGTAACCATCAGTTTGTCCTCTATAGTTAAGGGTCTGGTTCTTGGTTTGCCTCTCTCTCTCTCTCTCTCTCTCTCTCTCTCTCCTTTTTCTCCTATGTTCATTTGTTTTGTTTCTTAAATTCCACATAAGAGCTTTCGAAATCATATGGCATTTGTCTTCCTCTGGCTTATTTTGCTTAGTATTATACTCTCTAGCTGCATCCATGTTGTTGCAAATGGCAAGATTTCTTTCTTTTTTTTTTTTTATGGCTGGAAAATATTTCCTTCTACATACATCTATCAGAGGATACTTGGGCTGCTTCCATAGTTTGTCTATTGTAAATAATGCTGCTTTAAACATAGGGGTGCATGTATCCCTTTGAATTAGTTTTTTTTTATATGTTTTGGGTAGATACCCAGTAGTGCCATTACTGGATCATAAAGTAGTTCTGTTTTTAACTTTTTGAGGAACTTCCATGCTGTTTTCCACAGTGGCTGCAGCAGTTTGCATTTCCATCAACAGTGTAAGAGGTTTCCCCTTTCTCCATATCCTCGTGAACAGTTGTTTCTTGTGTTTTTTATTTTAACCATTTTGACAGGTTTGAGGTGACATCTTATTGTAGTTTTGATTTGCATTTCCCTGATGAAGAATGATGTCGGATATTTTTTAAAATGAGATCCTTTAAAATTTGATTACTAGAAGCACTGATGTGGTAGCCTAGCATAGTAGCATCAGGTTTCTGTAATGGGTACTTTCTATTTCATGTCACAAAGCAAAAAAATGTTAATAATACTGCCTCAACTGGATTATCTTTAATTAATTTTTATTGTTTTAATTACTATAGCTTTGTAATATAGTTTGAAATCGGAGAACATGATGCCTCAAGCTTTGATCTTCTTTCTCAAGATTGCTTTGGGTATTTGGGATCTTTTTGTGGTTGCATACAATTTTTACAATTGTTTTGTCTATTTCTGTGAAAAGTGCCACTGAGATTTTGATAAATATCCATACCTTCCTTTGGGTAATGTCAACATTTTAACAATATTCTTTTAATCCATGAGCTTGAAATATCTTTCCATTTATTTGTACACTATTCACTTTTTCATCAGTGTCTTACAGTTTGCAGTATACAGATCTTTTACTTCCTTGGTTAAATTTATTCCTAGGTATTTTATTTTGGGGGATGCAATTGTAAAGGGGATTGCTTTCTTAATTTCCCTTTTTGATAGTTTGTGTTTATTGATAGTTTGTTGGTAGCGTATAAAAACACAACAGATTTTTGAGTATTGATTTTGTATCCTACAACTTTACTGAATTTGTTTATTGGTTCTAACAAATTCTGGTGGAGTCTTAGGGATTTTCTGTATATAGAGTCATGTCATCCACAGATATTGATAGTTTTACTTCTTCTTTCCAATTGGGATGTCTTTTATTTTTATTTTTTTTTTCTTACCCAATTGTTCTGGCTAGGTCTCTCAATACCATGTTGAACAAAAGATGTGAGAGTGGTCATTCTTATCTTATTCCTGATATATGAGTATGATGTCAGCTATGGGCTTGCCATAAATGGCCTTTATTATGTTGGGATACATTCCTTCACTACCAGTTTTGTTGAGGGTTTTTATCATAAATTGGTATTGAATGATTTTTCTACATTTCTTGGGATGATTGCATGATTTTTACCTTTGATTTTGTTAATGTGGTGTATCACAGTGATTGATTTACAGATGTTGAACAATCTTTACATCCCTGAAATAAATCCCATTAGATCATGATATATGATCTTTTTAATGTGTTGAATGTGGTTTGTTAATACTTTGTGAAGATTTTTACATTTATGTTCATTAGGGTTATTAGACTCTAATTTTCTTATTGAATGATTAAATTGATTGGGGTTTTTTTTGTTGTTTATTTTTCTGGCTTCAGAATCAGAGTAATGCTATCTATGTAAAATGAGTTTAGAAGCTTTTTCTTTTCTTCAATACTTTGGAGGGGTTTGCAAAGGATAGCTATTAAATCTTCATTGAACATTTGGTAGAATTCACTAGTGAAGCTGGTTATGGTCCTCAACTTTTATTTGTTGGGAGGTTTTTGATTACTGATTCAATCTCCTTGCATCTGTCTATTCAGATTTTTTCTTTCTTTGTGATTCAGTCTTGGATGCTTGCATGTTTCTAGGATTTTATTAATTTCTTGTAGGTTGTCCAATTTGTTGGCATATAATTGTTCATAGTCTCTTATGATCCTTTGTATTTCTCTATCAATTGTAACTTCCCCTTTCAATTCTGATTTTATTTATTTGAGCCCTCTCCTTTTTTCTTATTGAATCTAGCTTAGGTTCATTAATTTTGTTTATCTTTTCAAAGAATAGGTTCTTAGTTTTGTTGATCTTTTCTACTTTTTCATGTTTATTTCATCCACTTTCACTCTGATCTTTATTACTTCCTTTTTTGCTACTAATTTTGGGCTTTGTTCTTCTTTTTCTAGTCTGTTTAGGGATAAAGTTAAAGAGTTGGTTTCAGATTTTTCTTGTTTCTTGAGGTAGGCCTGTATCACTATGAAGCTACCTCTTAGAACTGCTTTTGCTCTATCCCATAGACTGTGGTATATGGTATGTCCATTTTCATTTGTTTCAGGGTAATATTTTATTTCTCCAGTGACACATTGGTTGTTTAGTAGCATGCTGTTTAATCTTCAAATATTTTTTTATTTTTCCAATTTTCTTTACATGAATGATTTCCAGTTTCATACCTTTGTGTTTTGAAAAGATGCATGATATGCTTTCAATCTTTTTAAGATTTATGGAGACTTGTTTGTATCCTAACATTTGATCTATCCTAGAGAATGTTTCATGTGCACTTGCATATGTGTGTATATATATATATATGCAATATAATATATTATATATATACATACATAATATATATAAAATACATAGATACATAATATATATAAAATATATACAAGATAATATATGTATTCGTGTGTGTATATATATATTATATGTATATAATATACATATACACATATATTCTGTAAAATATACATGCAATACACTAGGGTTTAACACGTCATTTAGGGCCAATATTTTCCCATTGATTTTCCATCTGGATGATACATTGATGTAAGTGGGTATAAAGTCCCCTACTATTTTTATATTACTGTTGATCTCTCCCTTTCAGTCTGTAAATATTCACCTTTTATATTTAGGTGCCTCTATGTTGAGTGCATAAGTATTTACAAATGTCGTATCTTCTTGCTGGATTGACTACCTATGATTATGGAATGCCCATCCTTGCCCTTATTACACTCATTGTTTTTAAAGTCTGTTTTGCCTGATATAATAGTAATTACCCTGCTTTCCTATGGTTTCCATTTGTAAGAAACATCTTTTTCTGTCCCTTCAATTTCTGTCTATGTATCATTCTAGCTGGGGTGAGTCTTGTAGGCACAATATAGATAGGTCTGTTTTGTTGTTTTCCCATTTAGCCACTCTATCTTTTGATTAAAGAGTTAATCTATTTACATTTAAAGTAATTATAGATAGGTATGTGCTCATCACCTTGTTGTTAATTGTTTTCTTACTGTTCTATAGTTCCCCTCTGTTCCTTTCTTCTTGCTATCTTCTCTTATGGTTTGATGTCTCTCTTTAGTGCTTTGTTTAGATTCTATTTTCATTATCTTTTGTATATCTAGTATAAGTTTTTGCTTTATGGTTACCATGAGGCTTACATATTGTCAGCCTATATGTGCATATTGCCTATATATATATATATATATATATATATATATATATGTGTGTGTGTGTGTGTGTATGTATGTACATATATGATAAAATAGTGTGTATAAGATATATATATATACACATATATATAGTATATATAGTGTGTATATATAGTATATATAGTATAGTATATATAGTATATATATATATATAGTATACCTATATACAGTATACTATATATCATACGTAGTATGCACATAGTATATATATGATGTGTGTGTATATATAGGCTATATGCACATATATGCACATACTATATATGATATATAGTATATACATACTGTATATTTATGATATGTGTGTGTGTATGTGTATATATATACTACACATCAATGTATAGTAAGTTGATTGCAAGTTAAGTTTGAACATATTCTAAAACCTACATTTTTACTTCCCCCTCCCATATTTTATGTTTTTGATATCACATTTGACATATTTTTATTTTGTGTATCCTTTAACTAATTGCTGTAGTTATAATTATTTTTGCTGCTTTTATTTTTTAATTAACCTTCATTCTAGGATTACAAGTGCCTAGTCCATTATCTTTATTATTTATTTTCCTTTACCAGTGTGATTTTTACTTTTGTATGTTTCCTTCCTTGTTACTAATTTCTTTTCAGCTTAAAAGGCTTCTTTAATATTTCTTATAAGGCCAGTTTAGTGGTGATGAACTTTTTTAGTTTTTGTTTGTCTGGGAAACTCTTTATCTCTGCCTCAATTCTGAATAATAACTTTGACAGGGAGATTATTCTTGGTCTAAAGATCCCAAGGACTGGGGTGACTGATGTGGGACTTGAACTTCTCACTCCTCAGTGATACACTTGTTTTTGTGAGATCCCTCTCACTTATGGGTTGTTGAACAAAGGGGAGGTTTCGGCAAGATCGTATCTCTACCTCTTCTACCCATCTCAGTATGACCTTCTTATCTTTTTGTGTGGAGAAGCTTTGCAACTAGTTTTAGAATTGTTCAAGTCTTTTTAGAGGAATTGTTCTATATATAGCTATATTTTTGGTGTGACCATGGGAGGAGGTGAGTTCTGAGTCCTCCTACACCACTATCTTGAATTGCCCCCCTTCGTAATTCTTATATTCTTTGTTCATTGTTTTGGAACTTTATATTACATCTGTTTTTATTGTTTAATTTCACAAACCATTCATCTAATAAATTTACTTGTACTGTTAGGTTGTCATAATCAGTTTATTGTCTTGAGAGTACTTTATCTAATCTTAATGGAGGGGAATTAGGGCTCTAGCTGACAAGGCTTAATGATTCTAAATAATCTGCATTTTCTATCACATGACTACCCCCAATTAGCGATAGTGTTAATGCCTTTTGTTTTTTATGATAAACAAGAAACTGCTTGTCAGAAAAGGAAATTAGCACTATACCAGATAGTTTCAAATTGATGCCAACACAAGAGCTTATGGTCTGGAAAATACAAGCCAAATTTTCAATATTGAGATTTAATTATCTGATTTTTTCAATATTACTTTTCTGGTCAATGAAATGGCTTCTAGTGTAGGGAACCCACATTTTAAACCATTTAGATTCCGACAGGGTTTCACTATTGCATTTCACTTTGAATAAGATTTCAGTGAAGTGTACTTATTTCAGAAAAGTAATATAAAATAGACTAATGGTATGAAATCAATCCTAGATCTCAAAAATCATATGTTGTAAAATAATACAATGGTAGTAGTGTAAAAATGAAAACAGGTTTTGACTATCATTTTTAATTTTATATATATATATATATATGTATATGTATATGTATGTATGTATAATCTATATTAGCCTCTGTGCCTGTGTCATACACAGGCACAGAGGCTAATATAGATTATACATACATACATACACACACACACAAGCTGATAGTAAACATTTTTTAAGAAGCCAATTTTTCAAAGTAGGGAGGAAAATCATGCCATTTCTACTCAATTGTTAAGTATCTTGAAGAAGTATGTACTATCCTCCAAGGATAGTCCTTGGAGTTTAAGTGCTCAATCATCCCCTTTGTTAGTTTAATTCAACAGAAAATATCTTGTTCACATGCTAAATAGAATTGGAAACAAGCCACAGAAAATTATGATTACTCAATAAAAGAAATCCTTTATGTTGCCCTGTTCATAATTTTATATCTGTAGCACTGCAACCCATTAATTATAGTCAGTTGTTGAAAAGTCAGATACAGTCCACAATTTATCTCTTTGACAAATTGTTCCTGGATATTTCATATGCAGCCTTAATATTGTATATGGAAATCTCACTGAAATGAGATGATTAGTCTAAATAATTATATATATATTTTATATACAGTTTTAGTTCGGACTCAATATATATTTTAAAGTAAGAAAAAATTCAGATTTAATAGCATATGAGACTTTTAAAAAGTCTCATTTAATAGAGACTCATTTAGTAAAGTCTCATTTAATAGAATATGAGACTTTAAATTTTTTTAAATGTTTATTTTTGAGGGAGAGAGAGAGAGAGAAACGGAGCATGAACAGAGGAGGAGCAGAGAGAGACAGAGACACAGGATCCGAAGCAGGCTCCAGGCTCTAAGCTGTGAGCACAGAGCCCTATGTGGGGTGCATATGAGACTTCTTATCCTCTACATTTTTTTAATTTAAAAATACCTGAAGAATGATGGTAAGCAAATTAATTTAAGTAGCACAGTCATTTTGTTTCTAATTTTTAATTTCCTGATTTGGGTATAACCTAAAGTGGGGAGTAAAGTGAGCTTTACTCAACCAATTTCCTTGAATCCCATCTTCTTCGGTTCTTGTCTTTATCCTTGCCATGTAGCATCATTTTCTGTCCAGTGTTATTCTGCATTAAATTTAATGTCATGCATCAATTATCACATCATTTTTTTCTCTACAGCTTTTGCTCTAATTTAATGAGGGATTTATAATATTGGATTATCTTTGGCCACTTTATTGTCTTAACTGTACAAATAAAGGTATAGTAAAAAGAAGAATTTCAAAATAGTAAAGACTAAAATTATGTTGGTTGGACGAGCAATGCTTCTTCTAAAATGCAAATTGAATATAAATCCCACGTCAAAACAACAAACACTGCTGTCTCTATACCCATGCACCAGGCACTCTGCTCAGTATTAGGCTTACAAAGATATGTCACCCTTTCTTTATATCTATACCTTCTTCACTTACCTCCCTGTCTCAGTCCATTCTGGCTGTTATAACAAAAATAGCATGGAATAGGGAGCTTATAAACAACAGAAATCTATTTCTCACCGCTCTGCAGGCCGGGAAATCCAAAATCAAGTCACTGGTAAGTTTAATATCTGGTGAAAGCACTCTTCCAAGTTGTAGATGGTCAATGTCTTGGTGTGCTCTCATGTGGAAGAAGGGGCAAGGGAGCTCTTAGGAGTTTCTTTTATACGGAGACCAACCTCATGACCTTCCAAAGGCCCTTCCTCCTGAGGCCACCACTTTGGGGATTAGAATTTCAACATATGAATTTGGGGAGGGGGAGACACAAACATTTAAACTATAGTACCCCTCCCTGCTTTGCTATTGCTTTCCTGCTCTTCCTAAAATTATCTTGATTGTTAGCCCATATTATAGCTGTTTGCTAAATACTAAGAAGGCATTTTAAGCCTAGGAGGGTGTGGAAATGATGTGCCAGGTAATATCAGTGGCCTAGCCCATGTGAACAATACTTATATAACCATTATTAACATCTCTCAACAGGAAGTAGCAGCCTGCATCCTCGGAACAATCATACACAGGTCATAGTTTCCCATTTCTTGTCCTTTGATGCCTAAGTCTCATTTCACAAGTTCAAACTTAATAAGAATGAAACATTTTATGAATTGAAATCCAAATTAACTCAAACTTTATAACTGACATACCAGTTAATTGGAAAGAAATGCTTGGGAACATTTTGTCTTTGTTCTAAGTTAGGTATGAAATTTGGAGGTACTATATCTTGATGTTGCAAAAGCAAATAAAAGTAGCTACTGGTCAGTTTTCCTTTTAATATATACAAAAGAAAGTAATATATTTTGGTTGTGTTAGAAACTATTCTGTATTAGTATTTTATGCAAAAATAATTTTGATTTCATGGATCTGGGTTTAATCAGCTTCCATTTGAATTACTATGGGATGAATTAAGGAACTAATTAACATCCACGTTTCCTTTTAAGAGTTACCGTTATTTTAGACAGTATTAATTATATGGTATATCTACCTCCAGATCTATGCATGTATCAAAATCTTTACCTGTTTGCAGTGTCTTACTGTTACTGTAAGTGAAACGGCAATGCTTCTATGTAAGCCAGTCCTTCTACCCAGTACATTAAATCCCACGTCTTCTAGTTTGATCCAACTAGTCTTTCCTCCTTCTCAGGTGCAATTAAATTTTCTCTTTGGGATAACTCTCATGACTGTACAAACATGGATATATTTTCCCTTCATAAAAAAAGAGGAAAAAATGTTATTTGACCCTGTTTCCCCTGCACAGCTATTGCCCATATCTTTGCTTCTCTCTGCTGCAAAATTTGTCAACAAAGTTGGTCAATTTGGCTTATCTCTGATCTCTATTTCCCATAGTCCCTTAAAACCTATTGTGTCAAACATTGTCACTACCACTGTGGTACTAAGATTTCTCTTGTCAAGGTCAAAAATATCCTCCACACTGTTATGTCTAATAGAACATTCTCTGTACACATCTTACTTGACAAATCAGCCACACGTAACTCAGTGTTAAATGTCCACTTTTTCTCTTTATTCCACTGGCTTCCAGAACATTACACTCTCTGGGTTTTCCTCCTACCAAACTATTTTCTCAGCCTCCATGTGATCATTTAATGTTAGTGGTCCTTTGTCCTCTTCTCTTCTTTAACTCACTACCTCAGTGATTTCATCTGGTTGTATGTTTTAAATATCATCCATGAGTCAAACTTGTATTCATGTTGGCATGTCCTGCTAGAGCTCCAGACACTCAGCTGCCTTCTAGATACTTCCACTTGGACACTTAACAGACTTCTCAAACTCGCCTGAGTTGATTTCTTAGCAAACTGTTTAACCTGCAGTTTTCTCCATCTTGGTCGATGGAAATTCCAACCTTCAGTTGCTCAAACCAAAATTATTGGTGACACCTTTGATTAACCTGTTTCTCTCATCTTTCTCTTATTTCATCTATCAGCAAATACTGCCAGTTCCACTTTGAAAATATGTTCACAATTCAATCACTTATCACCACCTTCACCATGAACACTCTGGTCAACCCATCGTCGTCAATCACCTAGATTGCCCCAATCATTTTTTAATTGATTTCACTGCTTCCATCCTCTGCCCTCCTCAATACACAGCCAAACCAATCCTTTCAAAACTGAAGTCATACTGCAGCCTTTTTACCCTTCTTCAAATACTCAGACATACCCTTTCCTTAGGGCCCTTCCCTATTATGTGTATGCTAACCACCACATCTTTTTCAAGTATTAGCTCAAATGTCATTTTTCAAACAGACCTGCTTTACCCACTGTATTTAAAATGGAAACCCATTTACTCTTCCACAATTTCCCCATTCTCTGTTTGTTCATGTATAATACTTACTACCTTCTAATACACTATAAAATATCATCGTGTTTATGCTACATGTTCTTCCTGCCTTCACTAGAATATAAGATCCAAACATACTGGAATTTTTCTTTTTCTTTCTTTCTCCATTTGGTGTGTGTGGGGGGTGGTGATGTGGAGAAAGGTTGGGAGGCTCTTTTTTGTTCACTGCTATGTGAGCAATACTTAGAGCAGTACCTGGCACAGAGTGGGTTGGAGTACAATTCATATTTATTGAATAACAGAGTTAATGTTCTTAGTACGTGCTTCACAATATTCTGTGTTGATTACTGGATTTAATTTTTCCAATAATTCCGCAAGGTTGTTATTATTATGTTCCTTCTGGTACGGATGATAAAACTGCATCTGTGAATTTAGGTAATGTATCCAAAGTAACACAGCAGTAGCAAAGATTAGATTTAAACCCAACTTATTTTACTCCAAATCCTGTGCTTCTAATCTCACCTCCCTCCCATCTTTAGCAGTAGCTCATCATTGCATGTAAAAAGCTGTATACCGAAGTACGTTGTACTCTGAAAACAAGGTTCCTGTGATACTCTGGGAGAATAATAGCCCTACTTCTTGACAAGAATGAAAAGTCATTGTTGTGGACATTTGATGTGTAGAATTTATCTTACACTCTAATGAAATATATCAACTAAGCCATTTGCTGCCTTCATGAGTTTGAGATGTGACATGTCAGACCTAATATACTCACCACAATAACTAGCAAATATGGATTGAAATGCTTGAGAGAAATGTACTGAACTATTTTGACCCATTGGTGGCACAGTGATAAAATAGTTTCTTAGGAAATGGGCATAGCAGATATTATGTCACTTTTGGTGAGGGAATTCATGAGAAGATGAGTAACTGCCATTCTTAATTAAGAAATATGTAATATTAGTGTTTGTTTTTCGTATCCTCTCTGTTAATATTTCCTCCAATCTGGACAAGGCGTTCTATAGGCTTAATTAATGATTAGTGCATTACTATATTTTCAGATTTTGAACTAATAACTACATTTTATAGATGCATTTACAGATATGTTTTTTTACCCATCAACAAATGGTTAATGTTACTCACAAAAATATGTCATATGAATGTTTCTAAATTACTAACTTGGGTTTCTGTTTTAGCCCTATTACATTTCATATGTTTAGAAAAATACAAAACAAAAATCCAACGTACTTTATGATTTTTTCAATCTTTACTTAAGAAATGACTCATTTTAATACTCTTATTTCAGTTATGACACATGATCTGTTATTATAATTATCATCACTATTATTACTTATGCTAGTATTGTTTTTATAGCTTATGAATAATGATTTATTTTAGATGAATGATTTAATCAGAAAATTTGAAAGAATGATAAAAAAGACATATATTGTCCATCTAGATTTACCAAATTTTAAGGTTTTGCCATATTGACACACATTCTTTCTTCCCCCCACACACATATACACACACACGTACCTGCACACATACACACACACAGACTTTATGTGCTTGTTTGTTTACTTTGCTGAACTATTGGAAAGGAAGATACAAATATCACTCCACAAATTTCATTCCTAAATACATAAGCATCTTCTAATGATTATAAACTTCAACTATTTAGCCACATATTATTATCACACTACGAAAAGAAATATTCATTAACCAATGTCATCTACATACATCCACTTCCAATGTCCCCAGTTGGACCTTATGGTCTTTTATACATTTCTTTTTTAACCTAGGATCCAAGTAAATTTCACTCATTGTATTTGGTGGTTATGTCTCTTTTGTCTCTTGTACTCTAGTACAGTTCCCTTGTTTTTCTTGTTTTTCATGATTCTGAAGTTTTGCAGAGTCAAGGCCAGTTCCCTTCATGGCTTATACTATAATAACCTGTATTGACCAGTTATTATTATATGAGTTATCTAATAAAACTCCCAAAGCAGCCCTATTAGATATTTTCCCTTTTTTTTCCTACAATGAAATCAAGTCTTAGGTCAACTAAATTTCCAAATTGATATATTTGGCAAGTTGTAAAGTCAGATTTCTAACTATATATACATACGTAATGCAAGATCCCTGCATCCTGAGCAAACTATATTCCAGTATTTTGTTGTGTTTCTTTTTAAATACTCACGACAATTGTTGAAGACAGTGAGACAGACTTTATTCCAGGGAGGTGGGGGGCCATGGCAATAGGTGTAGTAGGGAACACTGCAAAAGAGTTTTGTAGTGAGGGAGAGACTGGACTGAATTCTAAGTACAGCATGAGCAAAGAGAGATTTATAACCAACAAGCAGAGTGGGAATCAATGAAGAGAAAAATACTTAGGGAAAACTTCAGGGGTAAGGAGGATTCTGGCCAAACCAACTAATAGGAAGGCAGGCTCGGGTGATCAGTTATCGATGGGGGAATAGCGGGGCATGCAGAATCCAATCAGATATCAAGGGTAATCGGATATTGAAGCTGGGGATTCTTGCTAAAATGATATAGCAGAGTGAGGGTTACCTGGGCGTTTCAGTTAGTTAAGCATCCAACTTCAGCTCAGGTCATGATCTCTTGGTTCACTCCGTGAGTGGGCTCTGTGCTGACAATTCAGAGCCTGGAGCCTGCTTCGGATTCTGTGTCCCCCTCTCTGTCAGCCCCTCCTCACTCGTACTCTGTCTGGCTCTCTCTCTCAAACATTAACGAAAATATTTTTAAAAAATGATGTAGCAGAGTTCTTACTAAAACTAGATTTTACAAGAAAATGCACAGATGAGCCTAGGAGAAAGTTCAGGAACATGACCAAACTTTGGTCAGGCAATGAATTTTGGTCTGTTTGTAGTTTTGATTTATTTGTTGTCTAATATTGAGAAATTTTCATGTGCATTTCATCTTACACACTATATATAGTGAAATCATCCCTTCAAAAATACTGGTGGTATTTAGAAGGCTAATAACTGGCAGCCAAAGGGCAGGAACATTAAGACAGAAAGTTCTAGGGCTTCACTAGATGTGTTTTTTTTTTTTTCTCCTTTATTATCAAATAGTGCCAAAGCTGACAAAGCAAGAATGCATCAAGGAATAAATCATTAGTAAAACCCAAGACAAGGTAGTTTTGTTCTATCAAGGACAAAACGTGTGAAATTATTATCATTGATAAACATTTGCTCTTCTTTTCTTTCATTTGTTCTTCCTACAGAATCCAACTCCAACAGAATCTATTCTACCGCATTTTTTGGCATATTAGTATGTTTAATGCGGTTGTTACCAAGGTCAAAGAAGCCACACTGATTGCAGTTTTCCTAGTGACTTTTGCAGTTTTCCACATTTCAGAGCTTTTAGAATACCTCAGATAATTAACAAATCAAGTAGCAAACATCATGTAATTGCGAAGGTAATACCTGCTATAAGGTATTGTTCTGTGGAGCTGAGGAAGTATAGCCTAGTGTAGGCATTTAACCATATGGAGACTGACTTTATGGTAGACCGTTCTAATGGTAAAGTCCTGTGATGAACGGATCACAGTTGAACTGGGACTTGAAGTAGATTTTGTAGACAGTGTAACAATACAGACAATCAAAGTAAGGGATGAACATACATTCTAAAATTTCAAAATAGTAAAGCATCTAAACTTCTCTGGAAGATTAGTTTCTCTTTCCTTTCATATTATTTAATAGAAGTATAGATAAATATGTATAAATTAAAATATGAATAATTTCTATTAGAATATAATTATATTCTAAATATTGTCTGTGTGAAACTTAGACTGTAAGCTCCCCAACTTTTTTTTTGCTGCTTCTTCCTTCCCTCCCTTTCTCCTCCCTTCCTTGCTCTCTCCCTGCCCCTTCCTCCCTCCTTCTGTTTTCTCCCTTCCTTCCTTCCTTCCTTCCTTCCTTCCTTCCTTCCTTCCTTCCTTCGTTCCTTTGTTCCTTCCTTCCTTCTTTCTTTTTTTTTTTTCCTCGTAAGAATCTCTGTGCTTGGCACACAGAAAGTTTTAGTGATGCTTGCTGAATAAATTAACCACATTGTGGGTAGCGACTGAACTGCATTGTGAATTGCCAGCATCTCAGCTCAGAACTTGCTGTGTATGTGAGCGGATATAATTCCTTATGTTTAGGTCTAGAACTCTTTATAATACAAATTTTTGAAAATTGGTTACTTTAAGGTAAGCTGTGTAATACTTTTACTGTAGATAATGTTAATAGGTTATAAAGCAGAATTTAGAGAGTACCACAGAATACCAACATTGGTGCAAAAAAATATGTTTTATCACATTTTCCTAAATTGTTTTGTTAGTTATGTTTCAATTGGTTGCAAAAGAAAGCTCTCTAGATATTTTAAACAGAAAGTGATCTAGTGTTGTTGTTTATGAATTTTCTGGCATGATCAAAAGGGCAGGTTCTAGATTGTGTCTCCAAGGAGATCATAAGAGCAAGGACAAGACACAAACTGCCAAATAAATGAGTGCTATCTCTGTCACAATCAGGAGGCTGGGAAATCAAGAAGTTGGTGTCAGCATCGACCAAAGTTTTCCATTCAAGGATTAGTACTCTTGAAATTATGACTAGATAATGGCATTCCACTTGAGAAAAACCCAATGACCATGCTTATCTTCATAAACAGAAGCACGAGCAAGATGGCTTCTATGTCTTTCCCACTTTTCAAATCTCATCTAAATGCACCTAATTGACTACATCTAATCCACATCTAGAATACTAGCTGCAAAAGAGTTTAAGATAAATTAAGCTATTTCTTTGATTCATTTGTTCTTTTAACGTTTTAGTCCTGTCAGGTATATCATATGAAGGTGAGAATAGATGGTGAGTACTAGTCCCCCATACCTACCTCACCTATTTAGTGCAATCAGGATGCTCTCTAAATACTTTGTTCATCTTATTACTTCCTTTTAGTCTTTCACTGTTTTTACCCACTTCCATTGCATACTCCAGTGCCTTATTATATTACTGACCTTTCTACCTGAAATTTTAGTCTCTTGCTGGAAAATATATATAACTTCTACCTGGTCTTCTAATCATACTTCCAATTCTCTTCCCCATGGTAGGAACATATATTATTTATACGTATTTCAAGATATTGAATAAAATGATTTTCCCCACATGAAGTTTTATATAATTACTAAATTATAAATCTTATTATTTATTTCTTTTATTTTGATATCTGAATAATGTCTTTATCCAATTGAGAGTAAAATTAGACAGAAATGCATTCTACTTCATTGAAAGGAATTCAATTATAAATCTCTTTTGAACAGAAAATGACACTAATGCTAATCTTATAAACATATTTACCTTTAAGAACTTTTTGTAATTGCCTATTTTGTTCCAGGGCTAGGTAGGTAATAGGGCTAAAAAGGTGAAATAGACAAGGTTCCTTTATGTACAGATTTTTGGAAAAGTGGGGACAAGTACATATAAATAGACCATTCAATATGTGCTCTTAGCATTTAAAGCAAACAGGATTTGCTAAAAATGGGGGTACATAAAGGCTGCCTGAGGAAATGACACCTAAGACAAATCTTAAAGATGAATAGAAATTTTCACGGTGAAGGTAAAAAAGTATGAATTATAATATAAAAACTGAAATTAAGTTCTGTTGTGTAATACTTTTCTCTTGCAATGCTGTGTATATAACTGTTACTCTAGGTCACCACACCCACATACTTCAAAGGCACTGAGACAAGAATTGTTAAGGTAACAATTCAAAGAAAAGGAAATAGTTCAGCTATTGACTATCCATGTGTGAGTTTGAGTTCAGTTGAGAAGACAGTATTGAAAGCCAGGTTTTGTCATAGAGAAAAATGAAGTCTCTAAATTCTTTACATCTCATAAAACGTATCACCATAGAATTTACTCTGTATTATATAGAGGAGACATCCTTTTCTAAATGTGCAAGTTCCATCTTCAAGCTCACTGTGATAGAGGGGAAGACGAATGTGAAGAAGAGGAGATAAAAAGCCTACAGGAGCACCTGGGTGGCTGAGTCGGTTGAGTGTCCAAATTTTGATTTCAGCTCAGGTCATGATCCCAGGGTTGTGGGATTGAGCCCTTGTGTTGGGCTTGTGCTCAGCATGGAGACTGCTTCAGATTCTCTCTCTCTTTCCTCCCCTTCTGCCCCTCTCCCCAACTCGTGCTCTCTCTCTCTCTAAATTAAAAAGAAAATTAATTTAAAAAACCTATAACAAACACCAGTACCAGCTTGAAAAATTATGGAAAGAAGCAAGACACTAGACCTATTGCTCAAGGACACATAATAATCAGCTTCCTAAGTGTTGAGTTGGGTGGGGAAGTACGCAGGCTATAAATCGATCCATTTTTCTATTTAATATGGCATGGGAAAAAACTCAGGCCCTGTTCTTGGTTCCATACGGTGTGGACATGGGTGGAAATGCAGTAACTTCTACCTGCTGCCCTAGTGAAGAGTTTTGTTTTGTAATACTTTCCTTATAAGACTAATGGACAGAGGTGCCAAGATTAAAACACTGCAAAGCACAAATACCTCAGGAGCAAATGACCAGGTTCCTTGGATGCCCAAATTACTACAAAAGTCCAGACCAGAATAATTTTACCTAAAGACTCATCAGTCCAAGTAAAATATTAAGCCAGCTACCCTACACTGGCAATACCAGAAATATCAAAGGATATCGGATAGTTACTAGCCTCCCTTGTCCTGTCAGTCTTTTTGATGTCACATTAACTTACCCCATTATATGGCCATTATGCAGTCATTCTGAAGAAGAGCAGGAGAAGATTAAAGATTAACACGAATCAAGCATTTAAACCAAAAGGAAATATGTTTAATGGAAAGTAGCTGAATTACCTAAGTGATTGCTTGAATTATTGGATTAGACTAAATTTACCGAATTGAAGTATAATTGGTTTTACCCAACAACTCGATAAGGCATTTTTATTGTTTATTTATCAAAAATTAAAATCAAAAAGCATTTCACTGAGAATCCTGCTTTTCAGACAAAGCTACCTTTCATTCCTGGTCACCTTAAGCTCACAGTTGAGACCTTGAGGCTAACTGTGGTAGTGGATATGACTGGCATGGGATTGTCTTCCAATTGTTTCTCAGTTTTTCATCTGAGGCCTATAGCATCACTGACCTGTACCCAAAATCACAAATTTTAGCTTCTCATTCCCACTTCTTTATCTGAGCTCTCTCCCATAGGCCGACAAAGGATTAAGAATGAAAGTTGCTCAGAACTGTCTCTCCTATCTCTCCCCTCAGCCCTCTGCACATGATTTTTCTCTTTCATCCCTGTCCTCTTGTATATCAAATTCAGAGTCTCACAAACCACCAGTCACATAGTAGACAGACGTTATGTCCTAACTAGGATTCATCTAGAATACTGTAATAAATGAGTAGTATATCGATAGATATAAATGTAGATATATATTTTTAGAAAAGATGGTGACGATGATATATAAATCATACTGCTGTTTAGAATGGTTCCTTAAATCAAATATGGCCGCAATTCACAAATCCACATGACAGTTTTTTGGGGATTAGTCAAGTTATAACTAACTGATTAGTGTAGACTAGGGTTTCTAATGAGATCCAGTTTAACATTCAGTTTTCCAACATCTGATTTCCTTTATGATTCATGAAAATAAGAGAAAAATAACATATTGGTTGCTTACCATTGTATTGGGTGCTAGACATGTGGAGATAATGTAGCTATGTTCACTGTTCTAGGAGTTCAGAATCCATTGAACTAGTTCAGCTGTTCATATTTTTTCCCCTCTCATATTATTTGTGTTTCTATGTCATCTACTTTCACATAGCTTTGGTTTTGTATAAATCTTTGGAGATATACTGTACTCTCAGTGATTGGCTTGGCTTCCACTTTGGTCCTTCTGACCTATTTTAGGGCATTTTAAGGAAAATATCCTCATGAAGACTGAAATTATCCCAGTAACAGTATTTCTTTCTTATAGAAATAGACACTATAATATTGTCAACTGCAAAAATAAAAGTCAATTATTGTACCAGCAAATAAGTTTATTTAGGAATAGTAAAGGAATTGCCATCTGGGACAAGCAAAGTTATGGCAAACTGTAGGCAGGTCTGAAGAGACAAAGAGAGAGTCAGTTTTTATTAGGTTTTAGGAGGAAATTGGGGAGGGTTGTTTTGAACAAAATTTTATTGGTCAAGAATAAGACTTTGAGGTGGGGCAGTTTCTCATTGCCTGCAAGTGGTGGTTAGGATGTTGCTGGGGCAAGGAGGATTCTTCTTTTTCTTCAAAGCAGGAGGTAAAGAATCCTATGTGAAACATGCACTCCCTTGTCAAGATAATTTTTTTTAATTTTATTTTTTAGTTTTAATTTTTATCTTTCTTCTTCCTGCTGGTTATGTAGGCTGCAATTAACGGTATGTGTGTGAGAGCGCCCACTTTAGGGCTTCCTGACTTTTTAAAATAAGGTTTCCTTCCTCATTTTCACAGTATCATAAAACCCTTTATCTTTGACCTAATTAATGTGTATCTATTGTCAGGCTATTTTCATTTATAAGCACTTACATCAGTTACCAGTGCTCCAGTAATGCTGGTAACACACATCCACTTTAGTGTAAAACAGGAAGTATTAATTTATTTTTTGCTTGTCTTTCTACAGATCAAAAACAGTTACTAAGTGAGCTGGTCTCTGGGGCTCTGCTTCAGTCTGTGGGTTGCCTGGACTTTGGCTCCAGAACGTAGATCCAGTTTAGATCTGCTCTTTGGGTGTCTTCTCATCCTTGGAGCAATCAGTAGCAGAAGGGGAAGCAGAAACATGCAATGACTCTTACAAAGTAAAAGTTTTCAACAAAAACTTTTGTTTGAGCAAAGGGAAAAAAGAGAGAGTCAAACCAAGAAACAGACTCAACTATAGAGAACAAACTGGTGGTTGGTTACCGGAGAGGAGGTGGGTGAGGGGATCAGTAAAATGAATGATGGGGACTAAAGAGTACACTTACCATGATGAGCACTGAATAATGTATACAATTGCTGAATCACTATATTGTACACCTGAAACTAATATAACACTATGTTAACCACACTGGAATTAAAAAAAAAAAATACCGAGTTGATTTTTTTTTAACGAGCACGTTATTCATACTATAATTTAATTGAATCTGATGTTTGAGTCTGATGTGTGTTTGTTTGTTAAATTCCACATATGAGTGAAATCATATGGTATTTGTCTTTCTCTAACTAATTTATTTTGTTTAGCATTATATTCTCTAACTCCTTCCATATTGTTGCAAATAGCAAGATTTCATTCCTTTTTATGGCTGAATAATATTTCATTGTGCATATAATATCTTCTTTACCTATTCTTCTATCAACTGAGTAAATTTTAAAGGCTGTGTTGGTTTTATTCAGTGATTCATGAATTGGGTAGCATCTGATCTAGCAGATAGAAAGGAACTTCAAGAAGCTGTACAAATGAAAGAATTTATAGGCCATAGAAAGCAGGAACTTATAAGAAGTTATACTAGGCAAAAGAGTGAGTTGTTTAAGACAAGGTCACTTTCCTTTAGAGGATAGTAGGGATTTATCAGGCACATTACCTACCTAGTGCAGGCCAGGTTATTCCTGATTGGCTGGTTTAAGATTCCATTTCTGGGAGAGCAGAAACTGTAAGTCTCAGTTTGGTGATGTGGGACTTAGCATAAGCAATTCCATTTGGGGCGTGTTGTCTTATTTTTAACATACTGCTATAAAATAAGTATGAAACACCTGTTATTGAAAACCTGGGGCAATGTGGGTGCCTATATTTATCTTAGTGTTGATTTATGACTTTCCACATGCACATGAAAATTCATAAAACAAATAATAGTTATGCAGTGTACACTGATTTACATAGTAGATAGGTATGTGACTGAGAAGTGTATAAATCATGTTAGATTTTTAAGAACACTTACAACTAAAAGTGAAGCTTATATCATTTCTTTTGAAGTTTATTTGTCATTTATGTAAATATGTTTAAAACTATTTTCTTGATTAGTTTATGGGATGGCGAAAATGATGATTTCAGAGGAGAAACTAAATTCTAAAAGTAGGAATAATTTAAACTTGCATAAAACTCCTCTAGTTTTCCAACAAACTATGTTTTTTACTCAATGATGTGGTGATTGATAGACCATTTGGAAAAAAATCAAGGGACTATTTGTATGGAATTTCTTCTTCTTTATAGATAGTGTATGAACAAGTAGAATCATCTGACTAGAAGGGAGCTGATGGCTTATCTTCTAGCCTACATCATAGCATAGAGACTTTTAGCCACTCCAAGCAAGAAATAATAAATTTTTTAAACGCTTAATAATAAAAATACTCATGAGGGGCACCTGGGTGGCTTGGTTGGTCAAGTGTCTCACTCTTGATTTTGGGTCAGGTCATGATCTCATAGTTCACAGGATCGAGCCCCACATCTGGCTCTGCACTGCCAGTGGAGGGCCTGCTTGGGGTTCTCCCTCTGCCCCTCCCCTGCTCATTCTCTCTCTTTCTCAAAATAAATAAACTTAAAAAAATAAAAAATAAAAATACTCATGAAATAAGGGATTTTTTAGGCTTTTCATCCTTCATGATTAGCCCACTGTCTCTTTCTCACACTTTTCTTGTATTTCCCCACACCCAATTCTTTCAACTCCAAACATTAATACAAAAACGAAACAGAAACTTTTAAAAATAGAAATTCTTTATACTAAAAAAAAATACATAGAATTTCTGTATATGGCTGTTGTTTGGGGAAATCAAATTAAAAATAGAATCTCCTGCTAACCTAGAAAATATGTTCATAAAAGCAGTAAAGAAAGCTATTTTATTATTGAATAAGCATTAAACCAGGATGTGATGTGCATCGTGGGCAATTCACTAAAGAGATTGCAAAGACGGAAAGACAGTGTACTCTTTTATATAGTCAAGGAGATACAACCCATTACATACATGTACTAAAGATAAATGACTGATCATCCTCAGGTAAGAGGACTAGCCGTCACTATTGCCACACATAATTCATCTTAAATTCATCTGTAATTGGGGTGACTATCTGTGTTAGCTAATTGCCTTTATCCAAAGGAAAGATAAGTTTCTCCTATCTTTGTGACAGGAAGTAGTTTTGTAACTTAGAGTGAGGTGTCCCCTAGAATTAGGTTCCTATCTTTCTACAGAAGGGGAGCTGGGAGCACTACCTTCCTGATGGTTACATTTCAAAGAGATGGTGTACAGGTTCTTGGGACAACCTTCCTAAGTTTTGAGTATGACAAAAGGTTTATTGAGCACTTGAAAATGTGTATATACATTTGAGAAAGAAAGAACTGACCATTACAAGTCTTGCAAAGTGTAAGTTTTAAGACAAAGGGAAGTGTGGGAAAGTGTCTTCTGTTTTCCGCAGAGAGAACCAAGCCTCTCGTTATTTGTATTTACATTTACACTGTCCCTTCAATGTCTAATAGACAAGGCTTTCTCTTTATTACAACTCATTCTGCCCAATGCATATCCCTGCTTTAATAGTAGGTAATAGGACAGAGAAACAAAATTCTTCCTTTAAGAGGAAGGCTAAATGTTAAAGAAGCTTCAGGAAAGAAGACTAGAATGTTATGAAACTCTTTCCTTTCTTGATTCAGTAATTTTTCTTTCTGTTTTTCTGAGCTGTAATTTCTAAATCAATATGCTTTAATTTGAACTAAATGGCTGTCATTAAAAACTGTCTTTATTCTGATTTCCTTATTTGCTAATCATATCCCCACTCTTCCGCTGATCCCTACTCAAAATGTATGCAACCTTTCCTAAGCGTAATCTATAGAAACAAGATCCAGGAGATGCTCCATGAACCCATGACTCTGGAGGCAAATAAACTTTAGAAAATTAGTACACAATTGATTTGAAACAAAAGTTATATTGATTCTGGCAATTTAATAATTTTAATGAGTTGGGACCAACTTTTTGTCTCTTCTTTTTTTTATGAAAAGAATGGAATGGAACAGAAAATGTCAGAAGGCATTGCTTACAGCACATTTATGGGATTATGCTTTGTTCTATGCTTTGGCAGCTATTTATTTTCATGAGTGCTGTTGATGTGTATATATAAATATAAATGGCATGCTGGTGTTTTGAAAATAAATAAATGAAGACTATGGAAATGAAAGCAAACAGAAACTGTTCAGAGCTTGCCATAGCAAGGGGATCAGCCACCATCACTTGCTTTAATAGAAACTCAAAGGCATTCAGCAGAGTGGAAAATCCTTACAGTGGAAAAAGAAGAAGGAAGGCGGGAAGGAGAGAGGACTTCCAGTTACGCTCTGATGGAAATTATTGTCATGGGGAAGCTGGAGGTGGGCTAGCTAAAAGCAGAACATCTTATCTGATTAGTCTGGGCAATATATTTGGCTTTCTCTGATTGACCCTGAATTGGAAGTGGGAATAAGATTAGGGAAATTGGCTATCCTTGACCAAGACTGATTATTCTTAACAGGTTGCTGGAGAAGTTGTAGTCTGGCTTCCTGGACTTCTCATGTGAGTCAGAGCTGTTGTCATAAACGGAATGGCCATTTTCCATGTGTATATTTGGTCCATCAAATAAAAATTAAAAAAGTTTTAAACCCATAGCCATGTACTATATAGCCCTCTTAAAGTTTCATAATGGAAACTAATACATTAAAGGATTAAAATTGCTACATACATCAATTTAACATTCTTTAGAGAATATGCATATCACAAATTATTTCGACCATCCAGCCCCTTTATTCCATAATCCTTCTTAATGCATGGAGCTTATGTTATTTTGGGTAGTTTTTTTTTGTTTTTGTGTGTTTTTTTTTTTTAACATTTCAACTTTAGTTTTCCTTCTTACTTCCCCCTTCAAATAAGTTGCAAGTTTTATCATTTATCTTTTACCAGTACTTGTCACCTTTGTTTTGGTCACAGTTCTCTAATACTTTTTAGTTTGCTTTCCTTCAATTATTCCAATAGCTAATTCCAGGTTTCATTCTTCAATTGGCTCTTCTCATAGATTCCGGGTTAGCTTTAACTCTGCTACTTTTCTCCAAAATCTTTATAGACTCTTCTGCATTCTCACATAATCAATTCCACTCTGACCAGATACAAGAAGTTGGACACTGTTTGGCTATAATTTGCTTTTCCACTCATATCTTACAATTTTTTTTTCTTGTTCAAATTTATGCCCCCAGTCCTTCTGTAATGTATTTTCTGATTTCCATCTATAAAAGTCCTTTGCATTCATTAAGGACCTTATAAGATTCAACTTCTTTGAAGCAGTCTCCTATATTCATCCCTACTCTTTCCTTCTTTCCATGTAGGAAACATAGAAGACTATTTCCTTGTTTTGAAATACTAAATTCTAATTTCTGAATCCCTCCCTCTGGGTTTTCCTCCTCTGAATTTCTAAAACACCTTGAATAAAACAACACCACATATTTCATATATTGCCTTGCATCAAAATTATTTGTATCCATTTATGTAACTAATCGTTTTTTGCCCTTATACACAAAATCGATTCATTATTCAATATTTTAAAACTTTATAGCCCAAAATATTGTGTCTTACACATACTATGTGGTTGAATTAATAAACTAAACACCTGGCTTTTTTCTAATCTCCAGTCTCCAAACATCACAATTAACTCTCCCTTATCTGCAGTTTTTGCTTTCTGCAATTCCAGTTATCTGCAGTCAACCTTGTTTCTGAAGCAGATGATTTTCCTTCTGACCTATTGTCAGAAGGTGCACTAGCCACATGCTGCTTCATAATGCCTGCATCATTCACTTCATATCATTTCATCATGTAGGCATTTGATCATCTCACATCATCACAAGAAGAAGGGTGAGTGCAATACAATAAGATCTTTTGAGGGAGCGAGATCGCATTCACATAACCGTAATTGCAGTGTGTTATAAATGTCCTATTTTATTATTTATTATTATTAAAATCTTACTGTGCCTAATTTATAAATTAAATTGTATATATATATGTATATATATATATATATGAAAAAGAACATAATGTACATAGGGTCTGGTACTATCTGTAGTTTTAAGCATCCACTGGGGATGATGGAATGTCTCCCTGTGGCTAGTGGGAGCCTGCTATATATCCCAAATACAATTTAATATCTTTTTAAAATTGCAAAGTCATCTATTTTACTGTTTGTGAATAGTTAAAATGCAAATGACTTGCAAGAAATTGCATGATGACTCAAATTTAAACTTAGATATAGATGATTGTTTTAGGGTTTTCTCCTGAAAATACCGGAAACTTTGTCTATCCTGAAAGGCAGACAAAGACAATGGAGAAGTGGTTGTTAGAGGAGCCTCAGAGACAAAAATATATGAAGAAACCAGCTCCAGTAATATTGTATTTATTTGTTGCTTCCATATTTATCACCAGTGCTCCAAAATACCTGATTCAATGTTCTGTTTATTTCCTTGAGCAAATGCCCTGTCCATGTCATTAAGAATTCTCCAACTGACTAGCTCAGCACATATGGGAGCTTGATTCCTTTTTCTTAGATTGAAAAAGGTTGTGTGGCTAGTTTCAGAACTTAATTCTGCGAAGTGTTAATACTGTGTCAACATTATTATCTTTTTGGGGTGCATTTATTTTTAATGTTTGACTTTTTCTCTATCACAATACAGCACAAAATAAGGCTCATAGCCTACATCCTTGATATGAAGTATATGACATAAAATGTATCTCCATCACACAGACACACACACAAACAGCCACAGTCACCAACATGAAGGATACCAAAACCAAAACAAAATAAAGTTTAAAGCAAAAGTATATTAAACAAAAACTCAGAAGCATGCAAGACATTATAAGGCCCTGTCTTCAATATAAATGTTTTTGGTAATAAAAAATTAATGTTTTCTTTTACCTATCATCTATTAGAGACTATGCTATGTGTTTTACTTGCATTTCTTATTCTTATACTTTAATCCTTATAATGACCATATAAATCATTTATTATTACCCTTGATTTACTCTTGTGAAAAAAAAAACTGACATATTTAGAAATTTAGACATATTATCAAAGGCAACTACATTCTATCACACTACCCTGTTCCCAACCTTTTTCTTCTTAAAAAAAAAATGATGGTTTATTTTTATCACATAACAAGAAGTTCAGAGGCAGGCAATTGCAGCTCAACAAGTCGGGGATAATTTCTTTGCAAATCTGTTGGCCTTTCCTTGATGGTTGCAATATGGCGGTAGTAGTTTGAACTATCACTCCTGTATTTAAGGGAGAAAAAGGTCAGGAATGGATGTAACATGCAATGTCCATCTCTTTTTGTAAGGAAAGAAAAAGTTTTATTATAGGTACTCTTATCAGATTCCTGCTTACTTAAAAAAAACTTAAAAAATAATGTATAGAAACTTGCAAGAGGGTACATAACGTGAATGTACAACGCACAACTATGACAAAATGAACACCTTGAACATGAAAGAAAATATTGACAGCATTCCAGAGACTCTCCACCTTGCCTTCTCCTAATAAAGAAAAGCACTAAAATGGTTTTTATAAAAGGATAATGGTCCCTTCTGGGTGAGTGGAAATAACAGTAATTAGGAGAAAACATTATTTTTAATAATTTTTTAACGTTTTTTATTTTTTTTTTTTTATTTTTGGGACAGAGAGAGACAGAGCATGAACGGGGGAGGGGCAGAGAGAGAGGGAAACACAGAATCGGAAACAGGCTCCAGGCTCTGAGCCATCAGCCCAGAGCCTGACGCGGGGCTCGAACTCATGGACCGCGAGATCGTGACCTGGCTGAAGTCAGACGCTTAACCGACTGCGCCACCCAGGCGCCCCTAAAACAAAAGACCTAGTCCTCTCATTTGTTGCACTCTGGATTGTCTCAATGTCTTTTTTCTTTTGTAACAACAAGGGTGGCTGATTCTTCCTACTTGCTTTATAAATATAACTCCAATAATTATAAGTCCTTTCACCATCCAGTACATATAGTAAGAGGGATAATGTTTAGAAGTTTTTGATGGCTGCTGCTAAGCTGCTAGCAGTTATGGTTCTTTCAAAAGAAAAATCCATTTACTTTGATTGCTATTATAGTTCAAAAAATATTGATCGATCCCTGCTTGCAAACTCTTTTAAACAGGTAGCTACAGAGATTTAGACAAAAATCTATATTTCACTTTGTTCTTTCGCTCAAGGTACTTTAAAGGAAAATATTTAAAGAATAGACAGGTTAAGTGAGGTTGAAGTGAACAATGAATGCTATGTTGAGTCCTTCTTATAAAAAGGAATGCTGCCTTATACTTTCATTTAAGTATTCCATTATTAGAATAATTTCCTGAGGGAGTAGGGTCAGTTCTCTTTAATTGACTCTATATCATGTTTAGCTCATTTCATGGGAGATTAGCATGACTGCTGTGTGTGAAGTATTTGTTGGGTGTGCATCATGGGAATACTTTATCAATGGCTTCGCTGTGCTTAGAATAAATCAGAGACCCTTCGTATTGTACACAGGCTATCCCACATCTCCTAGCCTCATGTCTTATCTCACCCTGCTTATACTTTAATTTCAGTCATACCAAGCAACTTGAATTTTTCCAAACGTGTTGTTTCACACTATTAGCCTCTGGTCAAACTATTCCCCCTACCTGAAATGTCACAAACCACCACACACCCGGTTATACCTCCCCCAGCCACACACATCCTTGCAAACCATCAAACTTAGTTCATGTTTGTTTTTCATTTGTTTGTTTGTTTTAAATGTTTTATTTTTAAGTAATTTTTGCACCCAATATGGGGCTCGAACTCAGAACCCCGAGACCAAGAGTTGCATGCTCTAATGACTGAGCCAGCCAGGTGCCCCTCATGGTGTAGTTTTTAGAATGTTTCTACTTCTAAGCATAACTGTTCATTTTCCTCCCATGCTTTCCATGTATCTTATTGTAAAAATACATTATCGGTCACACTTTTATGTATCGGCATACTTGTCTTTTCCAGGTAGGCAGTAATAGATTAAGTTTTATTCATCTCTACATTCCAGACGTTTAGGAAAAAGTACAATTTCAAGACACACGTTTTGAATGAACATACGAATGGACAATTGAATGCACAGACGAATGAATGAATGAAATATGAATGAGAAGGTCACTGTACCTGAAAAAACGATAAACTATCTATAATTAGATGGTTTCCTGGTTGATAACATCAACTGATTTGAAATTTTTACAGTACGGATGACCTTGAGCATGTCCCTGGGTTTTCTAATCTCAATCAATTTACCCCATTTTCCTTTTATCACAGACACTGTACCTAGTCCCAGACTAAAGGCAGATGCTAAGGAGGTCCTTTAGAGAAAATTAAGAATATGAAGAATGGGTCAAGTTTAAGAATACTACCTCAGGGCAAGTCAGGGAAGAGCAATCACTTGTCACTTTAAGGTTTCACCTTTAGGATAGCACTTAAGGCAGAATACATACAGAATGCACTTATCTTCTCAAATCATCTCGGAGTTTTAAAACATTTACATTTTGAGAAGTGTTGCTAAATTTAGATTTTTATCTAAAGAACCTGAATGTTTAACTGGTGTCTGGCACAATAAAAACATATTGGTTTCATTGAAAAAATATATATATATGCTGAATACATCTATTTGACAGCTCTTAAAGAGGGTCAGGATTATAATACACACATTTTTGTGGCCATAGTTCCCAGCACAGTTCTTGGTACACAGTGTATGCTTAGTAAATATTGAACTGAAATGAATTTACTTCACTTTGAAGTTGGTAAGACTAGCCTCTTAGAGACTATATCATCATCAGGGTGTGTGTGTGTGTGTGTGTGTGTGTGTATGTGTGTGTGTGTGTGTGCGCGCGCGCACGCGTAACTGATTCTCACCTTTAACTATTAGAATGCTGCAGACAATAAAACTTATAGACTAAGAAACTATTCAGTTAACATTGGTACTCAATTTTGGAGTCATTACATTGTAGTATATTTTGAACTGCTATGACATTTCAAGAAATATGTTAATACTTAAAGACCTACTTTTGTACATTATTTCTTTTTAATTAAATTAGAGGATACTTAGTCTTGTCTCTAAAGATAACCTCAGTCCCTTGAGTAATATAATGTCTTTCATAAAACCGCAGGAAACCCATAGTCAGAAGAAAGCCTTATATGTCACTGGGTTAGCGGAAAATGCTACATAATCCAAGTTCATAGATTTCATGCTTGTTGTCTTCATCCATTTGGGCTGCTACAACAAGACACAACAGACTGGGTAGCTTATAAACAGGAGAAATTTATTTCTCACAGTTCTAAAAACTAGAAGTCCAAGACCAAGGTACTAGTGTGGGGACTTTGTTTTTGTTTGCTGTTTGTTTGTTTGTTTGTTTGTTTGTTTGTTTGTTTTAGCATGGTGACCTTTTGCTCAGTTTTCTTCCTGGTTTACTGCTGGCACCTTCTCTCTGTGTCCTCACATGGTAGAAGAAACAAGGGATCTCTCTGGAGTTTCTTTTATAAGAGTACTAATCTCACTCATGAGGTCTCAGCTCTCATGACCTCATCACCCTCCAAAGGTCCACCTTCTAATACTATCATCTTTGAATTTTGAGGAGACACATTCGGACCATGGCACCTATGAAGTCTAGCAAACTCTCTGGTTACATACACATATATTAACTGAAGTTTCTCGAATATCCTCTCAATTAGAAACCTGGGCACTGAGATGACACAATATAAATGGTTTTGCTATAAATATATCAATATAACCATAAAAACCAGTCTACGTTAGCGATATGTCAAATAACATCATATTTAGAAGCAAAAAAAAAAAGCACATTGTTTTTATCACTGATAAAGAGCTCTTAATTCTATTAAACATATTAAGGTATTCACTAACTTTTTAAGGTGACATATGATTAAGAATTGAGTTTTTGTTTTTATTTTTTTGTTTTGTTCTTGTTTTGTTTTTTTTTTTTTTTTAGTCCTCTATTTGCTATATATCAAGAGTGTGTGATTTGACTACTGGCTACAGATGTTCTTTTGTACCAGCTCTGTTGGAAAATGTAAACTTTGTCTCAGGGTATATTTACCAGCATTCTGAATCTTGCATATTTCTTTATTAAATGGTTTTATCCAATCTAATTTTTTTTTAAATGCCAGTGTTTTCATCATGATTGTAAAATCCACCTTTATTATTGCAAATACATCCTTTATTACTTTGCCTGGGAAGTTGTAGATTTTATTCTCACAATCTCTTAACTGTTGACTACAGTCTCATTTGTCTGAGATGCTTGAAGGTGAGACCGAATTTAACTCACAAGGTCTTTTCTAGCTGCATGATTCTATATTTCACAACCTTTGTAAGCCCGTTGCTAAGGTAATGAGATTCCCAAGAGGCTTCTTAACATTAAGAATCAGCAAAACTGCAAGTTTAACACATCACTTTCTTTTAACCTACGCAGTTTCTCTGTGAAGTATTTGAATTACAGTGTCAACTGTTGTCAACTCAGAGATTGATCAATGAGAATTTCTGTGTCACTTTGAGGCCAGATGTTAGTCTTTGGCTGGAAATCTGATTGAATTTAAAATTAGAGTTTATTACTTTAGGCATCAAGGATCAAAGTTAGTTGGTCACTGAAGAAAAGGTGTTGAAAGAGTCCTGTTCTACAAATTCCGGCCGCTGCCATTTAAACCATTTCCAATTTTGTTCTCAACTCACTGCCAGAGAGGCTTCCATAGTGCTCTCATTGTATTTCCTCTGACCTCCTATCTTCATTTATTTGGGCACCTCTCCCCCAGCCTCTGATTTCTTTGCCTCCACAACAGGAAGAGAAAGAGCAGAACCTGGTGCTCCTCCCTGGATGCCAATCTCTGACTCTGCAAATGGATGCTCAATTTTCTCCTTCCAATTTGAGTTGTGAACGATGCACAGTATTTAGCTGACTCTCAATGGAGGCAGCATTTGTTAAAGAGATCCCAACTCCATTTTTTATATTCTAGGAAACAAAATATTGTAAACTATACTCTATCAGTCAGAAATACTGCAGGAAACAAATAGCACCTTCACATTTAGTATATGTAGGTAGAGCTTAAGGAAACTAATAAGAGGTTATATAGTATCCCTGGCTAGTGACAATAGGGAGCCATGATCACCTTCGGGAATGATAACCACAGCTCTCAAAGGACAGCTATACGGAGAGGGCACCCTGACATAATCTTGGCTTTCTGTCAAAGGTCGCAGCCATCCCATGGTAATCAGGCAGAGGATTTGGGAGAAAAATGTCCAATTACATTTTCTTCCTAACCTCTTCATCCCATCTCCTTTCAGTACCACCTGACTGGTCAGTTCCCTGACCATTTGTTGCACACAGAGAAAGTTGGGTAGCATAAGAGTCTACTATCTATTAAGGGCCCATGTGAGTCAGCCTTTACTCCTGCCCCCCAGAATAAAAAGCAGGACAGAAAAGAATGGAGAATGGTTCTTGAGAGGTAATCGGTATATATTCAGCACTCATATTCTACAATTATAAGACAACTATACAATTTAAATCATTCAAAAGACATAAATGGAACATGCCATTCCATAATTTCCTATATACGTAGTTTTCTGTAACTATAGGGATTTATGATTGCTTATATTGTTTACTACTAGAACTACATGATTTGGTATGCTTTGTATTGCCTTTCTTCCTTCTTTACATATTCCACAACTCTTTCTTGAAAATTAGGCTGAGAGAGGACATAGGGCTGAAGAATGCATATTCTGTAATTATACCAACTGGGTTCAAATCCCAGCTCTATCACTTAAAATATGTGTGACTTTAGGCAAATTACTTACCTCTTTGGGTTCTCATAGGGCTGTGTCAGGATTAAATGTAACAAGTGCTTGGAACTTTGCCTGACGCATAAATGATATATAAATTTTTCTTATTCTCGTGTGTGAAGTCTCTTGAAATGCAAAGATGAATAAAAGCTCATGGGAGGTGACAGATAAGTAAACAAATTATTACAGTAAAGTATATGGGCCAATGTATAAGTATGTCCCAAGGCCTAGAGAAGAGAAAAAAGGGAACAACTAAGTGCAGGGTAGTCTTTAGGGAAGAAGTATAATCTGACATTGAGAAATGCACAGCAATTTCTGAAGGTTTTGCGTATTAGGAGAATGTCTTATTTCCAGGCAGAGAAGATGGCATACCTAAAGTCATGTGGATGTGGAAAGGAACAGCAGGTGTCTTAACATGCCTGACACTTAGGTAGCTTCTAGGAAAATAATGGAAGACAGGACTGGGAAGCCAGGAAGTATTTAGATTGTGAGGGCCTTCCATGGAAAGGATTTGAAGACAAGTGAGTAGTTTTAAAATCACCCTGGTACCATACACAGGTGGGATTAGTGTGTTGACGCATTTGAGACAACAACCTCTTTTAAAATTAATGTTGCTGTCTTTTTCCTTCCAATATTGGAATCAAGTTAATTCATCTCTTTTTCCTTAATTATTTCAGTACCTGGCTCACATTTTTCTCTCCATCCTTTTCTCTTAAGCAGCATGGAACAGTGGGAAAGATTGTGATCATTGGAGTCATAGAAATGTTTAATAGAATCTCATTTTAGCTGTTTCTGTGTAGATGAGGTTGGTCAGCTTCTCAGAACCTCATTTTTTTTAATCTTTTAAGCTGGAATAATACTGCAGTATTTCTCAGTGTTGCAATAAGAAATACATGATTTAAAACAGTTACAGTATTTAGCAAACCTCCTATCAAATAATGGTCACTCAATAATGAGAACTAATATCCTATCTTCCTGGAAATCACATCTGTGTTTACACAACCATTAGATAGCCCAGCCCCTTACCTGGTCCATTAATTGTTTGCCAGTGATAAGTCACTTGTCCTAGCTTTGATTCCCTAGAAAACAGATGCTGAGGCGTAGCTTATAAACTAAATACTTTATGGGAGGAGAGAAGGAGTGTAATTCCAAAACAACAAAGATAAGGGGGAAAAGGGCTATTGCAGGGAAATGGAAGAATCAAGAATGAGGTGATATGTTACTGAGTGTTTCTGAGTTGGCCACAACCTCACAAGAAATGCATCTATGTCTTTGGTTATGTGGGCCATTTGTGTTTTGAAGCCACCATTTTGGGAAGAGGGAGGTAAGCAATTAATCCACTTGTCTCCTTCCCATTTCCTGCCCCTTGGTGGTCAAAGTTCATCCCTCAGGCATTAAGTTCTCCACAGTCCCAGGTGGCATGAAAACCCCTTATGGGAGTTTGGGGAAGATCAAGCTTCTGGCAATCCTGTTGGGTCAAATATGGGCACTGGAGTGTCTATAGTTTTTGCTGCAATGGACAAGCTAAAGTAGAATGTGCTGATTATTTCTCCATGCCCCAAACCTATAGAGGCTTGAGACAACTGGTAGTGTTAGAAAAGAAGCTAAGAGAAGTGGTCATGTCCCTTTTGCCATATTCCATTTGTAGAAGCTATCACTAATGCTGCCCAACACTCAAAGAGAGGAGAATTTGATTCTACCTTTGGGTAGGAGGACCAAAAAGAATTGGCAGAAATTTTGAGTTTCACCAAAACAGAGATTCTCTCTCACATAACCACAACATAACCATCCAGATTAGAAAATCAGCATTGATACAACATTATCAAATAATTCACAACCCCATTCAAATTTCACTAACTATTCAAAAATTTTTCTAATGGTGCCAGGGTGGCTCAGTGTGTTGGGAGTCTACCTTCAGCTCAGGTCATGATCTCACAGCTGATGAGTTTGAGCCCCACGTCAGGCTCTGTGCTGACAGCTCAGATCCTAGAGCCTGCTTCAGATTCTGTGTCTGCCTCTGTCTCTGCCCCTCCCCCATTTGCACAGTCTCTTTCTCTCTCTGAAATATAAATAAACATTAAAAATAAAATGTCTCTTTTGCCTACCTTGCCCAGGATTCAACTCACAAAGTGATTGCAGTAATTCGTCATGTCTCTTTGCAATATGTCCCTCTGTCTGAGTCCATACAGTCTTTCCTCCTATCCAGACTTGGGCTAAGCATTCTTGACAGGAATACGACAGAAATTATTCTCAGTGTCTTACTGCATCACATCAGGGGCAAACAATGTCAGTATATCCCACACTGGTTATGTGATCCTTGATCACCCAGCAAAATTAGTGTTTTCTGGGTTTTTCCATGGTAACATCACCATTTTCAGCTTTGTGATTGATACTTGTTTTACAGAGAGGTAATCCAAGACTACACTATTATTTTGTTTTTTATCAAAAATTCACCCAGAACCCAACATCTCTATGATGCCTACAAAATGTTGATGTTCTATTTTTATTAATTCTACATTTTTTTTGAACTGTCATTCTACATGCAGAGTTTTCTCTCCTCACTCATGTTTATATCAGTACAGATTTATGCATTTAAATTGCATTCAATCAGTTGTAATCTATCATTATTGGTGTTGTTTTGATGGTGAAACTGTCCCAGAATGGCCAGTGGGACCCCCTTAAGCTAGTCTTTATGTGCTTTTGATATGTCTCCACTGTTCTTTAAGCAATTTTTTTTTGACTCATCAGGGTGTTCTAGAGTTCCATTGTTCTTTTCCTTGTCCAACCCTGGAATTAGCCTTCCTGGTACCTTTTAGTAAATAATGACATTTAGAAACCAAGATCTGGGCACTTAGTGTGCCTTTTGCCATAGAGATTTATTGTTCTTTGTATTTATAGTGAGTAGAACTATAAAATACATTTGCATATACACACACATGAACACACACACACACACACACACACACACACACATATATATGTATATATGTGTATGCCTTTATGTTTGACATATAATATATATGTATATATGTAAATACATTTAATCTATGTTTATCTAATCTGTGTTTATCTACATTTGAAACACAAGTGCACACCCATTCCCCAGTTTTGTTTTCCCTCAGGGTTCTTTGAAGACTTTCCTTTTTCTACATCTTCTTGTTGATAATGAGAAGTCTGGTTACCCTTATTGTCAAATTTATGCTTTTCACAATCCCCTTATATATACTTAATCTTCCAACATTCCTGCCTGCCTGCTTGGTCTTGTTTCTTGTTGTTTGCCCCCCAACCACCTTATCACCTACTTGGCCTCACCACCTCCTCAACCCTTAGTGCCACCATCACTGCCTCTGCTATTGGCTGAATATTTGTATTCCCCTGAAATTTATATGTTGAAATCCAATGCCCAATGTGATGGATTTGGAGGTGGGGCCTTTGGGAGGTGATTAGGTCACCAGAGTGGAATCCCAATGAATGGGGAGTAGTGCCCCCAAAGAACTCCCTCACCTCTTCCACCACCTGAGGACACAACTATAGGAGAAGAAAGTTTTCCCTTCTAGGTTCTAATTAAGTTGACATAAGACAGACTAACAGGAGAAAAACAGATGTTGATTTCATATTTACATGAACCCCAATGATATTCAGCTCCTTGAGAGTCAAACAATTGAGGTTTATATACCATACTGATCTAGGGAGAAGGATATAGGGGTCTGGGATTTCAAAGGGGAGGAAGACAATTTACAGGAAGAAGGGGAGAACTTATGTTTTTAAACAAATGTTTGCCCTGCCCTGCAGAGAAAATGGAACATGGAGAGGAATCTAAATCAACAGGCCTTGTTGGGTTCCTTCCAGCTTATCATACACACCTCATACTCTTTGTTATTTTCGGTGATAGCTGTCTTTCAGGCCAGGCTCTCTATCTGAATGCTTTCAGGCAGTTGAGAGGGAGGCAAAAGCTCCTCCTGGGTCCCTTGGGTCCTGATTGTCTTCAGCTCAAAACAATCCACACATCAAAGTGGCCACTCTGGTATGGCCTACCCTGGACCCCATCACAGCAAAAAGAAGGCTGCCTATTAACCAGGAAATAGGCTGTCTCCAGACACCAAATCTGCTGGCATTTGATCTTAAACTTACCAACCCTTAAAACTGAGAGAAACAGATTTCTGTTGTTTATAAACCACCCAGTCTATGGTATTCTTTTAAAGTATCCCCAATGGACTCATCCTCTTAACCCCAACCAAGTCACCACCTACAGAAGGAAAAAGAAGAAAAAAGACTACGTATCTTTTCTGATAGTGCTTTTCTTCCACCTTTCCTTCCTTACTCTTCTCCATTTCATTCAGTGAAGTAACCCTAAGAAGGCTCAAGGGTCACCTCTTCAATGAAGTCTTTACCTGTTTGCCAGTCTCCAGCTCCAAGGGGACTTAGCTATACCTCCTTTGTGCCCTCATTTAAGAACAAAAGGGAAACATCTTATTTATCTTTATATTCATTATGCTTATTATTATTTTGGTACACATTAGAAACAAAATATATGTTTCTAAGTGGGTAAAGAATAAAAATTCCTCTGATATGGTTTCGTGATTAAGACTGCTATATACCTGAACTCTGCAATACACAAGCTTTGTGAAATTGTCCAAGTTATAGTCTTTGTTTGGGCTGTTGAAACAAAAATATCATAGACTCAGTGGCTTATAACAACAAATATCTATCTAGTCTGGAGACTAGAAAATCCAAGATCAAGGTACTGGCAGATTCGGTGCCTGATGAGAGTCCTCTAGTTCCTAGAGAGCCGTCTTCTCCCTGTGTCCTCACATGGCAGAAGAGGCAAAGGAGCTTTATAAGGCTTCTTTCATAAGGGCACTAATCCCATTGATCAGGGTCCTACCTTCATGACCTAAAACTCTAAAACTCCTAAAAACTCTACCTCCAAATGCCATCACACTGGGGATTAGGTTTCAGCATATGAATTGGGATGAGGGGGGCACAAATATTCAGTCTAGAGCTTTAGTCACCTTTTCTGACCCTCAGCTTTCTCATCTGTAAATGGAGATGACAATGATTTCTTCATGGGGTTGTTATGGGGATTAAATTACATAACTGATGTTTTAAATAAAGGTTTTCATGGTGCCAGTACAGTCTCGATACTCAAAAAATGATAGTCATTATTATTAATTTTCTTTTGGGACTATTTCTACTGTGACAACCATCTGTTGCATATTGATTATTTGTTCAGATATTAGTTGCACCTCAGGTAAAAAAAAAAAATTTCAAAGGCAGTGATGCATGATAGGTATCTATTTATTATACTTCATGTTGTTTTTCAGTCTGAGAGTACTGCAGCTTTGAAATTACATCTTTGTTTGAAAGTATATGTTTGACTTTTAAAAATCAAGGAGCAAAGAAAGAAACATATGGTTTCAAAATAGTAGAGTAAGCACTTACTCTCAGTCCTAAACCAAAGGTGTTAGAAAATATATTTTAAAAATTCATTGATGCTTAAGAATGGGAAGAGGAAATCTCAGTTGCCATGAGGCTGTAGAAATTCCTAAGAAAAATATATATAAATAAACTTGTAAATATACATATGTGAAATACAGAGGTAAGCTGAGAATCTCATAAACCAGTGCCATCATGGGAGACTGCTGTTACAGTTTATGCATAAGAGGCCACTGGGCACTGGGGCTAGAAACCTCCAGGGAGAGGTCCCCTAACAATGCTGAGAAACCACAGTGATTACCACAGAGGAAAATTTTTCAGCTATGGAGCCAAATGCCCAGATATGGAAGAGAGTCCAGTGCAGTAATCACCCAGGGTGCCTGCGTGGTTCAGCTGGCTAAGCATCGGACTCTTGATATTGGCTTAGGTCATGATCTCATAGTCATGAGATCAAGCCCCACATGGGAACTCCATGCTGAGCATGGAGACTGCTCGGGATTCTCTCTCTCTCCCTCTCTCTCTGCCTCTCCTTCACTCATGCTCTCTCCATCTCCCAAAATAAATAAACAATCTTTTCAAAAAAAGAGTGTTCTAACTCAAAATGAAGACCACAAGAGTGGACTGTACCACAGATTAATAGAGGGAAAAGTTAATACCTAGAAATACAAGGTGATTCTGACATTAGAAGAAATAAGCTTGAAGGTGGCAGGTGTTGAAGGTGACGATGGGGATTTTAGGACCTGCAGTGTTACAGAGAAGCAAGCAAATACAAATGTTTATTTGACAGATGCTCAAAGCCAACAATCTTGTTCTCTTCTCAAGTACTTCCTCCTGCCCCTTCATCACAGGCTTGACAACCAGTCTGATTTACCACATTATCTTCCAACATGCTGCTTTAGAAGAACATTTTCTCTGCTGCTCTCTTCATACGCTTCTACTTATACCCAAGGAAACATAGTTAAGAGAGGAAAAGAAAATCATTGTAAATCATTATATAGATATCCTCACAAAAATAAAGGCAGAAACTGTATTCATGAACAAATAATAGAAGTTTATGAAACAATAAAAAGTAATAATCATTAAATATTCAAGAAATGACAACATAATTTTTCAGTCTATAGGTGGAATTGAGGTTAGATAAACATGGAATTAGATAAACATATATATATGCATATATATGTATATATAAGTTGGAATATATGTAATTAGTAAATTGTATATAATTTACTAATTATATGTAATCAATATATACATATATATTTACATATATATTTCTTCAACAATGCAGAATAGAGAATTTCAAAAATGAGAATTTGAAAGATTGAGCAACAGGAAGGCTAGACCTCAAATTCCAATATTCAATGTAAATGAGTTTTAGAGAGATGAGAGTATATAAGAAACAATATTTTAAAGGAAAGACTGCTAAAAATTTCTTAAAACTTAAAAAAAACCTTGCAAGTTATTTGACAGATAAAATCTATCAAGCGCCAAGTGTAAAAAAATTATAAACCAATACCTAGGTAAATGATAGTGACACTAAAAACAGCAAGTCTAGGGTCAGTTGGATGGCTCAGTTGATTTGAGCATACGATTCTTGATTTCAGCTCAGGTCATGATTCCAGGGTTGTGAGATTGAGCGCTGCATCAGGCTCCACACTGAGCATGGAACCTCCTTGAGATTCTCTCTCTTTCTCCTTCTGCCCCTTTCCCCCACCCAAGTTCTCTCTCTCTCTTTAAACTAAAAATGAAATAAAATAATACATATGATAAAATAAAATAAATAAAATAAAATAAAATAAAATAAAATAAAATAAAATAAAATAAAACCCCCAGCAAGTCTAAAAAGGAATGCCACTATTTATGGTAAGGGGGAATAAAGATGCATAGGACAGATTAATTATAAGAAAATTAGAATCCCTTTGGTATCATATTTCTCATCAGAATTACTGGATGGATACAAGGCCAGGGAAAAACACCTTCAAAATGGTGATGGAACATAACTTTGAATTAAAATCTGTGGCTTATCAACTATCATTCAATAGTGAGGGCAAAATAAAGACATTTTCAGATGAAGAAGAATCCATTTTTTCGAAAACAGAAACAATTTCAATTTCAAGGCATGAGAGAAATGCAATTTTGTGAGCCTGTTGACAATGTCATCCCACCATAACCTAGCACTTAAGCCTGTTTACTCCCACTTAACATTTTCCAAATCCTGGAAAATATCATTTTTCTAAAATATGTAAGTTGCCAATATTGCCCCTTCCTCTGCCACCCCCCAAAAAATGCTTTGAGTAGAAAAAAAATTTTTGGAGAGATTAAACTGATAGATACCTACTTCAAAATTAGCCCACACTCAGCCAACATTTTCTCTTAACACATTCTAACACCCAAGGATCTAACTTTTCCTGTTCTACAAACTAGCCTAAAGACCAGTGAAAGTTGCAAAATTACAAACCTCTTTCTCTGATATTACACCTGGATAGGGATAGAATTATACAAAAATCTAGAATAAAGTCACTACAGCATAAGTAAAAACAAAATATCAAATCCAGTGTATTAAAGGAATCATTGTACCCATATATGGTTTCTGCTAAAAACATAAGGGTGTTCAAAAGTTAATCCAAAATTATTGTTTGGTTAAAGTAAGAGCAAGTTATAGAATACCTTTGACAGCATACTACCACATAAAGTATCATACATACGTAAACAATACTATATAGTTGTAGGTAAGATTTTTATATTCATATAAATATAGATGTTTATAATATTCCATATTATATGTGTCTATGTATAATTATAAAAGCATGGGGAAAGAATCGGAAAGATACACACTAAATTGGTGCTGGTAGATTGCAGAACCAACAATGTATGCTTGGTGGAATATCAGAATAGAGGCCATAACTTTATCTCCAACTTTTGCCTTTTAACTGTAATTTTAATTTTTTTGCTGTAGTTTTGAGAACTGTATTAATGTGATTTCATGTGAATTAAAAACCTAAACAACCATCACAGTAATTTACCACTGACATTCAGAGCTTCACGTGAAGACCCCAGACATTTGGAGCCTCTTTGAATACAAGTTAAGAGAGTGCTTTCATGTGCTTTTAAGAGAATTTTAACCAACCTTCTTCATTTTCATGCATATAAAAAACATTTCTGGAGGAACGTATCTGGGTAATTTGGAATACAAAATTGATACCTGTCCTAAGGAGTTTTTTTGGGGGGGTCTAGTAGGGGAAATAATTAAACCAACAAGTGTCAGGGAAAATGGCTGCTTCTAGGGGAAAGGCATTCACTGAGAGCTGTAGGAGCACTGAGGCAGACGTTACCTCACATCCTGGTCATGATGTAAGGGTTCACTGCATCATTACTGATAAGAAATGTTTTCAGTATTTGGGGGAAATACATACATGTGTACATATGTGTGTGCATATATGTAGTGCAGACAAAAATTTAAATCTTGTCATAATTGTGCTGTTGGGCACAAACACTGGCCGGTGCTCTGATGACCTCAGTTTTCCCATCTACAAAATGAGAGAACTACATTAATTGTTCCCTAAAGGTCATGTCATCAAATTGTGTTCACAGGAATAGCAAAAGAGGGGCACCTGGGAGGCTCAGTTGATTGTGTCTGACTTCGGATCGGGTCATGATCGCATGGTCTGTGGGTTCAAACCTCGCATCAGTCTCTGTGCTGGCAACTCAGAGCCTAGAGCTTGCTTCAGATTCTGTGTCTCCCCCTCTCTCTCTGCCCTTCCCCTGCTTGTGCACTCTCTCTCTCTCTCTCATTCTCAGAAGTAATAAACATTAAAAAAAATTAAAAGAAGAGTAGCAAAAGAAAAAAATTAAATTTGGAAAATGTATTAATCTTTTTTTTCTGAAATATCTCAGATATAGAGAAGTGTACATCTACTAAACTGGGCATGAGGATATCATATGCCTAAAACCCTTGGAAGGTGACTTTAATCTTCTATTTTTGCAGAAATTGAAAAAGAAAGTTGTGGTGATCCTGGTACACCCTTATATGGAATTAGAGAAGGAGATGGATTTTCTAATCGTGATGTTTTAAGGTTCGAGTGCCAGTTTGGGTTTGAATTAATTGGAGAGAAATCCATTGTTTGTCAAGAGAATAACCAATGGTCTGCAAACATACCCATCTGTATCTGTGAGTACCAAATGCTTTGCTTTCTGATAGCATATGTTACCCTGTCCTTGCATATAATTGCTTTTGTAATTAATTGCAAAGAGCTGGAACCGTGTAATTATTTTTGAATGAGTAGCACTTTGTGATACTATCTTTAACAAGTGTGCTTATGCCAAATTATAAATTTCATTAAAGATTTAAATAAAGTTAACATAGTTCACTTGGTAATTGCAAAATATATATTACATCTGTTCTTATAGAATTTTATTGATGGCACTTTATACTTTATAGATAGGATACCTCTTATGGAAATTATACATCTGAGCTAATTCTAGTAGATTCATTTATTTATTTTAACAAGATAGTATATGCTTATTTTCAATCAGAAACACTTAAAATATTTAAAGCTTATATTCTATGTATAATGCATGAACTTATTTTTACTTGTAGATGCTCACACTAACGCATACTTATGTGCTGTTTATTTATATTGCACAGAAAAAAAACTCCATTAATGTTTGTGATATACAGTATGGTTGGATTAAAAGAATGTATTTGTTTAAATACATGAAAACATTCCAATGTAACTACAACAAAAATATAATTTGTATTATCTATTGATATACTTTTAGTTTCAGTTAAATACCAACAAATGCAACTTCCCAGATATGGGTGCAATATGGAAAATTTTGCTTTTTGGTTTTGACTATTCACTATTCAATGGTAACGTAGAAAGCCAATACTCATGAAAATTAAAAAAAATGTTTCTTATGTAGCATTCTGAAGTTATTTAACATTTTTAAAGAAGTAACAGAACTTTTAAAGAGACTACAGGTCATCTAATATATATTTTGCATAGTTAAAAATAATAGGGGTGCCTGGGTAGTTCATTTGGTTGAGTGTCTGGCTCTGGATTTCGGCTCAGGTCTTGACCCCCGTGTTGGGCTCTGCACTGAATGTGGAGCCTACTTAAGATTCTCTCTCTCTTCCCCTCTGCACCTCTGCCCTACTCATGCAAGCTCTCTCTCTCTCTCTCTCTCTCTCTCTCTCTCTCTCTCTTCAGAAACAAAAACAAAACAAAACAAACAAGTAAAAAGAAAGAAAAGAAAAAGAAAATAGAAAATAAGCAAGCAATACTATCTCTCAGTATAGTGTCTGGATACATATTGCAATGATACCTAATCTGATGTTTTAGCAAAGTGGGTATTTTTTGAATGTTCCAGAAATTTCCCTAATTAAAATATGTTTTGCTTGCTCTTTAGGGAATGTAGGAGAGGAAGAGAGCATAGACCTCCTCAATAGATCCCTCTCCTTTAATGTCAGTGTTCATCCCTAACCAAGATCACCTTGTGAAGTTCCTGCTGTGAAAGAAGACAATATATTAGGAGAATTTGATTGGATTTCATTAGCATTATGGAAAACTTAGCAATACTTCAAAAGATTTCACTTAAAGACCTTTAGTTCTAGGTATTCTTCCATGGAGACAATGTGTAATATGGAGAATCTAGTAATGTAGTGTATCACACCAAAAATAAAACTATTTGGGGCATCTGGGTGGCTCAGTTGGTTAAGCATCCGACTTCGGCTTGGGTCATGATCTCATGGTTCATGGGTTTGAGCCCTGTGTCTGGCTCTGTGCTGATAGCTCAGAGCCAGAAGCTTGCTTTAGATTCTGTGTCTCCCTCTGTCTCTGCTCCTCCCCCTGCTCATGCTCTCTCTCTCTCTCTCTCTCTAAAAAATAAACATTAAAAAATTTAAAAGAAAATAAAAAATAAAACTATTTTAAGTCATTTAAGAGATGCTAAAATACAGTCAATAAAATATTTAAAATAATGCTGACTAAAACAAATTAAACTCTTGAAATTCTAGAGAAGACATTTTTTACTATTTTTAAAAAGAATAAAGTCCTAAAACTTGATATATGATAAATATGTAGTAATGAATAGTTTCCTGTATACTGACAATATCTAATTTGAAAATGTAATTGAAAGTTAATTTAGTCAGAAAAATAAAATTATAAAATATGTAGAAATAATTCTTACATAATTCCAAATAACTCACAGAAAATTACAAGCTTATTCAGAAAAGGAGAGTTTATGGAAAAAAAAAAAGAGATAGATGCATGTTACAGAATGAGAGGGCATTATATTAAATATGTGAATTATATAGAAATTGCCTTGAAATTTCAGTAAAAATCCTAACAATTTCTTTGAGAACTGATGTAATGTGCTGATACACAGCTAGGTAAAAAAACAGGCAACAATAGAATAGACATGAGACTTTTTTAAAAGAAAAAGTGCCTATGTACTAAAGTACATAAAGATACATCTAACAATATTAAGTTGCTACCGTAAAATTAATATGGTACTCACAGAAATATAACACTGAGTCAAAGGAAATTACAGTAACAACTGCATCTAATACAATTAAGGGTTTAGAGTATTATATTGGCATTGGCCTATTTATCTGACAAAGGAGATCAGCATGACAGATTTTGGTCATCCCTTGTCCCAAATGGAGATCATTTAGATCAGAGACTAGCAAACTAAGGACTGCGTGACAAATCTAGCCTGAAGCCTCGTTTGGAAACAAAGTTTTACTGGAACGTAACTGTGTACTTTGGTTTACCTGTTGCACATGGCTGCTTTCCTTGCTATAGGAAGAGTTAAGAGTTGACTCCTGCTATAGTGGCAGACTTAAGTAGTTGCAAAATAGACCATGTGGCTTATAAAGCCAAAGGATTTACTCTCTGTCCCTTTACAGAACACGTTTGCTGAGCCTACATTTAGATCAAGGGTTATAGAATCAGAAGATTCCTGGATGCAGGCAGGTAAAAGTTTGAAAAGGGCACAGGACTAGGTACGTGTGTCCCCATTATGGAAGTGGTAGGCAACTGTAGTGCATTCACTTTTTCAAGGAAGCTAGAACTCCACATTTTTCCGCCTCAATGTGAAATAGATTGATTTTAAAATGTGACTTCAAATTTTTGTACAGGCATAAGAAAAAATTGTATCAAACACATTTGCAGTCTGGATCCAGTCCAGTGGCTATCAGTTTCCAAAACCTGGTTTTAACTCCTAACATCGGTCCGTACAGACGAGGCAAGCTTAGGTTAGAAAGTATTTATTTAAAATGATAAATAATTATACATGTATAATAAGTAACTGATTATATATATATATATATATATATATACACACACACACACATATATATACACATATATACATACACACATATATATATACACATATATACACATATATATATAATTCCTATTGTTATTTTACATATTTTATACATATATGTAGGTATAGGTATATTTTTGTCTTTATATTTCTGCAGATAGGTAGATATTGGTCTAATTTCTGAATGTTAATAAAAGATCTGAACTTAAATGCAATATAAAGAAATTACTATTTTTAACTCAAATTAAAACAAATTATGCTAAAATTATTAACAGAATAATGTAGGAATTCTATATGAATTGTAATATTGAATGAATATTAAACACTAAGAGTTCATAGTCTTAAATATCAGATTTCATGAGCCTATAATTCCCAAAAAAGAGAAAATGGAGGAATCTTCATATTTACTAGTAGGCAAAGAAGGGCAAATTAATAATATGAGATATCATTGTTCCTATCAATTAAGAAAGGTCAAATACTCATAATATTTTATGCTGGTGGAGGTTTTGTACTCTCTAACATATTAATTGTATTTCAGTATGAGTTATATTTCAGTAAAAGTTAATACAACTTTTCTAGACAGAAATGTAGCAAACTATTTTCAGGCCTAAGGTTCATACTCTTTGTAAATAAAATTTGGTGCAAAATTAGATGAGTTTGATTTTGTTTAAATTATGTAATAAAAAACACCAGAAGACAATACATCATTCCTTTATGATTTCTGCTATGCACTAAGACCATTTACTTTTCTGTTTTTTATCTTTTTTCAACTTTCTAAATGTTCTGTGTGATACTTTAGCTTAGTTGTTTTGAAAAGTTAAAAGAAAACTGGAGAGGGATGGAGCAGGGGCAGTGAGAGACTTCCTCTTAGAAAGGTGTGAGTTTAGTTGTTTTTCCAGCATTAGCCACTAGTGGTGGATGTTTATAAAAGTTAGTCTCCTTTGTCTCCTTATCTGTGTTGTAAACTCTTAGAGCTTCCCATGGCAATGGTAGGATTGAAACTTACCTAGTCACCACCCTCATCCACGTTTTGTCTGTGCTACAACATCCCAGTTCTGTTAATATCTGCATAATATTTTTTGTCTTCAATCATTTGATGAGCATTATTGCTTTGTGTGGAAATCTATATATATTTCACCATTTTTTTTTTTTTAATGAGAAAGAGAGAGAGAGAGGGAAGGAGAAGGGCAAGGCAGAGGAAGAGGGAGAGAATCTCAAGAAGGCTCTACAATCAGCAGCTCAGCACAGAGGCTGCGTGGGGCTTGATCCCCCCAGGGTGAGATCATGACCTGAAGCAGAAATCAATCCAGAGTCCCTTGCTTAACTGACTGAGCTACCCAGGTGCCTCACCAGTCTTGTTTCCTACCCAGGTGCCTCACCAGTCTTCTTTCGTATGCAAAGAAACAAAAACCTTGAACAGCACTCTAACATAAATATGACAGATGTCTAAATAAATTGCCTTTATTACTCCTATGATATTTTTGTGCATACTTAAGCACACGGTTATCCAAAGTAATAGTTTCCTTTTCTAATATGTGAAAATAGTAACCTTTTTTCTCTGTTTTATAAGATAATTTACATTGTTTAATCTTATTTTTTTCAAGCTACTAATTGGTTATCATAGTTGTAGAATGTGGCAAAATAATGTGAAATATTACTTTTGAACATTTATTGTGTTTTATAATTTTAACAGTTCCTTGCCTGTCTAACTTTACTGCACCAATGGGAACAGTGCTTTCTCCTGATTACCCAGAAGGGTATGGAAATAATTTAAACTGCATCTGGACCATAATCTCTGATCCAGGGAGTCGCATACATCTTTCTTTTAATGACTTTGATCTGGAATCTCAGTTTGACTTCCTTGCGGTTAAAGATGGTGACTCTCCAGACTCCCCGATTCTTGGAACCTTTACTGGGGCCGAGGTGCCCTCCCATCTGACTAGTAATAGTCATATACTGCGATTGGAATTTCAAGCTGACCACTCAATGTCAGGACGTGGCTTCAACATCACTTATAACAGTAAGTTTATCTTTTCCATATAATGTATTTCTACCAAGTAGAGCTAGAAAGGAATCATGTAAACCAGCTCTCTGGTTCCATAGACAAGGAAACTTAAACAATGTTTTATATATATATGTATATATATATATGTATATATATATATGTATATATATATATATATATATATATAAACTTGAACAAGTTCTCTCTCTCTCTCTCTCTCTCTCTCTCTCTCTCTCTCTATATATATATATATATATATAATGTACCAGGAACAATTCTTCATTTCCAACCATATTTTACTCCCTATTGTGTCATTTCTCTTGGTTTGTGAGAGGCCTGATATTAAGGAAATATGTTTCAAATATTATGATGTCAGCCAATATATTAGTTTATTCTATTAAATCTTATAAGCATAAGATCAAACCTAAACTGTATCATATACTTTGCTCCATTATTGGTGCAAACATATAAGGGAAATAAATCTTTCTTTCAAAATATTCATAAACCAATAGGGAACCTTAAACCAATAATGACAGCACAGAGTTACAATTCTAGAGATGAAATTCACAAGGCTGAAATTCACAAGAAACATTACAGAAGAGAAAATCATTAACACAGGAGCAGTAGACCACTGACCTGCCACCATGGGGAGAAATACCTTAGAGATTAAGAGCATCCTCTCTACAGTGAAACTATACAACTTCAAATGTTGGCTTTGCCCCATTTTTAGGTTTAAAATTGAGCCTCAGTGTCCTCATCAGTAAAACAATCTTTGGTTTCTATAAGGAATAAATTAGGTGATGCAGGCAAATAATTTGTCATGGAGTAGATGGTGCATAGTAAATGCTCAATAAACATTAGCTGTCATTGCTTACTTGCCTTTTGAACTACTACCTTAACATCTTATTTAATTGTGTTTACTATGTTGCTATATTTTGACATTTCTTTGAGGTTATTTACCTATTGTCGGCCACTCACATTCTTTGTATTTTTTTTGAAAAAAAATGCCAAAAATATAGCAAAAAGATGAATCACATGAAGGAGAATATATCATAGTAGGTTAATATACTCACATACTAATGCTTCTGTTTGCAAATGTTTTCCTAAAGAATAGAACACTACTGATTTTTCTTGCTTTTTTTTTTTTTTTTCTTCCCCCTCCCTTGAAGGTACCACACTCTGGCACGTATTGACCAACTTGATGAGTTAATATTTGTTAATATTTGTGACATATGACAATAGGATCTAGTTTCCTGTTCTGTAAAAAAGAATTGCATCCAGGGGTGCCTGGGTGGCTCAGTCGGTTAAGCCTCCAACTTTGGCTCAGGTCATGATCTCACTGTTCATGAGTTCAAGCCGCGTCAGGCTCTGTGCTGACAGCTCAGAGCCTGGAGCCTGCTTTGGATTCTGTGTCTCCGTCTCTCTCTGCCCTTCCCCGTTTCACTCTCTTCCTCTGTCTCTCTCTCAAAAATAAATAAACATTAAAAAAAAAAAAAAAAAAGAATCACATCCCTAACCCTGACAATCAGTGCTGAGTTTTGGCAATTAGTAACAGAAAGCAGTTATTGCCTTTTCCAAGTGTCACTAGTGGTGAAATTGTCAACATGTAATTGTATATCATTAAAGTTAAATTAGCTGTGACATGTGTCATACAGACTGCTGTATAAAAGAGTCGCTTTATCTGAAAGCCCTTTTAAAAATATTTCATATGAGTATACACACACACACACACACACACACACACACACACACTTATCTATCTATCTATTATTTTTATTTTGTCTTCAAGGCACATTATTTTTAACTTTAATGTTTATGGTACCTTCAGGGAATTATGGAAATATGCCTCCTTGTTTCTTGTTCTGTGTCTCTAGTAAATAATTTAATTGATCATATGAAAATTCTTATATTTAATGTTTACTACTGAAGTTATTTTTTTTCTGAAAAAGAACTTATCAGGCATTATATATAGAAACAACAAGGCTTAATCAATTGCAGCTTTTTTTGTTTTGTTTTTTTTTTGTTTTTTTGTTTTGTTTTTTTAGTTTTTCTATTTTATTTATTTATTTATTTTTCAATATATGAAGTTTATTGTCAAATTGGTTTCCATACAACACCCAGTGCTCATCCCAAAAGGTGCCCTCCTCAATACCCATCAGCCACCCTCCCCTCCCTCCCACCCCCATCAACCCTCAGTTTGTTCTCAGTTTTTAAGAGTCTCTTATGCTTTGGCTCTCTTCCACTCTAACCTCTGTTTATGGTTTTTGGGTTTTTTAGAATCACAACAAAAACCAATAATTAGAAATAAGTGCATCTACAAAAATATATTGTCTCTATTTTAGAATTTACCTTAATATTCTTCCATACCATTTAACTTAAAAATGAGGAGAATGGTAAATCAAAATTATATAATTTATGAACAATATCAAAGTAATGATTAATGAGAACATTTAAAATAACTGCATGTACTTATGTAGCATGAATATAATAATGTAAATACCTCACAAACTATTTTTTACACATTTAGATTTTGCGATTTTAAATATTCTTCCATTTGTATTGTGCTAATTTAAACATTTATGGTGCATGTTTAGTCATACAGATGAATAAAATGAGAAATTTGGAGGGCTCATTTAATCTATAATCTTCAGAAATTCAAGCATATTAATATGTAAGCATATTGTCCCTACACTGCTGCTGACTTGCTAAGACTTGCCTAAATATATCCTGGGAGACACAAAATAAAATAAAGTGGCCCTGAATTCAAGAACTCACATTCTCTTGGGGCGCCTGGGTGGCTCAGTAGGTTAAGCATCAGACTTCAGCTCAGGTCATGATCTCACAGTTTGTGAGTTCGAGCCCCATGCCAGGCTCTGTGCTGACAGCTCAGAGCCTGAAGCCTACTTCAGATTCTGTGTCTCCCTCTCTCTGTTCCTCCCCCACTTGCACTCTGTCTCTCTCTCTCTCTCTCTCAAAAATAAATAAAGATTAAAAAAAAATTTTTTTTAAAGAACTCACATTCTCTTCCGACATGAAACATAACCCAAGATACAATATGTTGTTGAGAAAAAAATTAGAAGCCGTACAAAGGGATACATTTCAATCCTATCTCTCTGACCTGAGGCAAATACTTATCTGTTGCTGAATCTCACATTACTCTTTAAAGTTCTAAATGTTAAGTGAGATAATGACATTTCCAAAGCTCCTTATAGCAGTGGCTAGAATATAGTAATTATAAGAGTTAGCTCCCTTCCCTTTTCCTAGATGGCAGAAAATAGATGACAAATGGAAAATTAGAAAGAAATTTTAAGACTTTCATACCAGATTGGAACATTTCACTATAGCCTCACAAGACTATTTCTCCATTCCAAGGAGTAACATCACGAAAGTTTGCAGTGAGATGTGGTCAACGTGGTTTGTATTCACAATAATTGGAATTCTGACCAGTTTATACAGAAAATTTTACATACCGTAAACCCCAGTGATCTCCAGAAGTAAGCAGAAACAATTCTGTTTTGAAATGTAATCTTAGATTATAATTCATATTTTAAAACAATCATACCTATTTACATCATGAACATACATCACAGGCAAACAGGGTCGAAAGGAGAGGCTCTCATTTTTTTTTTTTCTTTTTTAAAAAATAAAGGCTGGGGCGCCTGGGTGGCGCAGTCGGTTACGCGTCCGACTTCAGCCAGGTCACGATCTCGCGGTCCGTGAGTTCGAGCCCCGCGTCGGGCTCTGGGCTGATGGCTCAGAGCCTGGAGCCTGTTTCCGATTCTGTGTCTCCCTCTCTCTCTGCTCCTCCCCCGTTCATGCTCTGTCTCTCTCTATCCCAAAAATAAATAAACGTTGAAAAAAAATTTTTGAAAAAAAATAATAAATAAAGGCTTATCTAGAAATAAACATAATCTTTTCAAAAGTCGGTTTTTCTCACTCCACATACACAAGGGTCCCTCTCATACTGCTTGTTTGTGTGTTTTTGTTTGTTTCCTCTTCTCCAGCATTTGGGCATAATGAATGTCCTGATCCTGGAATACCAATCAACGCACGGCGGTTTGGGGACAACTTTCAATTAGGAAGTTCGATTTCAGTTATTTGTGAAGAAGGATTTATTAAAACCCAGGGAACAGAGACAATTACGTGTATTCTTATGGATGGAAAAGTAATGTGGAGTGGACCAATTCCAAGATGTGGAGGTAAGGGCAATGGTCAGTGAAAATTATAACCCCATCGTTGCAGGATTTTTTACCACAATACCCGGGACTCGTTGTCTCGCCACTTTGAAGAATGAAGAGGTGAACACAAAATGAGCAGCAGGCCAAAATTCCTTAGAATGTAAGATCAGAAAGGAAGAAGAGTAGAAAAGCTCTCTTTACAGAGAGAGAACATTAGAAAGTGAATGCCTGTGACTATAGGCAACATTCGCTGTTGTAGAAGTTCTGGTCAGCACCCACTCCCTCCTTCCCCCTTGTTCCTCCTCAGGTTCTACCTTATTGGCTTGATAGCTCTAGGTGCTGGGTTGTCCATTCCTGATTAGCTCGTTTCCATTGTGTGAGGGTGGTCTATGGCCATACTTCGGTCTTTTGTCAAATTCCTGAGAGAAACCCGAGAGGAAGTAGGTGGGGTCTGTTATGTTCTTAAGAAGAACCTTAGGCCTGGGGCGGTTTGCTGTGGTCAGATACTCCCAACATTGTTACAAAATAGGTGTTTTTCCCCAACCAGGGACCTCAGGCCCTAATCTTTCCCTCTCTTCCTACTGAATCCTATCTTCTTCTATTATACCATCATCATTGTGCACTGGAAACTGTATTTAACCATATATGCATATATACATTAGGTATATGTGTTAAACAAATTACACTTTTAGTTTTTCATGTTAAAATAATTGCTTAGAAACCTTTTAAAAAGTCCCCTTTAAAAAGAACTCTTAATAAAAGGTATACATTAATAAATGGTAAATATTGGTTGCATGTGCAAATTCTCTTTAGTGTACTTCAGAGTTACAGTTTAGTACACTTTCTAGTTTCTAGTCATCTTTTTTCTTGGTATTTTAACTATTTATGGTATTGATATTGAATCTTCAAAAATGTGTTAACAATTATTATTTGCAATAAATTTATGCTTAAAGCAGCCATTATTTAAAATGTGTGCTTTTTGTCAGCATAGTTCACTAAACATTTTTTTTCAATTTTGATTTACTCAATAAGATATAGTCAAGAAAATTCAAAGGAATGTATGTGCGTAATGTATGCGTGTGTGTATGCAACGTTTGAAAGTTTACATCTTTGAATATATACACTTATCTAAAGTCACTAATTATATTGACAAGAAGGAAGGATGATCCTACTTAAAAATAAAATATACCAAGTATAGTTGTCAAATTATTTATTAAACAATTTTTTTTTTACATTTATATATTTTTGAGAGACAGAGCATGAGCAGGGGAGGAGCAGAGAGAGAAGAAGACACAGAATCTGAAGCAGGCTCCAGGCTCCGAGCTGTCAGCACAGAGCCCGTCACGGGGCTGGAACTCACAAACCACAAGATCATGACCTAGGTCAAAGTTGGATGCTTACCTGACTGAGCCATCTAGGCACCCCTATAAGTGTGTCGATTTAGAATCTATAGGTTGTGTATCTGAGGTGTGGAGCTTCATTTAGAATTGTCACATTGGGATTAACATTCTTCTTTTCTCCTTCCACTCCAGTACCAAAGGTTACATATCTATTTTATTTAAAAAGATGTAGAAGGGGACACCTGGGTGGCTCAGCCCATTGAGTGTCCAACTCTTGATGTCAGCTCAGATCATGATCTCACAGTTGTGAGATCAAGCCCCATGTCCAGTTCTGTGCTGAGAGTGCAGTCTGCTTGGAATTCTCTCTCTCTCTCTCTCTCTCTCTCTCTCTCTTTCTCCCCCTCCCCCACTCACACTCTCATAAATAAATAAATAAATATTTTAAAAAAATGATATAGAAGAACTTTTACTAAGGAACAGATAAACTAGAGCCAGGAAACACTTTTTTGCAGATCACCATGTAATGATTAGGTGATAATTTTTAAATAATTACTTCTTTTTCTTGCTCTCCCAATTTTTCTTCTTAACGTGTGTCCAAACTGACAATGAAACTTTATTGTTTTCTTTTTCAATTTCTGGCTGTTAAATTGAGAATGTTTAATGTATAATTTCCAGAAGTATAGCAGACTTCATTGACTAATACAGCCATTACCTACAAATGCTGCCATTCATTGAGTTGAACATTTTCATAATGTCTCGTGATGAACTACTCCAGACCACGCAATTATGCTTTCCTATTAGCCCCTTCAATTAGCACCGCCTCCTCTTCTAATCACTTTCTCATTTGTAATATTAGGGACTGAACTAGATGACTTCACGGTTCTTTTCCAAACCTCAAAGGTTATGAGTTTAGTCGGGGCTACCTTCGCGATGGTTATGATTGTGCTATTGTGTTTTCAAACAACATGACAGGATTGCCCAATAAAAGGCTGAAATTAAAAAAAGAAAAACAGAAAGTAATGTTCATTTTTTCCCATTATACTTTGCCCTTGAGCACATTCATTCCTGAACAGTTGCTGATCCAAACTTGAGGAATCAGTCAGAAAAGCCTACACTAGTATTTGAAGGAAAAGTAGGAGATGGAAGAAAAAAATGGGTTCAGGCCGAAGGAATGCCACTGATTCAATGTACTGGAATGGAGGATAGAGGCTCAGGGTTTGATGATAATAAGAGGGGTGCCAAGCATGCCAGGCTTTGCGAACAATCCTGGATGGATTAAAATTATCCTGTGGCCAGAGGGAAGCCACTTTAGCTCAGAAGTGATATGATCAGAGCCTCTCCCTTCTCTGCCCTAGGAGTTGTATACAGGCCAGTGGACAGAAACCACCTCTGGGTAACTGTTGAGTCTGGTTAGAGCCTCATCTGTCTCACTTGGGTGTTGGTTGAGAAGCTACTTGTTTCCTAGCTGAACGGGGAGTAAAAATAATGAGCTTGACACCAACAAATCTTTTTATGAATCACTGTTTCATTTGAGAGAACAATTTTAGCGAGATTTTTCACTGTGAAAAATAAATGGTATTTAACCTTTAAACACGAGTGAAACAAATATTCTGAACTCTAATTTGGCACGGGCCAGGAGGCCCTTGTGACATCCTAAAAAGAGCTTTGTGGAATTCCCGAAGGAGAGTATTTTTTTTCTGTGTGTATGAGTGAAATTACAGACACTTGGCTCACTTTGCCAGTTTCTGGATTTTATCCCACAGTGGGAACATGACTAACAATCAAGTTGGAGACAGGGAAGGTAGAGTCAGAGTGGGCTGAAAGCGATCTTACCGTGGCACTGGGCCAGGTTACCTGCCATATCCCAGGCCATGTTGTGAGGCAGTTTCCACCCAATAAAGCAGACTGCTGTCAACTCCTGTATAACTAACTCTGGTGGGTGTAATTTCTGAGACTCTAAGATTTGTAAAGATTTCCTTTAGTTTTAGTTTTGCCTCAATTCCACTTAGCTGTGAACAACCAAAGCCTGAGACTAGCCGAGGAAAGCTCATTCTTTTTCTCTCCTAATGTGTTTTCATCGTGGTGGTGGTTCTACCACTCAGCCGCTCCCACTGATGCAAAAAACTATGTCTGGGAGCCCTCTCTGCCCAACTTCTTTGTCCTTTAGACCTGTATTTTGACAGAGAAGTTTTGCTTATTATTTATTGCAATTTATCTTTTGGGGCGTGATCACAGCCTTCAATATATGCTTGCTATTTTAGCTGAAACTTTTTTGTCATCATATTAAATATTTTATATAGGTGAAATACATACTTGTGTATGTTTTGATAAATACAAATAATTCTTTACATTTTATTCTCTCAGAACATTCCAAAATTAAATGCGTTGTTGAAAGTTGCTTAAAATGTTTGGATTGCTATGTGTTAAAATTAGGAAGAAGGAAGTTGCTTGTTTCAATCAGAATTTATAGAGCAAAGGAAGTCAGTATAAAATGTTTTGATAATAAAACCCAGAGTTTCAACCTCTTTAAAGATTGCCCTCTCCCTCCACTACCGCTGCCGCCCCCCGCCCCCCAACACCGTCTATTGCAATTATCTAGAAGTTTAGGCATTTGGCAAATTAGTAATCCATGACAACCAGTCTTCAACTCTAAAACTGTAGAAAATTGTTGAAAAAAGTGAAAGGAAATGTTTTATCAGTCCTAGTCCTTGAATAGGGATTAGTGAGAGGAAAGAGAGACATGAGATCATAATTTGTTGCAGTTCTATGATCCCACAGCTGAACTTGGATTCATTTCAGGGAGCTTAAATACAATTGTGGAACAGAATTGGGTTATACATTTTATTCACTGACCCGAAGTTCACCACTGATGCATTAACTAAGGATAGATTTAAGCTATCTTTGTGAAAATTTGAACCCTTTTCTCTAGAGTGGGTTGACGAAATTCCCTCATGAGAAAGAGAGATTACAGACATTCTAAAGCTTTATGATCTTTCAGTTTTGCTAATGGAAAACAAAACACATTAGTTATTGTAATCAGCATTGATTCAAAATCACTTTGAATTCTACAAACTGTTCGCCTAACTCAGTTTAGTGACAATCAATGACTTCTTCACTTATACGTTAAGACTGTAGCCTGAATATAACTGGCTGTATCTAGGGCCAGTCTCTGCATGGTGTCTCCTTCAAAGGTCTACCTACAGCCCATGAATAGTGTAGACGATTATCATAGGTCTACTTTAATGGGCTGCCATAGGGATTTTCACGATATGCCATGAAAGCTTCCTAAAAATCCTCCTCTTCTGTCTTCACCAAAGTTTCCCCTCAGAGCAGCTACATAAACACCCTCTCTCTTTTGCCCTGTGGTCCCCTCAAGACCCCTCTGCCCTCACATTCATTTTTTTTTCTGCACAGCCCAAACCCCTGTTGGGCACCTGTGAGCCTCCTCACTAAAATTCAGCCCTCAGGAAGTTCAGTTTTCTCTTTAGAATATTTTTCCCTTGGGTTTTCTTCTTTCCACACCCTTTTTCTTTCTCCTAATATGATCAGAATTTTTCTCAGGGGCCTCTGAGGGCATTGTGAGACTCACCACATTTACTTCAAAGTCTCTTCTACAAGCCTAGGTGCTTGGAAATTTGGAAAATGGGGGAAAGGAGCAATCTATTACCGTATTTGGGTTTATTTCTCTCTTCACCTGTGCGTATGAATGTATCTTCTGAAATATGGGTAAGATGTTGCTTTCACTTAATTGTTTTTCTCAAGGGAATAATATGCAACTAGATTTCCTTCATAGTACCAAGCAGGAGAGTCTTTTTCTCAGTAAAATCACATTACTAGTTTCTGGAATGTTCCTTATAATGAATACTGCTATACAGAAGACAAAATTCAAGGTATGATATTTGACTCAGAGAGGTTTCCTTTGTTGGGCTTTGGGAAACTCACTAGTTTCTGACCACCATAATCTGCCTGTCCAAATGCCAGCTCTAAAAGGCTAAGACAGGGGCGCCTGGGTGGCGCAGTCGGTTGGGCGTCCGACTTCGGCTCAGGTCACGATCTCCGGTCCGTGAGTTCGAGCCCCGTGGTCAGGCTCTGGGCTGATGGCTCAGAGCCTGGAGCCTGTTTCCGATTCTGTGTCTCCCTCTCTCTCTGCCCCTCCCCCGTTCATGCTCTGTCTCTCTCTGTCCCAAAAATAAACGTTGAAAAAAAATTAAAAAAAAAAAATAAAAGGCTAAGACATATATTTTCCATACCTTAAATGATCTGAGCATCATTATTTGGCCTTCTTTCCTCATTGTCTATCTTTACCATTTTTAGGTTAAACTCTATTAGTCTGAGTTCATCCTTCTAAAGTATAGCCATAATTAACTTATTTTTTTCTTAGCTTTGATTTGCTTCACCAGATTCATAAGTCTCTTTGTAGTGGGGTTTAAATATATGCTTACTTGGTAAACTGGCTATAAATCAACTCTGACATGTACTTGTTACAGGTGCTTCTGATCCTCCCATCTGTTCATACCTTTTCCTAGTGGAAGTCTTACTTTTAACTGTTTATATGAGGTTACCACATCCCCAGCATATGACGTTCCAGCATTTGAACACAGCTCAAATTCATTTGGATATTCATGTCCTCTAGGGTGGTGAGGCTGACTGCCATTAGATGGAGGTTTTGATGGATCTGAGTTCACAAATAGTACCTAATACCCAGTGCTATAGATCAGGAGTCATAACCTCAAATGCTTACAGGAGCAAGGCAATAACAGAAACAGATTAGATGGGCTAAATAGAACACGCTGCCCTCCTAAGAGGGAGGTGTGGTTTCTCACTTTTTATAGAGACATGGTTACAAATAAGCATTTCTCTTTTTAACATCAATAATAACAATAATGAATAATACAAGAATGATATCATTGACAACTGATGACAGTGTTCCCATTAGTCCTGACAGTTCCTTCATGCACATTAGAAAAGGGCATTTTCCAAGAGGGAAATGGCTTGAACTAGTGATTACCAAGGTCACTTTAATTTGAGATCCAGCAGTAGCAATCAATCCTTTGGGAGTATGCAAGGTCAATGGAGCTGGTCAGGAGATATATACCAACCTCTCCATTTTGAGAAAGCACTCCGGTGTCTCAAAAAATTGGGTGTCCTTTGGACTTACCTAAGAACCATTTTCCAGATAGTGATATCATGAAAAAGTCTTTTGAGTACCTCCTTTTTGTGAATTTGTGTAACACTGCTCAAATGTGATCCTCAACTAGAGTCTAGGCTGGAACACCCTATTCTGAACTAAGCAGTCTCTCCTGGATTGTCATTTCAATCTAGAGTAGTCTCTATAATCTCCTTCTGACTTTGCATTGATATTCTGCTCAGCGCGATTATCATTCATCATTTGGCACTATATATATTTTTTCTAATAGTTTAGCTGCTGGTATGGCTCAGTTATGTGGTATGATTTGATTCAAGGAGACTCAGGAAGTGTCCTAGTTATTCAGGAAGCATTAATAAAGAACAGACATGTTTGCTTTGTTTTTCTTTAAGAGTTAAGATATGAAAGTTTTATGCAGTACAGTAAATAGAAAGCTTCCCAAATACCTTCTTGAGCTGTCTCTTCCCCCATCCTCCCATTCAAGATAGCTGTTACATGTAAAAATCATCTTCATAATCATCATTGTCATTGTATTCATAATCATCATCACCATCTTCATCCTATCTCTCTCTCTCTCATGCTTACATACAGTCCTATCATCACTAAGCAGTTCTCTCCCTTCCTGTTTTCCCTGTCTCAGCCCCATGCCCTTGCTTCCATGTATTTAGTCTCTCTCCTCCACATTCAACCCTTAGGCTAACACGAGACCTACTCATTCCACTCTACTGTGTCCCCAAGAAAGTTCAGCCTGTTCTAATAGTTTTAGTTGAGATTCTATCTCCTTGGAAGGTTGGTAAATGCATTATATCTCATTATAAGAAATTATGCATGAGTTTAAAAAAATAAAAGAGGAGAACGATCAAGTTTTTGGCATATCTTGTCAAGCTATTCTCTGGGTCGCATTTCTACTTTATGAATGCCTGCTTCTGTATTTGCCAGTAATAAACCAGCCAACAAATCCCAAAAGAACTTGAAAAAGATACCATGCCATAAGACAGAATAAAACAAGAAAGTTCTCTTTCTAGGTGTCAAGCAGTGAACACTATGTCATCTAGAGTTTCCTGTTTTAAAAATCAAGACAGTTGGACATAAATTAAGTCTCCTATCTTTGTTGCAGTCATAGAAGGAAACTGTTCCTGAGTATGAGGATTTATTATTCATTGGTGAATGTCATTTTTTAAAGCTACTGAACTCAACTCAGGTAGACTGAAAGATGAGAAGGATTTATTTACAGACCAAAAATGAGAGTTGGGTTAAAATGTATTCATTATTTTGTTATAAAATCTGAAGTACATAACCATTTACTTTTTAAAATCAGATGTTTCTTAATACTTTAGGGTTATAATTATTTAACTGTTCATGGTAAAATAAGTTAGACAATCTAAAATTTATATATTTTTTGAGTTTCATTTTATTAAATATACTACTCAGGCTCATTTTAGTCTCTCTTCCTGGTTTCTCCTCATCCTGATGATCTCTGTTTGTTCTAGAGCTAGGTCTTGAATATTTTCCCCTCTCTATTTCCATTCACTCTACGGGTAACTGTCAACCAGTCTCTAACTTTAAATAATATCTATGTGCTGATGTCTCTCAAATTTACATCACCAGCCTAGTTCTTTGCCCTGAAGTCCAGACTCATATATTCAACTTCCTACTCAACATCTCCATGTAGATGTTTAATAGGCATCTCAAACTTAACCTGTCCAAAACTGATCTGATCTCCCCCTGTCACTCCAAACCTGCTACTGTCACAGACTTTCCCCATCATCATTAATAGCACTCCATTCTTCCAGTAATTTAAGCCAAACTTCTTGGAGTAATTTCTGACTCCTTTCTTTCTATTACAGCCATACATAATCCATCAGAAAAATCTGTTAGCTGTACCTTTGAAATATATTCAAAACTCATCTAGTTCTTACTTATTCCACTGCTGACATCCTGGTCCCAGCAACCATCATCTCTGGCCCAAATTGCTACAATAAGTCCCTAACTGGGCTTCTTCCCTTGTTCCTATTCAGTTCTGTAGAAATGATTTGTTGCCCAATTCACCTATGCTCACTGATTAATTTCTTCATAGTCATTTCTCCACTGAGACTCAGAAGGGTTCTGATGCATACACACTATCTGCATTTCTCCTCATTTTTACCTGGATTATGTCTCCCTTGCTCTCTGAGCTGTAGCTAGCTAACAATAGCTTCTTTGATCTAAAGCAATCCCCTCAACAAAAATGGAAATAGAATATTGGCCTTCTGGATTACATGGTCATGTTCTTGAATATAATTAGGATGTAATACATTCTTTGGACTGCTTTGTAGATAAAGAGGATTACATTTAATGAAATACATTGGAAGAGTCAGATGAGTTGCTATTGGCTCAAAGCTGTTGATTTAATTAAGACACCAAGTTAAGACTAAGTGAAAGAGAAGTCACCTCTTCCTTGTGAAGATTCATAATATTTAATATTATTGCCATTGTAGCCTCCCTGACAAGAAAAAACATTAGGAGCAAAATGTATGGCAAACAAGGTATAGAAGCAAATTTTTCTATAGCTTTGGAATTGGCCACCTAGATGCTCAACCAAGGAGAAAAAAGTTTCAATACCCATTCTATAAAAAAAAAATCATAAAGATAATAATAAATTGAAGTCCAGATACCCCCTTCATGGCTAATTAAGTGTGTTCTAACTAACTCATCTCTCTTAATCATAACTTCAGGCACCCCACTCCCAATTTATATAAGCAGCAAAAAGAAAGCAAGGCAGATCAAGATCTAGATCTATCCATCTATCTGTCAATCTATCTGAAACTGTTGAAGTCAAAAGTTGTTCAGTTTTTCATTTATCTCCCTATAGGAAGGAGGATGCTAGTCTTTTTCTTCTCAATCCAAGTTGAAGGGAAGGGCTTTAGAAGAATCCCTCATAGAGAATGGAGTTGCCTGGGAGAATGAGAAACAAGAATCCCCAGGTGGATATCTGATTATACAATGTAGTACTTGCTGATCTGTCTTCTGTGCTGATTGAACAAGAGTAGGAAAAGTGGTGAAAGCTGACAGACTGAAGACGAGGAAAGCTGTCTAGTTCAAACAATTTGGCAAGTCAGTGATATGCATTTCCTATGCATTAAATGAATACTAAAGAAGGTACCCAAGCTTGGCCACCAACTGTAGGAAACTCAACAGCCTGAAACCATAGGGTATACTGCCAGGGGTAGGAGCAAGGAAGTTACTGGAAAAGGTTGAGCTCCTCCTATAAGAAGCCACCTTCCCCACTCTTGGTCTTTCCAAAGGACACATTTATTCTCATGGAGAACAAATATTTTCCATATCTGACAAATAAAGGCATCGGGGAACAGTCAGGGGTAATGAGAAAAACAGCCATAGCCAGGAAAGACTGACAGCACAATCTGTCCTGTCCTAGTCCTGACACATCACAAGGAAAAGAACCTAAAAGGAAGAGGAAGGAGTCAAGACAAGGGGGGAGACTATTCCAAGTGCTGAAGTGAATGGAGGAATGAATCAGCAAGTTCTGATTCTCCATCAGCACCCTTCTCCCCATCTTCCAAGCCTCTATGGCCACTGCTCAAGGATGGACCTTGGATGGATGGGTGGAGAGAATGAGATAAGAATTTTCCACTGGGCTAGACCAAGTTTTTTAATACTGAAAGTGATGAGAATATTAGAGGATCTGTCCAACATTTTTTTAAGGAGATGGAGATTTGCCAGTGCATGCTTGAAAGCAGCGGAAGGAAGGAAGGAAGGAAGGAAGGAAGGAAGGAAGGAAGGAAGAAAGGAAAGGAGAAGAAAGGAGAAGAAAGGAAAGGAAAGGAAAAAAGGAAAGAGACCATTTCTGTTTTTGTTCCATCAATTTCAGAATGTACCATAAAATGTTTGCTCAAGCAAGAACTTCCTTGCCCTCAGAGGAGAACTTTCTGCATCACTATGGCTTATTCTCATTCTTACTCTCTAATGGGTTATCTGAGAGAATTCTTTCAGTGAATAGGATGGGATGGAAGTCCTTGAAGAACTTTTGGGAGAAAAGGCTGAATCCACATGCCTGATGAACTTTCCCTTTGAGTATAAGAGTTTTTTCTCTTGAACTCAATTAGCTTCAAATGAAAGGAAACCCTTCTCATTCACAGATATTGCATTCTCTTTGGAGGGACTTCTTTTGAGGGAGCAATGAGAGTGACAATCCAAGGCATAGATCAGAATTTATTTGTGGTTCTCATTGAGAGAATGTGTATACATCTAAAAATAAACCCCACTTTTAATTATGTGTTTATGTAGTATTAAATTCCATCCTCCTGGAGAGCTACCCTAGAGAAATGGAAGTACTAACAATCTGCAAGGTTTTGCTCCCACTGTTGGGGTGGGGGAGAGGGGGATGAGTCTGAGAGAAGGGATAAAGGGGCAATGGAAGAAGGTGCAGAGCTGTGCCTGTTTCTCTGTAACCCTGGCCCTTTAATTTGTGTGTTTCTGGTTTCTCTTTTTATCCTAAATTCAGACCCAACATGTTTCTCATTATTTTCTTTGAAACAATACCCAACCTCTCTGAGGTTGAAGAGAGTCAGTGATTACTTCCCATACCTATATCCCCAAAGCCAGGTAGGGTGGGGAGAAGGATGGAAACATCAGTGTTTGATAACCTGGATGTGGTATCTAGATTTTACCATGCACAGCTGCACAGAAAGGCTATCTCTCAGACCAAATGTTAGAATACTCACTTTGTAATTTCACTTATAGCCAAACCCCTGAGATCAAAGCCATCTCTTCCCATCCACAAATCCCTTGTGAGCACCTAACTGCCGCTTCTCAGATGAAAGAGCGTCTCCTGCTGTGGAACACTAAACATTATCTGAATTTTATCTGAATGTAGGCTGAGGCACTTTTGACTCTTTCATACAGGTCTTAAAACATACTGGCTATTTTGAATTTGTCCGTTCTACTTAAAGCAACACAGAAATGAGTCAGCACTCCAACGCAAATTATTTATAACAGACTTTCTTCAGACCTTAGAGAAATAAAAGTAGATAAATGAACTATGCCTACTTTATATTGGTCATGCATGCCCTGTTTTTATTGCCAAAGACAAGGGGGCTTAGAGGCAACAATCTGTATTTCACTAACAGATGCAAAACACCTCTTTATCTCAGGAACCTGAGACATTATCCAGGAGAATCTTGACGCCACAGACCGGTCATATCTTAGATTTGGTCAGTGGTCTATGGGCTAACAGCAGCAAAATGGCCTGTGAAGACAGGGTGGGGGGAGGATCATGTTCACAATGGAGCTTTCTGGATCCCACCCTATAATTACTAGAAGTGTATTCTGGAAATATGCATTTAACAAGTTCCCGAGGTGCCCACTAAGTTTGGAAAGGCTTCAAAAGGAGTAACCACTGCATAAAACCATGACGTCTTCTCCTTCTTCCTCCAAAAAGTGTAAGCTTCAGACACACAGAACTATTGGACTCTCCCTCATACACATTAGTATTTCTCACTTCCTAACTCTGCCCTTTCTGTCCAACTCTCCCTATCTTCTATTCTTGTTCTTCTTCTTGTTCTTGTTCTTCTTGTTCTCCTCCTCCTCCTCCTCCTCTTCCTCCTCCTCCTCCTCTTCCTCCTCCTCCTCCCCCCTCTCTTCCTCCTCCTCCTCTTCCTCCATCTTCTCCTTCTCCTTCAATCTAAATTCACTTCTGACAAAATTGCCTTTAAGAATTCTTTCCATTTAATGTCCTTAGGATGTTATCTGACCCTGCCTGTGTTGCTAGACTGTCTACCCAGTTTAAGCATGTACTTGGTACTGCATGTTAGCTGTGTCTGTTTTCTTTATAGAGTGTGTGTCTCTTTTTTTTATTTTATTTTATTTTTTAATTTTATTTTTTTCCAACGTTTATTTATTTTTGGGACAGAGAGAGACAGAGCATGAACGGGGGAGGGGCAGAGAGAGAGGGAGACACAGAATCGGAAACAGGCTCCAGGCTCTGAGCCATCAGCCCAGAGCCTGACGCGGGGCTCGAACTCACGGACCGCGAGATCGTGACCTGGCTGAAGTCGGACACTTAACCGACTGTGACATCCAGGCGCCCCAAGAGTGTGTGTCTCTTGAGGGCAGAGGAAATATCACATGAATATGTTTTTTAATTTTAGCACCTGGCACAATATCTTATATATAGTAGAAGCTAAACATCAGGCTCTGAGCTAACAATGTAAAGCCTTGTTGGGATTCTCTCTCTCCCTCTCTCTCTGCCTCTTTCTCTCTCTCTCAATGTAAATAAATAAACTTTTTTTTTTTTAATGGTGTTGCTAGAATTTCACATTTGTATTAAAAAATCTTTGGGTTGAATATTCTTTCCCCCTAACCATCCATCTTTGTCTTCATCAAATCTACCTTAAAGAGAACAAGATATGTTTAATTAAATGTCTCTTATAAAAAGGAATCCAATACATCTATCTTGGAAATAGTGCCTTATTTGGAATTTTAAGATTCAAATTCGAATCTCATCTCTGCCACTACCCAGGTCTGTGTTTCTTGTGAAGTTGTGTTTCATGCTTTTTTCCTCATCTGCAAAACTGGCAAAGGAAAGAAACCAGCATTTTTATGCTACAAGATTATTAAAGAATCAAATTAAGTAACATATATAAAAACATACTCCAAAGTGGAACACATGTCTCTCTTAGTTGGTATGGCAGAAATATGTAGCTGTTCATCTTTAAGCTGTGTTACCCTGTTCGTTATATAGAATTGTAGATGGGGAAACAGTTACCCAGCTGAAGGACTTCTCACAGCTTCCTTTGCAGTTAGATATGACCGTGTGAGTAAGCAGAAGTAGTATAAATAACGTGTAGGCCATGGTTCATAAAAAGCATACACAGACTGGTCTTCCACACTCTGTTTCCTTTCCGGCCAACTGAAATGGAAATAACCTGCAAGGCACTCTAGGAAGTCACACATTGAAAGTGGCCAACCCTTTCTCGTCCTGTGTCATGAGAGTTTGGTTGGGGGGGGAAGGCTATCTTGCTAGTAGAGTGATCTCATTATACTGCCACATGATTGTGTCAAAGAAATATTTCACCAGAGTTAGAGGCAAGGAGGATGTATGACTTTATTCAAGACTATTGCAATAGAAATTGAACTCAGTTGCACTGAGGGATGGTTTAAGGGCTGAGGTGGGCTAGTGGAAAAGTATTGAAGGAAGTTAGGTGAGTCGTCTGGAGTCTTAAGTCTGTCTACAGTTCTGTCAATTTGAAGGCCATTTTGGTCAGGTGAGAAATAAACTATTTTGTTAAGCTATTAAAATCTAGGTGTTTATTTATTTTACCAGCTACAGATATCTTAATCTAAACAGTTAAAGGAGAGAATGACCCAAGCAGAAATAGTCCATCCCAGCCTTTGCCAAAATGCAGTGATATAATAATGAGTATCGGTCAATACCTACTTAATTTGATTAAATTAAACTATTTTTTTTTCAAAAGGTTGCATCTTAAACCACCTTTTAATTTTTTTACCTCTACCCATTCACCTTTATCTTCTACCTGCATTAAAGCTTTAGCATTAGTCTGTGTTGAAAATGATGCCCAATATAGACAAGATCTCCAGATTCTATTTTCTATTTTTTCTTGTGATATTTCACAAACCTTTTAGCCTCAGCATCAAATCTTATTATCTCTCTATGTAAGATTCCATCCTGTTTTGTGCTCCCCATTATGGGAGTGGAATCACCATCCATCCATTACAAGCCAGGGGCCCAATGACCAGTTGAGATTTCATCTTGCTTAGTCATTGCATGTAATTAATAAATGCTTTTGAGTCTACCTCCTAAATATCTCTTGCAGTCAGTACTTTCCTATTGCCATCATATCTCAGCGTCTGATGATACCTTCTCTGCATAATAGTATATGATCTCATCAACTCCATATGTATTGCCCTTAGTCCACTTTACATACAATTGCCACTTAAATGAAAATCTTTTTCTTCGTGTGTGTGTGTGTGTGTGTGTGTGTGTGTGTATATGTATATATATATATATGTATGTATGTATCCTTTGTCTATAATTTTTCAATTGCCTGTGGTTGACTTTCCATGATATAGCTTCCCAGGTCTTTTTCTACCTTTTTTTTTTTCCCTTTAATGTCCCATCACTTCTTGGTTCCCTAAGAAAGATAATGGCATTGCTAAATATTGTGCTAACCTAACTTTCTACTCTTTTGGAAACATTGTTATGCCTATCTCTCTCTTTCCTCCTGATGAACCTGACTCATCCTTGAAGGCTCAAATTAAGCAGATTCTCTTCTTTGAGGACTAATTCATCCCCTTTTCCAGACCCCTGCCCCATGAACATATCTTTTTTTTATAGAATTTATGACATGCTTACTTTATGTTTCTGTGTTTTGCATGTGAGAAGTGTGAGGAAGGCAAATTGCCTCTGTTCAAATCCTTGCTGGCTGAGATGTAAAGGGAAAGAAAATTCTTCTCTACCCATTAATTCTCCAACTGGACTAAGAATTACATTTACATGAGACAGATTAACAGGAGGAAAAAAAAAAGTTTTATTACATGTGCAAGGAGGCCAAGTAATGAAATTGAAACCTAAGGAAATGATCAAGGCAGGTAGTTTATATACTTTTTCTACAAAGAGACAATGAATCTCTGAGGATTTGGCAGAACAAAGAAAACTTTGGGAGCTTCAGTTGGTAAGAAATTCTAAACAGAATTTAGACCGGGGTAGTAAATTAACAAACATTATTTATTCAGCCTCCTTGGCTGTAAATTTACCATCTCTGGTGATAAGGATATCTCTCTACCTCCCGGTACAGGGAAGGTACTCTTCATGTGGGAGACTTATTTCTTGCTTTCAGGGGGACAGAGAGGAGTCTGAGTGTCCTTGAACGGACAGTCTATTAAGTAACATTTCTTCAAAATAAGCAGTATGCCAAAGAGGCTCATCTCGGGGTGGTCTGCCTTGACCCCACATATGCAAATTATTTAAATACACATCTAGCTTTCTTTTTTTCCCCTACAATAATAGTACATATGGCTAGATTTTTCTGAGCCTCATATAAAATAATTCAAAAACTTTTCATGCAGTTCCTGGCACACCCAATAAATGTTATTCAGTATGTTTATGTTATGTTAGTCAGATGTTTATTCAATAAATTTTAATTAGTACAAGTAATACGAATACCACACAAACATATCCCTGGCACACAATTGTTGGCATGACTAAAATATGAATGCATAAATGACGAATGAGTGAATAAGTGAAGGGGACTTTCAAAATACTTTGTGTGGTCTTGATCTCCCTGCTTTGTGTATATTCCAGTTTCCCTTATTCGGACAAGGATTAGTTACTGTTTTTTACAGAAATCTGTCTCAGATTGTGTTGTCTTTATACCCAGAGGTACATAATCTGATCTTAGTTGTTAAATGTGTAAGCATTTAGTACATCTCAATAGCTACATATTTATTTTCAGAATAATATTTTGGGAAATATTTGGGGAAAAAAATTATAAGCTTCACTTAAAAACTGATTTCATGGATATTTTTGTTCAGGGCAAGTCTAAAAATGTCATTTAAGTTAAAATATAAGTGAATCTATATGAAGAAAGTTATTCATTTAATATAAGCTATGCATGGATATTGCAAAATTATGAGGTGTAGGCCATTGTCTTATTACCTTTGGGTCTGTATGGTTATCCCCTTTACAGTTAAGTTTCTCTTTACAAGTTCAAATCTTTGTTACTAATATTATTAGTAGCTCTTTGCTCCAAAGCTCCCACTCCCTCACATGCACGCATATGCTCTCTCTCTTTTTTCCCTATATTCTATACTTCTGTCTGTTTCAGGTAGATTTCTACATCTCTTTTCTCTATACTTGATCTCCCTTATTTTTCCCTGCATTTTGTCGTCTCCATACTCTGCTGCTCTGGCTACACTGGGGCTTCTCCTTGTGCACATCCCCCTGCCACCTGCCTGCTAGTCACTATGATCATGAGGCTGGTCCTGACTGATCTGCACTGAACACCTGTCTCTCTCGCGCGTTTCACACCTTCTCGGGGAGTCTGTTCCCATACTTTTGGAATAATAATTTTGGGGAGTTTCAACCCTGTGTGTAAGAGAGACAGGCTGCTTCGGAACATGTCATAAGTTAACTAGAAGACATACCTTTTAACAGGGTCATCATTCAGAAAATTCCTTTCAGGGAGCTGACAGTAACCACATTTTATGTTACTCCGTTGCTTTGAAGCCCTCTCCTAACTGCCTCACTCATACTTTGGAGAGAGGGACCAGCTAAAATGCTTCTGAGTATTTTACTTTTTAATCCTTTATGGCCCATTACTCAATTGTTAATTTTATGACTGACTGCCTCTTTTAACGATGATTATACTGAAGTGCACAAATCCTTGCCTAAAACAATATGAGTCCATGACATATTTAGGATTTCTGTCAGAAATTCTCCATAATTCTAGGACCTTCTCTCACTAATATACTTTACTCTGTCTTTTAAAATATGGTAATTTAAGTGGCTATTATGCACATAATTTTATTTTTGAAATACAAAATAACCCTACAGGAAACCTAATTATGAGTCATTGTAACAAAGAGGAGTAAATAATCCTCATGGAAATGGTCTCCTTTGAAAGCTTTTTAGGAAACAAAATTAAGATCTACTAAGGAAGAAAATCTATCTTTTTTAATGTTTATTTTTGAGAGAGAGAGAGACAGAGCACAAGTGGGAAAAAAGGCAGAGAGAGAGAGAGAGAGAGAGAGAGAGAGAGAGAGAACCAAAGCAGGCTCCAGGCTGTGAGCTGTCAGCACAGAGCTCGATGCAGGACTCAAACCACAGACCACGAGATCATGACCTGAGCCAAGTTGGACACTTAACCGACTGAGCCACCCAGGCACCCCAGAAGAAAATCTAATTTTATCTGAAAGATTTTCTTTTGCATACAAATAACAAATTTTGGCAATTTCACATAAAAATGCTTTTCTTAAATGGATATTTATAGTAATGCTGCGTTCCTAGGCCAATTTATAAATATTTCCTATTTTATTTGGGTTGTATCAAATTATTTCAAAAATGAAAACTAGTAAAAATAGTGTCTGGAGCAATAGATTTTAGAAATTTTGTAAGGTAAAACAAAAAGAAATAAGTAAACAACAAAACATATAAACAAATGGGATAAAGTTTAAATGGAACTATTTAAGAGAAAATAAAAATATAACCTAGTAAGTCTTTGGGAATGCTCTCTAATATGTTGAAAAGCTAATAGTATATATTTGATCTTTTTTCTTTCTGAATAATTTTTAATAATTCAAATACTCTTTGCTCCATGTTTTGTTTTCTGTGTGTATGTCCTGAAGGTATGGAGTAGGTTAAGGTAGCTGGGCTGCAGAGTAAAGTAGAGAAGTTGAGTGTAGGCTAGAGAGCATAAAGAACAGCTAGATGGGCAGGGCCTTATGTGTCAACAGGGATGGAAGCCATTGAAGGGTGTGGTCAGATTTGAGGTTTAAAAACACCACTCTGGTTATAGCATAGAGATTATAGCATAGAGGATAGTTAATGTAGATGAAAAGGCCAGTTAGAAGGGTTAGTTATGAGGGTGTACTGCAGAGATGAGATTATGATATGATATTTTTTTTAATGTTTATTTATTTATTTTGAGACAGAGACACCACAAGCAGGGGAGGGTCAGAGAGAGAGGGAGAGAGAATCCTTGTTGTCAGCACAGAGTTCAATGTGGGGCTCAAAGTCACAAACCCTGAGACCATAACTTCAGCCGAAATCAATGGTCACCCAACCGACTAAGCCACCCAGGCACCCTGTTATGATAATTGACACTCAAATGGCAACTATACAGATGAAAAAAACAAGAGATTGAGGATAGGTTGGCTATGAGAATAAATGGTAAGGATTAAAGAAAAATGAAAATGCTTACTTCTAGCTTCCTGGTTTATGCAACTCTGTGGCTGGTGATTTCATTTACCCGTACTGGGAGATAATGGGAGAGGACCAATTTTGAGGTCCTGTTTTGTAAAAAAAAAATAACTTGAAAGTACTTTTAATAAGTACTTATTAATAAGATTTAATAAGCCTAGTGTACTTTGAGGAGTTGCTTTTCTCTGGACCGGGTTTATTCGTCTCCAAAATGAGGCATTTACCCCAAAAGACCCAATCAGTACCTACTCGAATTACAATGTTATCATTGTGATTTCAATTGTGTATAAATTTACAGAAAAGCAGAAAATGATATACTTGAAATTGTAAACTGAGGATTTGAGTCTGGTGTTAAAGGAAAACCGATGAAAATAGACGTCTAGGGAAGGGGATGGTATAATGAAACTGTAATTTGAAGGATATTATTCTGACAGCTGGACTGAAGCAAGAGAGAAATCAGTGGATGGGAAATCAGGGAAGAGGCAGAATCAATGAAGGCCCAAATTGTAGTAGGGACTCTGGAGTAAGCAAGATTAGAGTTTTAGGCAGTGTGTAGCATGAATTAGCAGTATTTGATAATGTAAGTCAGAAAATGAAAGGGAGACAAACTAAAACTAACAATTTACATTGTTTTCAAGCTTTGAACGTGAAAATGATGGAGACACAAGCATGTATTTATTTATTTTTTTTTTAAATTTTTTTTTTTCAACGTTTATTTACTTTTGGGACGGAGAGAGACAGAGCATGAACGGGGGAGGGGCCGAGAGAGAGGGAGACACAGAATCTGAAATAGGCTCCAGGCTCTGAGCCGTCAGCCCAGAGCCCGACGCGGGGCTCGAACTCACGGACCGCGAGATCGTGACCTGGCTGAAGTCGGACACTTAACCGACTGCGCCACTCAGGCGCCCCCACAAGCATGTATTTAAAGGATATTGTTAGGACACTTGAGGATATTGAGTTTATCTGACATGCTGAGTTCATAACTATGCCATATTTCAAAAAGTAAACTAATTTTTCTAAGAAAAATAATCATTCAGCAATAGAAGGACCAGATGTAGTTTTGCCTTCAAAAAGTTATTAAATAGAATTTACAAAGTACATGCAGAAATTTATTTTAAAAATTATAGTTTCTACTAATAATACTTTCTACAACTTGTTATAAAAGTTCTATTCTTACTTATTCTCTGATTTCATTTTTCAGCTCCATGTGGTGGCCATTTTTCTGCACCCAGTGGATTGATTCTCTCACCAGGATGGCCAGGATACTATAAAGACTCTCTGAACTGTGAGTGGGTGATTGAAGCTGAACCCGAACACTCTATCAAAATTACATTTGAAAGGTCTCTACCAATATTTTTCTACCTTTAAAAAAGTACATGTTATCTAAAACAATAGTCGGCATTATCCATTTTATTTACTAAATCAATGTATAGTTTTATTGTAATAGTTTCTGTGCCTTGAGTGCTTCAGACATTTGTCCCCTTTAACCTTTCAGCCTGTTGTCAAGTTGATTTTCTATTTGTTCAATGTTTTATCAGTACTATTGAGATATGAAAGGTGGGCCAAATATGGCACACTATCTAAATATGAACATGGGGCCCTTAACTTAATGTGTTTAGCTGTCCTATATATTTTTTTAATTAAAAAAATTGTTTCATCTTTACTTTTGAGAGAGAGACTGAGAGAGACAGAGTGCAAGCAGGGGAGGGCTGAGAGACAAGGAAACACAGAATCTGAAACAGGCTCTGGGCCCTGAGCTGTCAGCACAGAGCCTGACGTGGGGCTCAAACCCACAGACTACGACGTCATGACCTGAGTCAAAGTTGGACAATTAACCAACTGAGCCACCCAGGTCCCCCATATTTGTCCTGTATTTTAAAGGGCCTGTGTTTTCTGCTGTATTTCAAAAGGCAAAATTGTTGTAAACACATTTGAATTTATACTGTATTACAGCCTCAGGCACTTAAGCACACTACCCACATCCCTACACCTACAATTCCTTCAAAAACATGACTGTGTCAAATTCATGTGTATTAATGGTTGGCCAGTTGAGGATATTTTTTCCTAAGAAAACTAATCTTACTGATCAAATAATCTATACCATGAAAGACTGTATTAACTATTACAAAGTTAAAGAATGAAACTTCAGGTCTTTGCTTGGATCAGTATTCACAAATGGAAATGGACACATTTATAAAATTTCCTAATTTTATTATTGACTCCCCTCATCTTCCAACCCCTTTATTTAACAGAATAAGGGACCAGGGCACCTTGGTGACTCACATGGTTAAATGACTCTTGATTTTGCCTCAGGTCATGATCACAGGGTCTTGGTGTAGAGACCTGCTAAGATTCTCTCTCCCTCTGCCCCTCCCCGACTAGCCCTTACACTTTCTCTCTCTCTCTGTCTCAAAAATAAATAAATAAATAAATAATAATAATAATTTTGAAAAAGTTACCTTTGTAAGCTTTGTAGTCACACGGAAATCATACAAATATATAAATATAGCAGAATTATGCTGATGATTGAATTTTACAAACATAACATGATCCTTCCCTAATTCAAGAGGGTCTCCAGTGAATTAATCTATCCACACTAGTGTTAAAAGTTGAAAAGAAAACAAATTCTATTTGACAGATGTTAGTATTAAACATTTCACATGAGACCATCCTACCTGACTATAGCCCACAAACTTTCTTACAACTGTATTAATTTGCTAGGGCTGTCATAACAAGATACCACAGACTAAGTATTTTAAACAACAGAAATGAATCTCCTCACAGCTGTGGAGGCTGGAAGTCTGAGATCAAGGTGTCAGCAGGATTGTTTCTTCTGAAGTCCTTTGTCCTTGGTTTGTAAATGGCCATCTTCTCTCTGTCTTCACATGGTCTTTCCTCAGTGTGTCTGTTTCCTAATTTTCTCTTCTTACAACGATAGTGTTCATATTGGACCACCCATATGATCTCATTTTACCTTAATTATCTCTTTAGAGGAACTTTTTCCAAAGATAGGCACATTATGAGGTACTAGGGATTAGGACTTCACATATGAATTTTAGGGGGACACAAATCAGCTCATAACAATGACTTACACACTAAAAAAAAAAAAAAAAGTTTATATTTAGAGGGGCGCCTGGGTGGCTTGGTCGGTTAAGCATCTGACTCTTGATTTCAGCTCAGGTCATGATCTCACGGTCCTGCGAGGAAGTCCTGAGTCAGGCTCTGTACTGGGCCTGGAACCTGCATGGGATTCTCTCTCCTTCTCCTTTTCTTGGCCCCTCTCCTGTTCACTAGCTCGCTCTCCCTCGCTCTCGCTCTCTCTCTCTCTCTCTCTCTCAAAAGAAAAAGTTTATATTTAGAATACTTTGGCAGAGTTTTTGTGGTGATGTTGAAACCATATCCTTTATTCAGAGATACAGCTTGCATTGCCATAGCAATTTTAGTGAAAATCATACTATTTATTCAGAATCAAGTCTTTATCAAATAACAGTGTTCCATGAATGTGGGACCCAAATTACCAAACTTACATTATTACACAGATTTTTATTCTGTTTGGAATATACAATATGACATAATAATATAGATCATATCATTGAATAATTTAAAAAAATTATATTGATTTGTTTCTAAGAATTCACTTTCTCTACCTCCCAGCTGACTCAAATTATAGATGACTTTAAAAATAGCTTATATTCATTGTGTTATATTCAAGTCTTAAACACTATATAAACATAATACTATCACTAGAAAATTCATTTAGGTTTTATTAACACAAAGTGCATTATTCCATTGAAAAGCACCCCCTGGTTTACTAGTGTGAGTCATTAACCATCATTAAATAAATAAATAATATCTGATATCTTTCAGCCCTAAGTAGGCTGAGTTGCCAACTGGAGAAGCAGATTGCAAAGCGATGCTTATAATTCAGAGCACCACACTTGTGACTTTTGATTTTGTACTTTTGTTTGAAGACACATTTTCTCTGTCCGAAGTTTTTAACATGTATGTTGTATCCCTCCCAATAGGCAGTTACATGGGCCTCTTTGCTGCTTGCCTATCTTGTGTAGATGTCTTCAGAATTATCTAAAGTGAACTCATGTATATCACGGCCTATATTCTATTTTTTTAAATGTTTATTTACTTTTGAGAGAGAGAGACAGAGTGTGAGTGGGGCAGAGGCAGAGAGAGAGGGAGACACAGAATCGGAAGCAGGCTCCAGGCTCCGAGCCATCAGCCCAGAGCCCGACGCGGGGCTCGAACTCACGGACTGTGAGATCATGACCTGAGCCAAAGTCGGATGCTTAATCGACTGAGCCACCCACAGCCTATATTCTAAATTAGACTATCCCAGACTTAACTTCCTGGTAAAAAACTCTTCTCAGCAATTTTTATAAGCTGTAATACCAGTTAAATAGACAAAAACCCAATTTAATTTTGGTAAATATAGTTACTTAACACTTTTTACTCTGCCTCTTTCTTACTCAATTATCTGCTTACTGAGACACAAATCCTGTAAGTTAGTCTGTAAGCAGGCATTAGCCTGAAAAGTGATTGTCATTGCTAGGATTTGTGCACAGCAACAATGGACAATTCTGTAGGGGAAACAGAACAGGCCTTGGTGAGAAATGATTCCTAGAGCCCAAAAATCTTCCCTTGAGCACCCCTGAGCAAGTCTTATCAACTGTGCCTCTTTTCTTGGTCCCTAAATCACACTCTGAAGTAAATTTTAAACCTCCTAGCTCCTTCACCTCCTTGTTATCAATGTCTGTGTGTAATATAATACACATACACACACATATACAAATATATGTATATATATGCATGTATGTCATTCCTTGTTAATTAGCTCAAACACTGAATGAATTAAGAGTTAGAAATGCTTTAAGAATTTATTGATGTTATTTTCACTATTTTAGAATAGACAGGGTGTAGCTGTATCAGTATATTGCTTTTGAATTTTACTTTTTTAAAAGAATTTTACTTTATAGTTGTGTAAAGTTATATAAAACTGAAATATTCATTTGGCAGCTTGAGTCCTCTATCTACCCTTCCTTCCTGCACACACACATATACACACACACAAACCCATTAGATTCTTGAGTTGGAGCTATTTGAAAGCAAAATTATTTAAATATCTTCCTCCATTTCTTCCTTTCTGAAGCTCCTTTAATGGTATAAGATTTTGCTCTAGGGTTATCTGTAGTCATTGTGCTTGGTCATAAAACTGGTTTCTTTAAAATAATCCACATCTTGGGGTGCCTGGGTGGCTCAATCGGTTAAGCGTCTGACTTCCACTCAGGTCATGATCTCACTGCTCATGGGTTCGAGCCCTGTGTGGGGCTCTGTGCTGACAGCTCACAGCCTGGAGCCTGTTTTGGATTCTGTGTCTCCCTCTCTTCTGCCCCTCCCCTGCTCACGCTCTGTCTCTGTCTCCTTCAAAAATAAGTAAACATTAACAACAACAAAAAAAAAAAAAAAAAAAACTAAAAAAATCCACATCTTAAGTAGCTGTCAGATGGTAAGGAGTGTGTCAGTAGTGAAGCAGTGAGCAAGTGACTTCATCGAGTTAAAAAATAAGTGAGAAGTTTATTCATTAAGTGAGAGGCATAAAATAGTCACCTTGAAATCAGAAATATGTACATCTATCACTTCCTTGTTTACTGACCCTAGAATATCTTGGTGCTTCATTTTCCCCGTAAGATTGTTTTGAGAAACAAGATATCATCTCTGAGGTAGCAAACAAGAATTACATTCTTGAAAAACCAAATTCCCTTCTGATTTCCAACCAAGCTATTGTAAGAACATTGGTTGTGGTGTGCATGGGTGGCTCAGTCAGTTGGGCGTCCAACTTCGGCTCAGGTCATGATCTCACAGTCCGTGGGTTCGAGCCCCGCGTCAGGCTCTGTGCTGACAGCTCAGAGCCTGGAGCCTGCTTCGGATTCTGTTTCTCTCCTCCTCTTTCTGCCCCTCTAATGCTCATGCGCTGTCTCTCTCTGTCTCTCAATAATAAAAAAATGTTAAAAACAAATTTGAAAAAAGAGAACACTGGTTGCAAACTCTTTAATAGTTTTTGTCATTCTGAGAATACTTTTCATAGAATTTGGTTCCAAAGAATGAAAGTTATGTCATTTGCTTTCTAATACCTAGGAATAACTTAAGTTAATTTGGTTCGAATGAAAATTTAACCAAATACTATGATGAAGATGGTGGCATGGCTATTTTCCTACATTCTCAAATGTAGCAATTGTTTAGATTTAATTTACAGGAAAAAAGAAAGAACTAAAATATTATAAATCTATTAGCCGTTAGTTGGCTTCTTGAAATTATCTCAAGTACCTTAAGTCAATGAAATCTTAAGAAATCAAATTGTCTATCAAGTACAAAACAAAACAGTAATGCCAAATAACCTATGTGGTTTTCTAACTGTTTATCTCTTCTTAACATAGCCAAACAGTTTGCAAGTCTCATTTTCAGATCTGCAGAGGAATTTTGCTTTCTTTCTTCCAACAGTTTGTAAATTTTCTCAATATTTGCCGGCTTCTAAATGAACTCATTTCCTGTTTATTAATCATCCTAAGTCTGTCTTTCTATCCCTTTTCTTGTCTTCAACTTCTAGACCACAGCCATCAGTATCAGTCTTCCAGACAGCAACTGTTTTTTTTTTTTTTTTTTTTTTATTATTTCTAAATTAATGAGGACTATTTCAATTTGGTCAGAATGGGTTTGGATTACATCAAGAATGTTTTTAAAAGACAACAAAAATTGAGTAAGATAAGGTTGATTTCATTTTGAATTTCATCTAGTGGTTCCATAACATTTGTTTATGAATAACACTAACTTTAATGTCATAAACAAATGAACACTAGATTGAGACAATTTATGAGGAATGTGTACAACTATCTTGAAACACAAAATGAAAGAAATTCAGATTATTGCGTAACCCTAATTCATTTCCCTTATTATTGTAATGTATTTTTATAATTCCCTGAGGCGAATCTGTGATGATTTTCCTTTTAAGGATTCATTCCTACTGAACATTGTTCTCTACATCACCAGTTAATGCTGCTATTCTATTAAGACTTGTCTCTTTAGGTTTCAATTCAGAGTAATCTCTGACTCTTCTGTGCATTTTAATTTGGTTATCATCAGCTGACTAGCTATCGAAATGAAACTCCAGTTTTAATACTGCAATAGACTGACTACAAAACAACCAAATAATGGATTCACAATGTACCATTGTCTGATCATTTACTTAAAGGACATAGTGTGTTCCTATATATTTCCTATTCTAAATTGTATTATTGGAAAAGTTATTTTTAGACCAATGCAATATATTCCATATTACAAAATAAAGACTAAGATAAGCTTATGAAATTCATTCATTTTACTAAGTATATTGCTTAACAGGATATAAAAGTGGTACAGATGGAAAAATATTTCAATTGCACTTCTTAAATAGTATTGAATTGTACACTTAATTTTTACTAATTATATGCTGTATTTGTAATTGTATTTTATAATGAAATAAAGTTTCTGGTTTTTAGATTTTTCCATTCAATTGTTTGGACCAGGTTTTGAGTTTTCTTTTGTTTTGTTATTTGAAGAATAATGTAGTTTAATTTTGTAATACTGGACAAGGCTGGCAAGTGTACAGTAAAGTAATCTTTCAAAAGTTGATGGGCATTGTAACTAAAAATTATTTTTAAGAGTGTACTGGAGACAACTAGTTACCAAAAATGCATTGGAAGACACATTTTAATTTTTTTAAGTTTATTTATTTATTTTTGAGAGTGAGAGAGAGAGAGAACAAGTGTGCAAACAGGGGAGGGGCAGAGAGAGAGAATCCCAAGCAGGCTCCATGCTAACATCACAGAGCCAGATGCATGGCTCGAACTCATGAACTGTGAGGCAATGACCCGAGCCAAAACCAAGAGCCACCCAGGTGCCACTGAGCCACCCAAGGTTCATGGTAAACACTAAAGTATCTAAGTATATTGAATACTTTGTATAAAATTGGTAACAACCATAGAGTAAAGAAAGATATTTTTGTCTTTAAAATATATTAATTCTTTCATTTATCCAATAAATATTTGAGTGCCTGCCATATGCAAAGCATTGGCAAATACAGACACCGTTTGACCTTGTGGAATATATAGACTCTTAAAGCAGACCCCTATCAAACAAGCAAACACAACCATGATTGGTATCACAAAAGGTGCAATAAAATGAAGCAATACAGTAGGGAAACTAACCTACACTGATATCAGGGAAAGGCTGCTTCTGGACATATTTAAGCTGAAAACTGGAGGTTATGTAGGAATACATTGGTAGAAAAAGAATTTCCTGGGCTGCAGGATCATCAGGGACAAGGCAATAACTTGCTCAATTTTCCATGATTCCAAGTAAAGTTTTTCCACGGCTAAGATTTCTGATTTCCAGTTCAGAATGTTGTACAATCTTGAAGTGCGGGAATGAACACAAAATGTTATTTTGTTGATAGTATTTATGCATGTTAAAATATTGTTGATCTGTGTTGATTACAATTTATAAAAATTACGTCTTCTAAAAGAATTGAAAATGATAACAGTAACCACCACCAGAAATCTAAAAATACAACTGACCAGCTTTTCATGGCTTAGTATAGTCATTAGGGAGAGAGAGACTTGGGTTTGAACCATTTAAGTTCTGCAGGCCTCAGTTTTGTTACCTGCAAAATGAGTATAATAAGGGCTCACTTACTGGGTTAGTTTGAGGCTTGGATAGATGAATGTAGATAAAATATTTAGCAAGAGCCTCAAGCACTTAGTGAACATCGACTACATCATCATTATTGTCATTACCTACTTATAATTAGAACCAGTATTTTGAAATTTAAAAAAAAAACTATTTTTAATGGACAAAATAGACTTGTCAAAAAAAGGACCACTCTAATAAAGCAGAAGTCGGATTTGAAATCTATATACAATTGCTATGAGAATCTGATTATTTGATTGAAGATAAATATAAATCACATAGTTTTCCATGAAATGAGGAAGATAAAAGAAAAGCAACTCCTGAAATATGTGTGGTCAATGAAAAGGTCATTTATTTACTGAGGATGTTCCACAATATTTGAAAGAAATCTTACTTATGAACAACAAATGTATGCACATACCTCTTTCAGGATAATTTCCCATAAGATGAAGAGCTTCAGATGAGGTCTTAAGTGATATATGATATTAGATAAGCTAAAGAAAAAGTATAACACAAAAATGGTAAAAAGTTTAAATAGTCATTTAAATAGCAATCTAAATTATTGTGTTCCTTATAGTGGTATTCTAATAAAAATATTTCTACATGTGTCTCTTAATCTCAGATTTCAGACTGAACTGAATTATGATGTTCTGGAAGTTCATGATGGGCCAAATCTGCTGTCACCCTTACTTGGATCTTATAATGGCACACAGGTGCCCCAGTTTCTATTCAGTAGCAGTAATTTCATATACCTTCTATTTACAACAGACAACAGCCGTTCTAACAACGGTTTCAAGATTCATTATGAAAGTAAGTAATGCCAAAATATATTTTGATTTCCCTATTCTGTTTTCCCTACATTTGTATTACCATCGTATTACTAAAAGAGCTACAAGATTTATTAAGAAAATACAATTAAGGCTTTCTTTGAAGAGAATGCTAATGGTTTACAAGATAATAATGGGTTTTCGTAAATTTTACAGGAGATTTTTCAACAATATCTACCTAACATTATTATGAAAGGAAATACTAACAGATTGTCAGAAGTATCAAATAACAAATTTTGAAAAATGAGTTTCTGTACTAGTAATTTGTGCACAATTTTAGTAGTGCACAATAGTAGTAAATATCAATCTAGGATGTATATGAACATTGACAAATTTTTTAGCATGTGCTTCATATCATTCTTTTAATTTTACCTACATTAATTGCACATTATTATTTTGTATAAAATATTGAAAAGTATATTAACATCAAAAAGTCCAGTTATGGCTAATGTAACCGCTCAAAGACCGCATATTAAAACAAGCTGTAAGTCACAGTGTTGAAATAAGCTTGTAATAATCCCACGTGCAGTCTTACTTAAAACATCTAAAATACATCTGATATTTAAAAATAATTTGATCCTGGTATATACATAGAAACAAACTTTTTTTAATTTACAAACATGTGGCATATTTATACATATGTGGGTGTATTGCATATGATGTATACATGTAAACTCATCTATGCATGCATTTTCATCTCAGGGTACATCACTGTGTATCTGCATATGAAAAGCAGTTTTGGTGAAATGGTTCTAATAGCACATTTAAAGGGTTATTGCAAGATATCTTTATATCAAGTGCAGATAGGTATTATTTCACTTCTTTTTATATTCAAGCCTCCAATACCCCCTTCCCTCTCAAGAAAAATGCCTGCATTTGAAATTTATATCTTTATTTTCTATATAAGGTGTCTTTTTCGTAGATCTGGTTAATTGACTCGTGGGCATTTAAAACCATAACCAATATATATTCATTGCTTTTTAAAATATTATATTTTCCATAATATTTTTTAATTATATTAACTTCTCTTTATTTAGAGTTTTATGGCATGGAGTTATATTTCTTAGATATTGTTATAAAATGTGATAAGAGGGTTAACACATACTTATAAATTAAAATGAACTGAAGGACCTTAATTGAGATTTTTAGTTTAACATATATGTGTTAAAATTGAGTTGGAGTCGTTTTTTGCAATCTATTTCAAAATTCTTACTAGCAATTCATTTTTATCAATATGTTACAAATGAGCAGGCACCTTTTCCGTTAATCTGTTGCTATATTCTATACCTAACAAATCACATTCAATCCCACCGCAACCCAGGTGTGTGGTCTTTATCACATGTCAGATACAGGAAAAATTTTAACATTAAATAAAATTACACATGCAAAGTGTGATTATAATAGCTAGCATGCAATTAGTCCTCAGTGAATGATAGCTCTTATGTTTTTTCTTTGAAAACTAATCCGATGAGGAATTAAAATGAGATGTCAAGCTCAAGCGTATTCCTTTGCTATAAAAGAAATTATTCGCCACTCGTTAAAGACAGTAGTGCAGACTTTTATTACGATGGGGTTTCATATTAAGGGAGAGAGATTGAGCTCAGCTCTGACTACAAGTGGGAATTTCTAGTCATGGAGCAAAGTGGGGACCGGTGGATCGGAATTGCTAAGAGGAACCATTAGAGTTAGGGGAAATCTGGCTAAACACATTAGACAGGGTTTTTGCTAAAGGCAAGCCAGAGTGAAAAGATATTGAGAGTGGGGAATAAGGAATTTGATCAGATAGCCTTATCTTGGAGGAGGATTTTCAATAAACTGACCCAGCAGGATTTCCGCTAAAACTGGACTAAATAGGCCACTGGTGAGACCTAGTCAAAAGGGTTCAGTGGAGCTGGACTAAAGTTTGGTCAAGGCAGAGCATCTTTGTCAGTCAGAAAATCTGTCACCCATAAGCTCTTGGTAACATAATCAAAGTTACTATTGGAGGCTAGTGACTAAAAAGACAGAGTGGAGGCTGAGACCTACAGAGGCTGAGATTGATAAAAGACCTACTGGATGTTGGCTTTGGTCAAATCTGGCAGCAGGCAGTAATGTTCAATTTAAATTGGTTTACAAGAAATCACTTCCTCTCATTTTTTATTCTATTTAGTGTTGTGGTTTAATTGCTACTATGAAATAATCTCTAACATCACAAGCCCTTTCGTTTCAGGAACACAAACAAGCGAAGATCTATTTTTGTTGTTGTTACTTAATAAGTTTCCCAGCTGCAGGTAACCAGCTATTTTTTTTTAAATGAACCATTCAAAACCTCCAAAATCAGTAGAATGAAATTTGATTATTACACTAATTAAAACTATAAGAACATATTTGGTGTTTGGTGAATTTCTTTTTTTAAACTATGTCCATTATAAAGGAAAACTTGATTTTCCCAGGAGACCAAAATTCGATGTATTATTTGCAGTACCAAAATTGCTTGCACTCCAGATTTTCATTTTACTCCCTCTGCTGGGGCACTATTTACTCAACTCTACTTTCTTTCAAAACAAGGAGATTGCAAAAACTGTACAGACAAAATAAGATTTATAGTTTTCAGAACACATTAAAAATTAGAATAATAACAACATGGAATAGAATTTAGGAACATAACCCATTTTGTGTTTCGGTAGTTTCCCCCCCTGCCTCCCAATAAACACTTCTGCTTATTATGTTGTATTTCTTTAAATACAAATATAATTGAGTCTTCTTGGATGTGTACATAATATATAAAACAATACAATTATAAATGGATACAGAACAAATTTATAGACACAGATACCCATCTCCAAAGATGTATTTTTATATGCATGTATACATATTTTTTTCAACTGTGGAGAATGGAAGACATTTAAGAGAATATACTGTTTAAAGAACAGTTGTTACATTTAAAGTCAATACATATGAGAAAGGTAGAGAAATCAAAACATTTCCACTGCTTTGATCTATTTGCTTGTCAATCAATTATGAAATATCTCTTTAGACTTATTCTTTGAGTGCTAGATATATACAGTACGGTAAGGGACATAAAAGAAATGCAAGATCTTACTGTATCCATCAATTGGAGAGACAAGAAGGACAAATTAAATGATTAACCTTCACTGACCTCTACTCCAAATAATCTGAAACCATTAAAATCACTTTGGGATAATAACATTTGCTTGTTTTTTGCTTTTACCATGATTTACATTGTATGTGACTTCTTCAAGCACACATTTCCCTGATTTCTTAAGACTTCACTACAACATAGGAGTTTTGGATAAAGGAAAGTTACAGAATGAGCCAGAGCATTAGCAGATCATGACTTGAAGGAGAGGGCATCTGAGCTTGTCTGGTAAAAATTGAGAAGATTTTATAAATGAAGGGGATGACTGAGGGTGTTTGTGGTATTGAAATAAAATAGAAAACTAGTGAGGAAACTTAACCTGACTGGGAGGAAAGATGACTACTGAGAGATAATGAAAATTGCAAATAGTAGAGTTCAGTTCGGAAGTCTTGAATGTCAGGGTGATGACTGAACTTGGTGTCATAAACATATGGTGCAAAAGCAAATAAATAGCATATTTTAAGGATACATGTGTCCAAAATTATATCCCAAATGGACTGGAGATGAAGGCTACTGAAAGAGAGGCCAGGGATTATGGTTTGTCCTACATAATTGAAGTGATGTAGGCCTGGGGTAGGGTAAGAGAAGTAATAAATGACATTATGCTTTTCAATGAGGATGGATTTCAGGTACATTTTGTGGAGGAAAAACAAAACTGTGAGAAGGAGTCAAAGGCGAATGAGGGTTTCAAAGCCTTGGGTGCCTAGAAGACAAATGGTCACATGGAGAAGAGGAACATAGCAGGTTAAAGTAATTGTGTTAAAGATAAATTTTGGTTAATTTTAAATTTCTCATTAAAAACAATAGCATTTAAGTGAAATGAATATGTTTGATAAATATATTTAAAATGCATAATCGATCTCTTTAAAAAGTGAACTCCTATGTTTTTTGTATCTATTTTAAATACTTCATTTTAAAGTTGGGTAGCTAATACAAGTAAACCGTTTCTCTTGTGAATGTGATTTAATCAGACACAATTTGAAAATGCTAATTATTGTATTATTGGAATATCAAAACAACAGTTATTCATTGTCTAAGTCTTTCATTTAGGAACACAAAGGTAATTATTTATTTTACCTTATACCTCAGTTTTCAACTCTGGGCATTTTTGCATCCCAGGGAACATTTGGCAATACCTGGAGACATTTTTGGTTGTCATGAATGGAGGAGGTAGAGGCCAGGAATGCTGCTAAACATACTGCAGAGCACAGGACAGCCCCACAGCCCCACAGGACACCCCCACACATTCAATCTAAAAACTTAACAGGGCCAAGGTTGGGAAACCATGTCTTATTAAGGGAAAGGCATTGTCATGGTAGGATGTCAGTTAGGCATTATAAGTCACAAGGGAGATTATCGTTTGGAGACACCAAGAGCACTACAGGCTGTTGAAACCCTGACAAGGAGCCACCAGAGCAGTTGTACTGCTTTATTACAAAGGTACTTGTGTTCATACTTTCATTTATTGCTATAGATTTATATCTATAGAATTTATGACATTATAAATTTTGATAGGTAACTGTACAGTTTCATCAGGTTCTCATAGAACCAAATGATCTGAATGTGGACTTTGTGGACAGAAAATGTCAGAAGAAATTTGCTAAACAAATTGCTGATTGTTTACATAAAGTAATGGGCACATTCATTTATTTGTGAAAATCATAAATCACAATTGTTTGAGAAATAAGAATCAATTTTGGCAAATCCAAATCCATCAAACTTACTCTTTGTCATATTCCCTTTGTCTCCTAGGTGTTACAGTGAACACTTATTCTTGCCTGGACCCTGGCATTCCTGTACATGGCCGTCGCTATGGTCATGATTTCTCCATCGGTTCTACTGTTTCATTTAGTTGTGATCCAGGATATAGGCTGAGCCATGAAGAACCTCTTCTATGTGAAAAAAACCACTGGTGGAGTCATCCACTCCCAACCTGTGATGGTAAGAATTAATTCAGTATGCAAAATAAGCTAACTTATAAACAAAAAAGAAATCAATATAGTATTTATAAAATGTGAGACTTAATACAACTACAAATATTTCATATTTTAAAAAGATCATCTTGAATTTTGGTAATTATATGTTACCAGACCATTAATACAGAAAATAAAGAATGCATTATATGTCAACTATACTTCAAAAAGAAAAACAATAAATATTGATAACCAGCCAAACTAACCCTATGCCTAATGATGACATATATATGTTCAAAATATGCTGAGGTAACCAGTTTAAGTGCATATTGTGTTCATCAACCTTCGACAAAGAGCTTTGAAAATGTCAGATTGGTATTAATGAATGCACTGAAGGGAGAGAACATTTCCTCCCACCTTGGAAAGCAACATGGGCTAGTTCAAATTCTATCTAGTTAGCACTATGACAATGTACCCTGACTCTCCTGTGGTGACAAATTTCTGGTTATGATAAGTGTTTTTCCAGTGTCTTTACCCCTTCTTTGTTTCCATGTATAATAAGTCAGAAATGCTTTATTTTTTCAGAAAATGTATGTGAAAATACAGTGGAGGAAACTGCTTCCCTAAGATTGAGAAGTATTTTCATACCTCCTTTCTCAAAAAGCACACACAATGTAAATCTATGCATTATTTGGTCCTGGGCTTTAATTTTATTTGTAACACTATTTCCCAGTTCTGTGCTTATTCTTGTTCAAGGTGGAAGATCACATTTGTCATTTTATGATTAATTTTTCAAGTACTTTCAGTACCATCATTTTTCAGTAACAGCTTTAAGCCAATTTGTTTTTATAACAAGATTTAAAGGAATCCCCAGCACATCTTCCTTGTGTTTGGCACAATATTATTTATTATAGTCAGCATTCTTCTGATTGTAAGTGACAGATCCCAACAGAAACTGATGTTAAAAAATAAAAGCAGAATTTGTTGTTTATTCAAATCTTAGAAAAGGCAGGATTGGTGTACCTCTTAAAGATAATTGTAAGTGTGAATTCAAACCTTTGCAAGGCTCTATCCATTTTCTACCTGGGCTTTTCTCTGTGCCTTGACATAATACTCTTTAATTATAGCCAGTCTTATCTACATGAGGGTTTAGTGGTGGAAAATACACTCTTAGAAGCATAGAAACTTATAGTCACATATTTCCAGTATCAGACAAGAATGAAAGTTCTTCCTTGTTCCAATTAGAAAAATCCAAGGGAATATCTCTGATCAGTCCATACCTGGACCAGTTACTATAGTAAAGGAGAAGGGCCCATTATCATTGGCCTTGTCCAGGACATTTATCCATCTGTTTCTATGGTTGAGACAAAAGATAGTGGTGTAAAGGTACTGTTTGCCACGCCCTGATAAAGCCATATGGTCGACATGAGTAAGTTCACCAAGATAAAAAGGTATGGAGGTAATGTCAGAAGAAGCAGGAGTATAAAAATAATGCCCCAGTATACCAACATGCTGAAGTTTTATTAATAATAAAAGTGAATAGATCTAGAGTAACACAGACCCTCATCATCTCTTGCCAGTGCAACTACAATCAACCTTACATCAGAGCATTTTTGTCAATCTAACTTCCATCCTTCACACTGGGATTATTTTATATTATACCCATGTCAAAAATACTTAATGGCTTTCTGTTGCTTATGGATTAAAGTTCAAGTTACTAATCATGGAATTTATGATCCTTAACCATGTGGACTCTGTCCTTTTCAGTTTCTGTCTCCTTCCTGCATCCTTACAAGGCATCAACTTTTTGAAAGATCAGATCTTGTCCCTTTGAACCTCCATCTAGATCTGTCCTATGTTATATTCCTATTTAATACTGAGCATAACTTGACATGGGCTCAATTTATTCCTTTTTATTAATGTCTGAGTTTTGTATAAAGCAACTACTTAATTTTTCATTAACTGGAACTGAACTCAATACCCTATTATCTAGTATACTGACCTGATTATTTCTTACCTCCAACCTAAACATTTTCCCCAGAAGAAACTAATCCAAATTTCCTAGGATAAAGGGAGGAAATGTGAATAAATAGAATTCCCTTCCCTCATCCAAGAATGTGACCTTGATTGGCCTTGATCACCTGGATACTCAAGGTACAGAATGCTTCACTTTCACACAGATCATCTCTTGTGATGATGGACTCTTTCACAGTCCGTAGTTAACTGATTCACAAAGCAAACTAGACAATTATGATTGGTTGTAATAATGATGACAGCTAACATTTATTGACGGTTCACTATGTGCTGGTACTGCTACATTATAAATAATACTAATACTAATATATATTAACTCATTTTATCTTCAAAATAACTATAAACTGAATGATATTATGGTCACCACCTCACAGGTGAGAAAATTAAGGCAAACAAAGATGAAGTATTTTGCCCTGTGTCAGGCAGAGTCAGGACTGAAACTCAGGTAGCCTAGATTCAGATCCTATACGTAAGTCCGTTATTATACTGCCCCCTGCCCACATTCTCCATAATAGTAAAGTAGTAAAATTCTTTAAAATGGAAGCACAATTATACATTTGGCATTCTTTCCTCCGTGATGCCACATATTTAAGAATTGTGTATAGCTATTTAAATAGTGCACTACTTGGAATATGTGACTAGAAAATGATACATTATCCTTTTTACTATCAATTCTTTTCAAATGGAAAGAGAACTTTGAATTCAGGTCTCTTTTCTGTATACATAGGTTTCTGAGTAAAAACTGATCCTTTTTAAATTTATCTTGTTTCATTGTTGACCAAGGAAACTTAAACCTCAAGTCAGAAATGGCTCAATTAGATTCTGTGCTGTTTTGACAATTTGATACCTTATCTTTCACCAGAGTAGCACCTGTATTGCCATTTATACTTTTCTCTATAGTACTATCCATTCTCTAATACCTTTATGTATTTACCATTCACTTTTCTACCAGAATGGCAGTTTTATATAGCAGGAACTTTGTTAAGTTTACTACTATGCCCTCAGTGCCAAGAGCAGCTCCTGTCACACAGTTGAGACTCCATTAATTCGTGTTGAATGAAAAGAATGAGTGAAATATACTTCCTAACCTTTGAGGAATACTTAACTATGTTTTGATTTTGCATATATATTTTCCACCGTTTTCCTCCATCCATATCCCCCCCCCCCTTACACCAAAAAGTCCTAGACTTCTCCTAAGCTCTGTCAAAATCTTAGTAAGTTTTTAAAGGTTATTGACTTATGCTTTCTGTGGATAAGGCATCTGGGCAAAATCTCAACTTTTCTTGGACCCTGTAGTTCTTTATTTGCTATGGCGTTTTTTTTTGTTGTTGTTAACTTATAACCACTTTCTCAATCACTAAATCAATATTCATTAATTTTACTGTGTAGGCACTAAAGAAATATTGTTGTTCATGGAAAAACACTGTCTATATTCTTGAGCTACTGGAGGAGATAACAATTATACTCATTTTCTTATTTTCCTTATTATATTCTTGAGATCAAGAACCATACATTCTTCTTGTTTCTTTAACATATATTTTTAAAAGACATCTTCTGACATAACAAATTCTATTCACACACACACACACATTCACACAGTTTTTACTAGCTACATTATTGGATCTCACTCTTGAATATCTCTACAGTGTTTTTCATAGAACTGTGATTTGAATGGCTCTGGAGAAGGTCAGACAAGAAAAGCTAGGATAGCATTCTACTTTGACCAAAAAGTGTCAAAAGTAGTGTGTATGTCAAAAGTCACAACCAGGTGGTATTTTCTATGTAGTTGGGACAGAAGATTGTCAGGAGTATTAGGGGTAAATTTGAGGTCATATGCCTGGTATGACTCAACCCTTTAGGAAATAAGCATTGTTAATTAAGATAGCTACCTATCTGATAAATAGTTGGGTGGGCCGTATGTTCTGAATTGCTTAACACAAGCCTTATTTTCACCTTTTGTCTTGGCACCGCAATTTCACCCTCATATTATCCCATTTTGTTTTACAAACACTATAGCTATCTTATTGGGTGGGGGGTGGTGGTGGTTAGATACTAGAGAGATTATACAATTAGCTCAGGATCACCCACGGCATAGAGGCAGAACACACAATTGAACTGAGTGTACTTAAACTCATAATCTCCCTTATTTCTTCCATATTATTAAAATATTAAATTTAAATGTCCCATATAATTAAAAGGTTTGAGTATACAGGCTAAACTAGCAAAAGAGTATATGGATTGATGTTTAGTATCCAAGAGTTCAAGATAAGCAAATATGCATGGTACTTAAGTAAAAAGAATTTCTGATATGGGTTTACAGTTCAAATTGGGGAAACCTGGAAATAGAAGAAAACAAATTCCAGATTAAAAAGAAACAAACAAAAAAATCATGATGGGATATGTATTAGGTGGTTATTTCTGTGCTCCATTGTAATATTCAAAATGTTTTAACGGATCTCAGTCTAGAAATTGTCTGCTCGAGTTAGACAATTGAATGCTTGCCGGGTATATATCACAACAAAGAGTAAGGTGTAATTTTACAGGTCTGGGCAATAACATCCAAGGGCTTGGCTTTTGAGGAGACTTTACTCTTTTAAAACTCTGATACTTATCATGTGACAAAAGTAGTAATCATATGTGGCAAAAATCAGAGAGGGAAAAAGGAATCAACTACTAGCCAAGATCATTGTATGTCTGGCTAATTGCCCTCAACTCATATTTTGGGCTATCATTGTGACCTTGCTGTGCTACTAATCTCTGTCCTTTTATATGCTTCTCCTTGCCAGCTGTTTGCTCTAATATAAAGTAACTGGGTATTATGTACCCATGTACATTTTATCATTCCCTAATTTCTCTGCCATGTTTCACTGGATATACAATTTGTCTATCTCCCATTCACAAGAACATAGAAACCTATTATGTCTGTTACAAAAGTGTTTGCATCCCTAAAGACATATGGCATCCATCAGCAAGGTTGATGGGATAAACTAGAATTTCTTTAGAAGAGGTGACCTACAAAAACAGATAAGAGATCCATGACATCCTTTTTGGACACTCTAATTCTAATGAAGTTTACCTTACAAATCGCCATGTGTTCTCTCAAACTGAATTTAAAAAATACTATTGGAGCAACTTTCTTAATGCTCTGTGTATCACTGTATCTTTTTATAATATATTTGAGTTCCATTTTCTATCTCAAAGTAAAATAAAATCACATGTAAGATTTACCTTCTTTCATTCATCTTACAATTTTAGTCTTGTCATGAGTGATTCTAATGGGCTGATTTCCTCTTATACTTTCTTAGCATTCTAATAGGAAGGGGACTTTTTAGAGAAGCAAATATCATCAGATTGACAGGATATTCTGTAATAAATTAACCACTTATAAAATTAATCCAACTCAACCTGCATTAGCATGTATCACTATGCATTATATCAATGCATGTGTCGTTAATTTCTTGTGATTGTTCAAAAAACCAATAATACAAAGCAAATACAATTCCAAATATTTGCAATGTAAAATAATCTCATTTAGAAAGATGAAGGATTTCATTAGGTTGATGAAAATGATGCTGTGGCTGCTGCTGATGGAAGACTGTTTCAATTACAGATAAAAACCATTGACAAATGAGAATTCATAAGATATAAATCAATTAAAGACAAGAATACTGACACACTTAGGTTTTAGGAGCTTTCAAAAGAGAGTGATTTGAATATGAAAGGATTGAAATGAATCTCTGAGAAAGTGAAAAATATACTTGAATAGTTTTTATATAGATTGATCATTTGAGGGGAATGCTACAAATTAAACATAGGTGAAGGACATCATAGCTTGCTATAATTATTATTATTGTTTTTGGTAGAAAAAATAACTTGTGAAAGCAAATCAATACTTGATTCAAGAGTCTGCTTAAGTGGTGCCTAGGTGGCTCAGTCAGTTAAGCATCCCACTCTTGGTTCTTCTCAGGTCATGATCTCCTTGTTCATGTGTTCAAGCCCTGCATGGGGCTCTGCTCTGGCAGCATGGAGCCTGCTAGGGGTTTGCTCTCTCTGCCCCTCCCCTGCTTTCTTGCTTACTGTCTCTCAAAATAAAGAAACACTTAAAAAAGAAAGAAAGAAAATGTATTGGTCTGCGAAATGCAAAAGTTAAAGAAAAAAAGAGTTGGCTTAAGATCACAGACTCTGGAACTAGACTGCTGGAGTTCCTCCATACTTGCCTTTTCATCTATAAATTGTGAATAATTACAGCACTTTTCTCATTGGGTTGATATGGGGGTTAATGGAGTTAATAAAAATAAAAGTCTTCAGAATAGTACCTGTCACATTGGAAGTTCAATGTGAGTGGTAGTTTTTCTCTTGTTAAAAACTAGTGAGCACTTGGAATTTTATCCTAAGTTTTACAATATAAAATAAAGTATGCATTTTCATAGTTTTCATATTTTTAGTTTCATCTTTCAGAAAAAAAGACCTAAATCACACTCTTTGTCCATAATATACCATGAAATTCTATTTTTAAGTCCGTTCCTTTCGAGGTCTTTATCTACTACTAATATTTTCAAATAACAGAAATCTCCCCTGTGTCATAAAAATGCACTCTATGTTTATCATCTGGTTATAATCAAAGTAATAATGTAAATGGTCATCAGTAGTATATTAGTTATGCACCACTCTTCCTAAATATATTCATGTGTTTATGTTTCTCTAACTTTATTCAGTTATCTGCAGAAAGTCCCTTTAATGGTCTGTCTTCAACACAGATGTGGTAGGTGTAACTGACAGAAAATTGTCAAGAAATCCTCCAAGTACAGAAAGGAGATTTGACAAAGTCGCATTATTCCAAAGAATGCTGATGTATAGAGGGCTTTCTGTCTACAACTTGTACACATGCTGGTTACACAGACATGCACAGGAGCACATGTCTGATGTACTGAATAAAAATTTCACATCTCTTTTTTTTGTGTTTAATTTACAAATTAATTTAACTCTCTTAATTTTGATTCTCTGTTCACTAAGTGTTAATCTAGCTGTGTGAAAGGTAGTCCTTTCACATGATAGAGCATCTTCATTCGTCACATTTCACTCAACAAATTCATACCATGTTGCATTTATTTATTCATTCATTCATTCATTCCAGCTCTCACAATAGTGAAAAAAGGAAATATAGTGTATTAAGAATAAATTGACATATGTAAAAATAATCTAGGGAAAAAAAATAAACAGTCCTCTGTCAAGAAGTAGAAAGCATATGTATTACAAGGAAAGTAAAAGCAGGTCAACTTAGCACCACCATTATCAGCAGGATACAGTGGAAATTGTATACTTCGCTCTTAAATTGATCACAAAAACGCAATGGGCCTGTTTTAAAAATTGAAAGGAGGGGCGCCTGGGTGGCGCAGTCGGTTGAGCGGCCGACTTCAGCCAGGTCACGATCTCGCGTTCCGTGAGTTCGAGCCCCGCGTCGGGCTCTGGGCTGATGGCTCAGAACCTGGAGCCTGTTCCCAATTCTGTGTCTCCCTCTCTCTCTGCCCCTCCCCCGTTCATGCTCTGTCTCTCTCTGTCCCAAAAATAAATAAACTTTGAAAAAAAATTATTAAAAAAAAAATTTGAAAGGAAATTTGAGAGGTTCAATAATAATAGTTGCCAATGAAGTCCTATGCAGGCTCTAAACAGGAGCCTAAGGTAGCAAACTGTGCATAGTATTGCAATGTATTGATAATAAATGGGATTGAAAGCATGGGTTTATTTTGGTTTCAGGGAGGCAATCTATAGGACAACTTCAAGAGAGGCACTTGAAAAGATCTTCGTTTACTCCTGGGTGGAGTAAAAGAAATAATAAAGGAGAAGTGGAAATGGATATTAGTTTGTATACATATGTAAATGTTTATATATATATGTGTGTACACACACACACACACACACACACAAACACACACCTATATTGAAGCCTGCGTGCTTAAACACTTATAGGAACTGCAGACAATTTATTTCTAGTCAGGTCAGTGTAGAATAGTAGCCAACGTTGCCTCAACTCTTCTGAGCATCATTACTTGGAGGAAATCATGGAAAACCATAAGGCCAAACTCCCCTTTCTGTGTTCCAGGGAAGTGAAAGAAGGATCAGAGCAGACAAAGCCATATGTTGCATTCACAGCTCTTATTTCCTTGGCCACGTCCAGGAGAGCTGGCATCTCCACCTGGAATTTTTAATACTGATAAAACTATCTGGTATACCATAACCACTGATGGTTGTTGAATGTGGTAGAAGGCATTCTAAACTACAATTTGTTCTAAAAAAATGAATCACATTTGAATTTATTCGACCTTAGCTCATAAACATGTATTTATTTTTAATACCTTAAAGTATTTGCTTAAAAGCTATAGCTTCTCAAAAATTCCAGTTTCTTCATGACACTTCCTGGAGAAAGGCAGAAGTGCAGAAGCAGCCTTCAAAATTTCTGCAGCTTTGCTCATTGTTTTAAAAAGAATTATATGAAGAATGACACATACCCCTTTAGGAATCTAAAATAAATGATTTTGCATAATTAACAATTCGTTTTCTTAAAGCTTAATAAAAGAGGGCTGCTAAACAATTAATTACTCATGTTTAATTTATGACCAATTTATGCAAATGTTACTTGTAATTAGAAATGTATAAGATAAGTATGTACTTCAAATTCAAATGGGGGAAGATGAGCTACGTTATCTTGAGGCTAATTCCCAGAGGCTATTACATACCTTTTTCTTCTCCAGGGCTGTGTGGATGAAACTATTTCCTAGCATTGGAAGAGATTTTTTACACACTCCTGTTATTACCGAGAAGTAGCTTAAGCAAAGAAAATCAGATTCATTCTATTTCAAGCGAGGAGAGATTTGTTCAGCCTCTGCCTCTCTAACTATGACTGATCATATGACTGTATTTCTTTGTATTTTCAGCATTATGTGGAGGAGATGTTAGAGGGCCTAGTGGAACAATATTATCACCTGGTTACCCGGAATTTTATCCAAATTCTCTGAATTGTACGTGGACTGTTGATGTAACTCATGGAAAAGGTAATTTGCCTCATGCAATGATAATTGGACTATCTTCTGAATTCTCATTGCATCTATTTTTATTTCATTGTCCTTTACAATGTCATTTTGCATGAGCAAAAACAGATCAGTACTAAAATATGCTAACACAAAATTCAATCTGAGTAACCGGAGCAGAGGATTATATTTACTTTTCCATAGTGTTAAATACACTTATGTTTTTACCAGAAGGGTAATGTAAGAGATATTTATTTGCTTTTGGTATATTAGACTAATGTTATTGGGTATTTTCATGTCAACAAAATCTCCAACATGATGGCTTTTGTCTCTCTCACGGTATTAAGAGGTTGATTTAAAAGTTCCACAGGCAATAGGAAGATGATCTGAAGAGCTGAGCCAATTGTAAAGCAAACATGACATCTTTAAATACATTGTTTTTAACATGTTTATGATTGTTTATGATAATTATATTCGTCATATGAATTTACAACCATTCCAGAAATACTTGTATATCATTTTTCTGTTAGAACTGCAGATATATCTCACATAACTGAATGGGAATCTAAAATTGCACTGTTCGTATGATCGTTGTTAATAAATGTCTGTTGAACAAATAAATGAAAGGTTCTGTAGACCTAAATATGGTTCATTCAGGCAATACAACCAAACTTCTAAGCTTGCAGAAGTAATTAAGGCAACACCTTAGTGGGAAAATAGCGATCCTAATGTATCGAAACAAAAATGGATTAAGATTATTTCCCTAAAGATCTATGTGCTAATCTTTTAAAAACGGGTACATTTATTCATTTTAAAAACTGCTCTGGAGAAGTAGTTTTCCTTTTAGCTCTGTTGTTAAATTGTTCCTATTGATTTTTACTATTATTCTGTACTTACTGATTTTACTATAGAAAACCTTAAAAAAACAATCTCAGTAATGGAAAGATGCTATTACAATTTTTAAAATTAAAGCTTATGTTTAATACATTTGAATTCACTGTGTTTTCACAAATGAAGTTTGCCTCTATTAAAATTATACATCATTTTATTGCGGGTGAGGATTATATTGGAATTATTATTATAATGAAATTAAAAATTGTTGAGAAAAAAGTTAAAATGAGTATTCTGGTACTGAACAGCAGGAACAAAGTAGAAGACTTTGTAAACTGTGGTTTTTGTTGTTCTCCATAATACGAGACTCTTTGCTGGAAGTTAACCGGAGCATCCTATTATTCCAGTGTGCAGTGGATTAATGGAGTTTAAAATAAGCTTCCTTGTATTATACAAGAAAATGGAAGGCTACATACTGCTTGCTATGTAAATAGAGGTTTAATTAACACTTAAGGTTTTGCGTCTTCACAGGTTGCAAGTGTTAATTAAATCTGTATTTACATGGCAAGAAATGCAGATTTAGATGCTTTCCTTTAAGAGCCAACAAAATTTGTTGGAAGTACAACTACTCCAAAGGGTAACCAAAGTTATATGAAGGATAATCTCTTAAAGTTGGGAAGAATTGGCAAGGTAATACAGTGTAACCTGTCACCTAGTATACCACTTTCTATAGCGTTCCAGAAAGATGATGAACTGGCCTGATATTGACACTTGTGTCGAAAGGAAACTTCTTTCTTGGGAAAATTTGCTCAAGTTTTGTACAATTCTAAATGTTTGAAAATTATTCTGCAACTGTTATTCCTGTTCTGCCCTCTGGAGTTAGACAAATCAACCCAAACAACAACCTCATCCTTTCTCCACCCTAACTCTGCAACACACCAAGTCACTTGACTGTGCCCATGACGTTTTCATGTCTGCTGCCCCCATGATCATGCGATCATGGTCAAGAAAACCTTTATCCCAGGGTCTTCTTCCCAGACCTCATTTCCTTCAATTTTTTATCACAAGATATTTTCATTGCCATTGCCATTCTAATCACCATTCTCTGGATGTCTTCCAGTTTATTGATATCCAGAGATATCAACATCCTTCCAAAATGTGTTTTTCCAGAAGAAAACACAATATGGCATTATTTAACTCCAGAAATATTTTCCATTAATGAAGCCCGTCCATGTTTGTTAATTTTTGTTGCTGTTATATCATAATACTCATTTAAAGTCCAAATCCTAAAATTGTATGTTTGTACAGTTGATTTTTTTTCGATCTTCACTGCAAGCCCCTTTTTTAAGAATTGATTTTATCAAGGATCAGTAGAATCTTGCAAACACCTTGTGAAGTCATGTAGGTGTTATTTGTATTTTATAGACAAGAATCTGAACTCACTAGACTAGGTTATTTATTATACACTCAAAGTCAAGGTGCCTGTGAAGATTAGACAAAGAACTTGAACATACATCCTATGACTCCACATCAAGTGCTCTTTTTTCTGAAAGCACATTACCTCCCTGCCTATATTTATATATTTCATTGTCATTTCTATGTCTTCATCACCACTCCCCATAATCCTGTTTTTTGTTTGTTTTTGTTTTGCTTATATCTCTTCCATTTGCTTAACCTTGAAATGACTCCTTAACATTTATCCTGATTCAATAGCCCTAGTGGAGGGCAGTTGAGGCTTTTATGTTTACCCCACTTATATTTTATCATATTAGTCTTTATCCAGAGTTTTTGTGAGATCGTTTTGAAACAACTTACATTGTATTTATATTTATATCTATTGCCAGAATTTTCTTAAATACTCATGATCATCAGGACTTTAGGGGTTTATACGATCTTGACTAGAACAGATCTAAGTATCTAAATATTTAAGATATAAGATACTTTAAACATACCATCAGTAACCCCTTCACCACTTAACACTAAGTCAAGGTGTTCAAATACAAACAGTTGTTTCAAATTCAGTTAACCATGGTATCATCCAGCCTATATTGCTCCTTATTTACAATGATACCATAAGAGATTTTCCTGAGACATATTTCAGAAATCAAGATGCTTATTATGTGTTCTAGGGGCGCCTGGGTGACTTAGTTGGTTAAGCCTCCAACTTCAGCTCAGGTCGTGATCTCACGGCTGATGGGTTCGAGCCCCACATTGGGCTCTGTTCTGACAGCTCGGAGCCTGGAGCCTGCTTCACATTCTGTGTTCCCCTCTTTCCGTCCCTCCCCTGCTCGCATTCTGTCTGTCTGTCTGTCTCTCTCTCAAATAAATAAATAAATATTAATTATGTGTTCTAGTCCACTAGAGATCTGAGGCGGGGATGGTAGAGGACTATATTCGAAACAAAACAAACAAAACAAACAAAACAAAACAAAAAAACCTTGAGCTTTTAAAGGTAGATTTGTCACTAGATAAAGCACAGTCTAATCCAATCTTAAAAACTTAAGGATCAGAAAAAAGACACACACGAGTCTAAATGACACCGTCAATGTCATGGTTGGTGACATAACTATAACTGAAATCTAGATATTCATGATATTTTGATTTTAAGCCCAAATCTTTCCCATTATGTCTGTAACAGTAATTGCCTTCATAAACCTTCTTTAATGATCACTTTTCTGAGAAGATACTATGATGTTGAAACCACTGGCTTGTCCTCACTACTCCTCAAATATCCACTGCTCTATTAAGATTGTGTGTCCCGGGGCGCCTGGGTGGCGCAGTCGGTTAAGCGTCCGACCAGCCAGGTCACGATCTCGCGGTCCGTGAGTTCGAGCCCCGCGTCAGGCTCTGGGCTGATGGCTCAGAGCCTGGAGCCTGTTTCTGATTCTGTGTCTCCCTCTCTCTCTGCCCCTCCCCCATTCATGCTCTGTGTCTCTCTATCCCAAAAATAAATAAACGTTGAAAAAAAAATTTTTTTTTAAAAAATAAAAAAAAGATTGTGTGTCCTTACCTATCTGCCCCTTCTTCTTGTAATATCTATCCTCGAGCTGCTCCTCTACAAAATTCTGCTCATTTCTGAGATTCCTTGCCTTCGGAAGCCTCTGCTGACCCTTCTGACAAGTGGGTTACTTCTGTTTCTATCCTGCTGTCCTGACTTATATTAATCACCTTTATAGTACTTAGCAGAATGTTTGAACTTTCCCTCAGATAGACCAGGAGTTATTCACGGTCTTCTAAATCTTTATATTCTGTAATGCATACGGTATAGGAGTCCCTTAGTACAATTTTCTTACTTGGATTCATTGACCTTTAGCAGAATTTTGAAGGTCTTACCTTGTTGTGATGTAATAAAAATAGATTTTATTGTTTAAATCATAATCTGACAAATAGAAGTTTCCTTTTATAAAGTGGCTGGCTAGGATGGAGTGACAAAAAAAAAAAACAGTCAGTTCTCATGTTGAATAATAACAATAGCTAACATCTGCTGAGCCCTTCTTCTGTGCAAAGCACTGTGTCAAGCCATCCCCATATATCGGGTCATTTACACTTAAAGTCAACCCTAGAACACCATTTTACAAATGAAAAAAGTAAGTCTTAGAAAGGCAAGGTTACACTCAACAATGGGCTTCTTAATACCGTCATCTAACAAAATGTTTAATTTTCCCACATATTAACTTAGTGCATAGGAGAGTAAATGCATTTTGCTAAAAATATATGTTATGTGCAAAAAAAATTTTTCTTGTCATTTGTCCATCTACTTTCCTATTCTCTAGTTTTTCTTAGTTTTATTCCATAGTAAATGTCAAATTGGCTTATCTAAATTTCAACTTTTATGTTGTTTTATAAATATAGATAACAATTACTCTAGATGGCAAAGCATTGTCTCCTTGCCATACCTACACGCAACATTTTTATTTGCATCTAGCTAGGGCCAATTACCACTTTTATACTGAAGAACATTTCAACAACTGACTCAATTTCTGGACTCCTTCTATGAGGGCTCTTAGATTCCTGCTCATTGTGGAGAGGAAAACAAAACAACTTACATACTTAAAAAGAGTTTGAAAAATAATATTGTTGTATATTTCAAATCTTTTCCAAATCCAAATCACTGGCCTATTATGCAATAATAACCTTGTCTTATAATTGCTTATGTTTTCAGTGTATTTGGTCTCATTTTATATCCTTTTTTTTTAAAGCAATGAAGAGTGGAAGCATATTCAGCATTTTGAGCTACAATGTCAATGAATAATATTAAAGAATGTTACTTATCATACTCTGGGTTTTGGGATTTTTTAATACATATATTAATGATTTTTTTTTTTGGTTAACTTAAAAAAAATACTTCAAGGGAAAGATGAATGTGGTAGTCATCCTTTATTTCACATAGTACCTTACCCACAATAGGAGGGTTTTGTGTGGGTGTGTGTATAACTGTTAGTCTTTAACATCTATTTTGGACAATATCATTAAAAACTCATGTAAGACCACAAGGCAATGCCACACCATACTCATCAGAATGGAACGAATGAAAAGAAAAATGAACTACTGACAAAGATACAAAGCAACCAGATTTGGCAATGGAAATGTAAATTGACACAGCCACTTTTTAAAGCAGTATCTATTAGAGCTACTGTTGATGACCCAGTAATGGGGCATGACCCAGTATTTATTTCCACTCCTAGCTATGTCCCCAACAGAAATAGATCTTCTTCAGAAGACATACTTGAATATTCACAACACCATCTGCATTCATGCTAAAACACAAAGTACCTAAATGACCATCAAATGTTGAACAGATAAATGAATATGGTGTCTTCACAAAATTAAATGCTATACTATATATTACTGAAAATAAATAACTCACAACCACATGCAAAAATAGCGATGGATCTCACATACCTCATGTTGAGTAAAACTCAGACCCAGAAGAGTATATGTTATATGAATCCATTATATAAACTACAAAACATTTATATAAGGCAGCAAAATTAGCCTATGCTACTAGAAGTTGAGTGAGTGGTTACTTTTGGCAAAGTGAAGTGATAGAAAAGTTTCACAAAAGAGGCTCTGCTGGTGGTAATGTTGTGTCTGTTGATCTAGCTGTATTTGCAAAAAATGAGTTTAGTTTGTGAATTTCAGGGATCTGAACAATTATATGTGTAATTTTCAGTATGTTATACACACAGGTTGAAGTGTGTGAAAAATAGTCATTATATTCATTCAACAGTTTCTCCCTATGCCTGCTATATATTTCTCTTCTAGAGTTAAGCATCTTTGGAAGTTGTGTGTTGTATCACTAAGCACTGTTTTTGTGTTGTTTGAGGAGATTGAAGGAGGAATTGAAGGAGACATGTAAAGTATTTGCCAGAAAGCTGCACTTCTATATAAATAAAGCATATGAATTTTCCTTGATATTTTCAGAAAACTCAGGTGATTTCTTTTCAGGCATTGATTTTTAAATTTTATTTCCAAGCAGTTTCCAAAACATGACTCACTACATGTCTTATAAGAAAGCTAAAAGGAAAAAAAAAAGATTTTATTAGATGATACACTTGGAATATTTTATAGCAGTGCTTTTCATTTTCAGAGAATTTAATTACAAGGCAAGTCCTGGTTTTAGTTAGTTTGGTAACTTTCTGTGTTTTACCGATATACTTTGTGAGTCTAATTTTCCTCTGTTTCTTAATAGGTGTGCAGTTCAATTTTCACACCTTCCATTTGGAAGACCATCACGACTATTTACTGATCACAGAGAATGGTAGTTTTACCCAACCACTGGCACGCCTTACTGGTTCAGAACTTCCTTCAACAATCAATGCTGGTCTCTATGGAAATTTCAGAGCTCAATTGCGCTTCATTTCAGATTTTTCAATATCATATGAAGGATTCAATATTACATTCTCTGGTAAGAAAATAGACCAATTAAAAAAGCTTTTGTAACAAAGTCAGTTTTTTTTTAAAGTATGAGCATAATTTAGGTATGGCGAGACAGGGAAAAAATGACAGACAAGATGGAGCAGGGGGAAACAAATCTCTATCAATAAATTTTAAGGGAAGTTTGAAATACTTTGAAGATTGTCTATAGTAGTACATTTAAGAGAACCTTTAAACAAAAGCTAAATAAATAAATGAATGAATTGCTAGAAACTCTAAGTAGATTAATTACACTTCTTTAACTTGCATTCCTACAAAATTCTAACAGAGGGCAAAAGTAGCTAAAATGCTTAGTGAACTTAAAATGGAAATTCAAATATATATTTTAGTTAGACTCAAATCAATATGAATTAAACCAGTGATATTCTATTTTTTATGTGTCTTAGAAAAGGTATGGTTTACAGGCCAAGATTAAGGTAAACTCAATTTAATGATTTGGAAACAGATGATCTAGAAAAAATTAATGTGGTTATCCCTCTATTCTAGAATAACCTCATCTAGAGACAACATTATAATTTGGAATCCAGGAAAAAAATTTGTACAACCAAAGTGAATAAAAAGTTTTGTATCAGTTAGAGTTCCACTTTCTAGTGAATGGAATAATGAGGCAAGTAGTTATTTCTGAATACAGAGATATTAATAAGTAAATCTTATGTCCACTTGCTAAAATTAAAATTGTAATATTATAATTATATATATTTATTATATAATGTATATACATAAAATCACACAAATGCTAACCTTGTTTTCAGTTCTTACTCTAGTATTTGCATGGAAGTACTTCTAAAATAATTAAGGTATTCTGTAATGAATAGTATATGAGCATAATCAGTTTTAACCTAGAATGTTAAAAGTATATCCAAATACATTTTTTAAACAATAGAATAATACATCAACATGGAATAATCCCTTTTGTTCTCCATTGAAATTACAAGGTAAGTGCATGCCCTGGGAATATTTTTAGATAAGCTACGTCTTCTTAGAATGGTAAAAAAAATTATAATGTTGTTTAATCAACGCTACTCTGTTATACCTTGAAGAGTGTTCAGCTGTTCATTTTCATGATGTTCATTCATTGCTGGCGGAAATTGTCTTATATAAATCTATAATGTAACAATTTTCAGCATGTGGGCATTTCAGTCTTACATAAACCATTGCCTTTTGAACCCCTGTGTTTTTCAGAATATGGATTAATAGAACTCTTTGTAGAGGAGAGGCGAAGAGACTTTGTCATTTAGATTAAAACCATTAAGTAAAATGCATTTCAAAAGTGCAAATGATCTCATCCAAAATGTTATTTTGTGTTTGAAAATATGCATCTCTTATGCTATTATTATAAGTCAAAATCAGTGAAATGGAAATGTTTCTAACGCAGAGAAAAGAATAGGAGATAAATAGCTACATTTTCAATTTATCACTCGGAAGGTGACATTTTCTCATTTATATTGAATTTCACACATAAAAGTATTTATTAAGCTATTAGATCTTTCACAAAAAGAAGAAAAGTATGTGTGTCATTAGCATGCTTCACTTATTAAATGTCTGACTAAGCCCGGGAGCATCCAGTTTGCAAACAACAGCAATATATCCTTAAAAGTGAATACTATCATTTTCTTCGTCCTTCTCTCCATCTAATTTACAGAATATAACCTCGAACCTTGTGAAGATCCTGGAATTCCTCAATATGGTAACCGAATCGGGTTCAGCTTTGGGGTTGGTGACACTTTGACCTTCTCATGCTCATCAGGTTACCGCCTGGAAGGGACGTCAGAGATCATCTGTCTTGGTGGTGGCCGACGGGTGTGGAGTGCACCTCTGCCAAGGTGTGTGGGTACGTGGTCAGCTGCTTTCATTTGCTTGTATGTGAGTCACTGTCCATGGAGTTGCATGGTTATACACCCTTTGTTCTTTTATGATCTGCTGAATTTCTTCATTTATTTCATATCGGTTATTTCTATTTGTTTTTCCACTTGGCAATCTGGTGTACCTCAGTTAACTTCTCAACTGCTCCATTTAAGCGACCGTGCTTCTAAATTTGTTTTCAGATGAAGGGGAAAAGGAATCAATAGATATATAAATAGATGATTGATAGATAGCTGATAGAAGAGGATAGGTGAGAGAAAGATAATCGTATTTTGAGAACTTACAGAACATTTCATTCTTATATTCTATTGAGAGATGATTTCCCATGGCTTACAACTGAAGTTGTGGCGCTATTTTGCAATTTAGGATTCACATTCATGAAAGATGATCATGAAAGAAAATATGGCAAGTAAATAATAGATAATTTGAGGGCTATCAAGGCATGTATTGACTCAATATGTACAATCTATATAATTACTCTATTATGATCAATGAATTAAGCTGGCAATTCATTTTATATTGTGAAATAAAGCCTAACAATAGTTACAGTATTGCAGTTTGGAGCCACCACCCACACCAACCTTTGAAAATTAATATTTTAACTGATGAAAAGAAAAAAAAAAGATTTTTCCATAGGTAAAATGAAGGACTTCTTTTTTTTAATGTTTTGTTTATTTTTGAGACAGAGACACAGCATGAGTGGGGGAGGGGCAGAGAGAGACAGAGACAGAATCCAGAACAGGCTCCAGGCTCTGAGCTGTCAGCGCAGAGCCCAATGAGGGGCTGGAACCCACAAACCGTGAGATCATGACCTGAGCTGAAGTTGGATGCTTAACAAACTGAGCCACCTGGGCGCCCCTGAAGGACTTTTGACGAAGACTTAAGTCATTTGCTATTTAAAGTAGGAAAGAAGGAGGGGCGCCTGGGTGGTGCAGTCGGTTAAGTGTCCGACTTCAGCCAGGTCGTGATCTCGCGGTCCGTGAGTTCGAGCCCCGCGTCGGGCTCTGGGCTGATGGCTCAGAGCCTGGAGCCTGTTTCCGATTCTGTGTCTCCCTCTCTCTCTGCCCCTCCCCCGTTCATGCTCTGTCTCTCTCTGTCCCAAAAATAAATAAACGTTGAAAAAAAATTTTTTTAAGTAGGAAAGAAGGAGGCAAAAATTTCTTTGGGTCATTAGCCATTCTCTGGTTGTCAGTATTTGCTTTGATGACAAAACTAGATACAAATGGTCATTTCATAATTATTTTATAAAGCTGTTAAAACTCTCAAAAGCATTTAATTTGAATTTACTTTAATTGTAAATGTAATTGTGGGTCGCAGATCGGTATAAGGTAGAATATGCTACCACTTCAGGCAAAGTGTTAGAGTTTTGATCTATGGTTCAAGACCTTGTCTTTTCTATGCAAGCAAAACACCCCAAAGATGAAAAAGAGAATGAACAAGATGCCCTCTATGAGTTACTCAATATATTATCGAGTACATGAAATGTGGGAGTTCCTGTGGGTCCCCAAATCGAGTAAGAAAACTATGATCTTCCAGGTTAATGTGGGTCTGAAGGCTTTTATAGTGATGAGATTGTTTTCACAGCCTCTGTGGGTTATATAACGGACAAGATGATATATAACAGATGAAAAAAATTTTTAAATCCTAGGCTTTTATAGAAATAGCACAAACAACCACAGAGGCTTGAAGTTGGGAGGCGATGAGCACATTCTCAGAGAATCTTTTCAGAAAGCTATGTACCGTGCAATCTTTCTGTTTTCGTTTGTTTTGTTGTTATTTTTTTTTCCTGCTATTGCCAGATTTGGAATTCCCCTCTTTACCTGAATTTCCCCCATTTTAATTTTTTTGCTGATGTGCATATTTTCAAAGGGCACTTAATGACAACCTTGGGAATAGTTCAAGTGAGGTCTATTGAGTGTGTGGGTTTAGATGGCAGTCATTTGATATTGGATTAATTTTTTTTTTTTTTTTATAAAAGGTAAAAGATTTCTTCTGGGTTAATTCACTCCTCTAAACTTCATTTTTTTTTTCATCTGTAAAATGGTTACAACAGTGGTACCTAGTTCATTGTTATGAGTTAGTTATGAGGATTAAGAGATTAGCCATGCCAGTCAGACACCTAATATAATCCCAGGAAAATAGGAAGGATTCAGAATTTAGATGTTATTATAACACTTACTATATTGACTATACTCTGCTATCTATCCAGCCCATCAATCTAGTTTATAAAACCGATTATAGTAGGGAAGGAATCCCATTTTATAAAACGCTAACATTTATGAGGGTCTATTAGGCTCTTTCATATATAGTTATCTCATTTAATCCTTACTCAAATTCTGCTATTATTATCCTCCCTCCCACCGCCATTTTTCATCAGAGTAATCTTAGCCTTAGAGATTTTAAATAACTTGCCCAAGATCCTCAAGTTTGTAAGTGGCAGATGTAAGGATTTGTATGAAGTTTTTCATATTCTAAAATCCAGCTTTTTCTCACTAGGTGGTTTTATCTCAAAAGGGTCCAGGCAAAGGTGAATCTTGAAGGACTCCTTAAGGACTCTAAGGCAGAGTTAATATTTTCTCTCAAAGTATCAAATACATACCAGGCAGGCTGTTACACAGGTTAAGACATTGTGTGTATATTTTTAAGGTTTAGTTCATATTTACAATAAACTTTAATAAATGGAGTTATGAAAATCTGACTTTGCAAAAAAATAACTTTAAGTTAGTTTTTGTTTTATTAAAGTATTTCTTTGAGACTAGGTTTATTTGCACCTAAATCTTTAATGGGAAGGATGAATAAAATCAACCTGTGGACAAATTTAGAAAGCAAATTATTGCCATGGGAATTTCCCCCCCACTTTCAAATAAGCTGTGCTTGCTTTTAAGCTTATTGAAATTTACAGTTAAGCCTACTGACTTTAATAAATTCCACTGTAGGTATACATTTAAGTTACAAGATGGGGAGAAATATTCCTTCAAATGAAATGACTTTTAAAAACTTTACTTCTCCAGTTTTCTTTTAACTTTTCTTCACTACTCTGCCTGTGCTTTAAAAGAAATGTGTTCCTTTTTGTATTTCTGGTTCCATGTATGCATATGTATATATTTCGTATTTTGTTATCTTTTCAAAGTTCACAGTCTTTCGTCACATAAAATGCAAATTATTTGTAAGTATTCATACGAACAGACCCAATTTTACCAATTCTCATTTATTTGGACAGTTTTTGTTTCTTTTTCGATTTTTTTGTACTTTTCATTTTATCTCTCATGCCAATTCCCTAGTCCATACTTGCTTAAAAACTGTTGTTTAGTCCTTAGCATTATCAACCTCATAGAAAGCCTATGTTATAGATAGTGGCCAAATTATAAATAGATTGTATTCCAAAACTTTGCTTCTGTTTCAGTTTTTTGGAATCTAAATGGTCTTTCCCTGGCACAAGGTTGCAAATGATGGATACATTCCCAGAACAAACCATAGATAAGGTTTCAAATGTTACATCAAATGGAAAGCTAATACTAACATTTACTAAAATGATTTATATATATATCTATCTATATCTATATCTATATCTATATCTATATCTATATCTATATATCTATATATATGTATATAGATATTTCTTAAGTTATGTAAGAAGGGGTCTGACACTTTGGACAGTAAAGCAACTGATATTCAAAACTAATTACAGAAACTTTGTATATGTTTAATTTTGATTCTTTGTTTAGTGTATTAATTGCTTGGTGTCTTTCAGTTTCTATTGGTAGGGTTTGGTAAAAATTACCTTAGTTGTGGATGGCAGACAAGTAATAAATAACATTTTCACTTAACTAGTTTTTCTGAGTAACCTCTATATTTATGTTTTAAGGTGATATTGTAACCACTAAAATAACACCATAATATGGTCTTCACAATCTATAAAGGATTATATCATGTAGTGTCTCATTCCAAAAATCCATCAATGCTGTGAAAGTAGATTTAATGTAACTGTTTTATCATGAAGATACAATGTGTATGAAAAACACAAACTTACAGTCCGAGCCATTGCTGTCAGAATGTTCTGAGTCCCAGGCTTGCGCTCAGTTTAGAGTAGCACACTGCTGTCTTTGACTGGAGGTTTCAATAAAGTTGGGAGGAAATCTGCTCTTAATTATCGTGGATACATGGCTTTGGAGAAGTCGTTACGTTGTCTTCTATTTTAATCAGAGGAAACTTCTTTGACCACGACCCATTTATCAGGGATTACTTACGTGCAGGGGAATTTGTAGAGGCAAGAGAAGAATCTTCATAGAAATTGAGAGCATTAAAGTGCAGAAGCAGGGATTTTTCTCCCTAAGAAGTGGTCCCCATTACCAGCACATAGTTAATATTTACACTCCAGCCTTTCCTAAGCTGTGTGACCTTTGGGAAGCTGTTCAGATCTCTTTCCTGCCAAGTTTTCTCAGATGTAAAATGTGGAGAATCACATCTATGGTGCAAGATAGCATATAGCTGTAAGCAATAAAAGACATGTAAGTAACCTAACACTTCAACATATGACCCTTGCTCAACCAACCTGTTTCTTCTTCTTGCACCTGCAACTCTTGATTTTTACGAACCAGCAGGAGAGAAAAGAGAAGAAAAGGAGATGAAAAAGTTTAATGTGCTATCAGAAGCTAGGTATTTCACACATACAATCTTATTTCCTATTGAATGGTCAAGATGAAACTTTTATCTTAAAAAAAAAATGTATACCCATAACTACGTTTACATTTTGGAAGAGATAAAAATAATCAGGAGGTAAAATGATATTTCAGTGAACATATTTTATATTTAAGTGATTATCCTGGAGAACCATGTCTCTATTGAAATGGGTAATCTGGTCATCTTTTTAAGTGGCAACAAAATGTCCAAAAGCAAAAAAGTAAAAGTAAAAATAAAAAGTATTAAGAGAATTTGTTACTTTGAAATAAGAAACACTGCCCTGTTTCCGGTCAAGAAATGAGTACCAGATTTCCTTTTCTAAAGTTCACATGACAAAGAACACTGGAATTTCCATTATCATCTTGCTAAATCAAGAAAAAACTTGCATATTCTTATTCAGCCTCCAAATATACCAGAAATCATGCCAGGTCATGTTGCAAATAAACAAGGAGTTAATGAAAGAACAGATTGTTTTGGAAAGTAGATTAGCAAGTTCAGTGTTAGTAATGACTTGTCTTTACGCAGGAGTCCACACATTTTAAGAAGCCCATGCATTTTGAAATCATTTTAAAAACATTAATTCATTCATCCTCACAGTCCCCCCATTTAACACATCTACTTCTAATTTTACGTGTCATTGATTTTTTTTATTTGACCTTGGACAAGTAACAACATCTTTCTTTAATAATATGTCAAATGAGAAAAATGATAACTCTGTATTACATATCTACTCATTTTTCTCACTTTTCTGACTTTTTAGATCATATATTCTGCTTGTTATTTGTTATTTAGTTTAAAAATGAATGTTAACAGTGGAAACAGGGTACAGCATATATGGGAACTCTATTATCACTGTAACACCTCTGTAAATCTAGAACTATTTTAACGTTAAAAAAATTCTAAAAGTTAGGGAAGTTTGGGTGGCTCAGTCAGTTGAGCATCTGACTCTTGATTTCAGCTCAGGTCATGTTTCCGGGGTTGTGGGATCGAGCCCCACATCGGACTCTGCGCTAAGTATGGAGCCTGCTTTGAGTTCTCTCCCCCTCCCTCTGCCCCTCTCCCCCATTTGCAGATGCTCTCTGCTCTCTGTCTCTCTCTAAAAGAAGCCTATATATATATATATATATATATATATATATATATATAATCACTCAAGTTAGTCAGTGCTGTAGATATATAGCCATGTAGAAAGCAAACTAGTATTAAGAGACCTCCCTGGCTTTCAGATGCTACTATTAATTAGCTGACTGACTTTAAGCAAATGCCTTAATTTTCTATGCTTCTCTCTTCGACAAAGAATGGTACCAATATGAGTTCTACTCAACCCAAATATTTCTGGTAAAGATAGCAGAAAATATTAGATAGAAAGTTTCTTGATAAATTATATACCCAAATGTATATTTATATTTTCTGGTATAATTATGACTGGGTGCATTGATTTCTTGACAATGTAAAAATACGTTGACTTACACTTGTTCAGTGCTTTATACTTTGTTTTTTTTGTTTGTTTTTGAGTTACTTGCTTGTGACCTTACAAAGCAAGTCAAGGAGGTATTATTGATATTTAACAGCTGAGAAAATGTACCTGGAAAAATTATAAGTAACGAGTGGAAGATTATGCCAGAAACCAAGTCTTGAACTTTTTAGACCAGTGCTGTGATATTCCAGATGGCATTTTTTAGTATTATGTACTGATGTACTATTTTGGAATACTACCTTTTTTTTTAATGGAGCAGACCAGGGGTGAGCAAACATTTTTTCTGTAAAGTACCAGGTAGAAAATATATTGGGCTTTACAGCTTGTGGTCACAACAACTAAACTTTGCCTGCGTGTCCTAAAAGCAGCAATAGACAATATATAAATGAATAGGTGTGCCTGTGTTCTAATAGAAATTTACTTACAAAAGCAGGCAGTAAGCTGGATGTGGCCCTAGGGCCATAGTTTGCTAACCTCTGCAACAGAAGGGCCAAGCTGAGTCAACTTAAATATCCCTCTGGCATTTGGGAATTTACTACTCATCATTCATCTCTAAGGAAATTAAAAAAAATCATTCCCTATTCTCTATTTTTTAATTATGGGTTCTGCTTATTAAACTAGCACATAATTTACTTATTTCTAAGAGAAAAGATGTCTCATGTTTCTCCAGAAAGATTAGGATGGGGCGTGTGTGTGTGTGTGTGTGTGTGTGTGTGTGAACACTGATGTAATTTGTGGATAACATAAAACTGTCTCCAAAACCTCCTATATACCCAGATCTGAGTACCAAGTCTGCATTCCCAGCTGTACACTGGACCTCTCCATATGGATGTCCTCCCACGGGCACATTGACTTCACATGCCAAACAGAACTCATTATCTCCTCAGCCAAATCAGTTCTTCCTTCTGCACTCTTTATTTCAGTTATGGCATCATTCTCAGCCAGGCATCCAACCTAGAAATTGTGTCATCTTTCACCACCCCCCTCTCTTTCTCTCAATCCATATTGGAATCATCACTAAGACCTACCACCTAAAGCTGTTGCTCAAACTTACCACCATTTCTGTTTTCACTGTCATTATTCCAGGCCAGCTCTCATTCATTGGTCCTCGTAAAGAATAACATAATAGCATAGTTAGAATGTGTGCTAGGCATTGTGTTAGACTATGTATAGTTTTTTCTTTTACATATTCCTTGTAAAAACCATTTGAGAGAATATTATTTTCCCACTTTATAAAGTAGCTAGATTAATTGCCTAACTTTATAAAGAGCTTAAAATGAGCTCTTTCTGATTCCAGTGCTCACATCATAGCAATTATATATATAATCCCGTTGTATTATCTCTTCTAATTGGATTTTCTGTTTCCAAATTTCATCTAGTTTATCTTCAGTAACCCCTGTTAGTTATATTTGTTTTTATTGACAAGTAACAAATTACCACAAATTTAGGAGCTTAAAACAACACATGTACTTTCTCATGGTTTCTGTGGGTGGGGAGTCTTCGCACAGCTGAACTGGGTCCTCTTCTTTGGGTCTTACAATCTCCAATCAAGGTGTTGACTGAGTTCCGACCTGAGGTTCAGGATTCTTTTCCAAGCGTACAATGTTGCTGGATGTAATCGGTTCCTTGTAGTTATAGGACTGAGAAATTCAGTTCTTTGCTCAGTTCCTAGAGGCTGTCTACAGTTCCTTGTCATGTGGACTTCTCCAATGTGACTATTTACTTCATCAAGCTAACAGGGAGAGTCCCTGTAGTGAGTTACTAGCAAGATTCAGTTTTATATAATGAAATATAGCCACAGGAGTAATGAGAAGCAAGTTACAGGTCCCACTCAACTCAAGGGGAAGGATTGCACTAAGACATAAATAAATGCCAGGAGATGGGTATTATTGGAAGTTCACCCTAAAGTCTGTTCTCACCAGTTATCCTTAGATCAGATTATAGGGGCGCCTGGGTGGCTCAGTCAGTTGAGCGTCCGACTTCAGCTCAGGTCATGATCTCACAGTCTGTGAGTTCGAGCCCCATGTCAGGCTCTGTGCTGACAGCTCAGAGCCTGGAGCCTGCTTCAGATTCTGTGTCTCCCTCTCTGCCCCTCCCCTGCTCATGCTCTGTCTCTCTCTGTCTCAAAAATAAATAAAAACATTAAAAAAATAATAAGAAAGATCAGATCAGATCTGTTCCCTACATAAATCACTGATTGCCCATTGCCTTTTGGAAAAGGTTGAAATCCCTTAAGTCCTTTCTTGGGTGGGCCTTAGTGTCTTCTAGAGTCATTCTTCCATATGCATTCTGGAATACAGCCACACAATGCTACAGGCCATTACCAAACATGCCAAGCAGTTTCTATACATTAAGATGTTAAGAACATGTTGAGGTTCTAATGCACGCAAATGATCAAACTTTCACCTGTATTGGCACAAGCAAATAAATTACCTCTAAGACGGTGCATGCAAAGGTATAGTGAGAAAGCACTGAAAGTGTTCTTTAGTAGCTGGAGAAGGCTTTGATTTTTAATCTATTGAACTTCCATTCCTATCATCCTACCATAGATCAAGACACCATTGTCTGTCATTACTTACCTGTATTATTGTAACAGACTCTAGTCTCCATTCTTTTCTCTCTTCCCCAAATAGTAGATGTAGAATGAACTTCCTATGATACAAATTCAATGATGTCACTCTCTCATTTAAAATTCTTCTACTGTTCTCCACCTCCACTGTTCTCCATTGCCCCTAAAATTAATTCTGAATGTTATCCTCTTACTCGTGTCCTCATTCCATAATTTGGCCTAACCAATTTGTTCTTCAGGCATACTTTATTTATCCATCCTGATATGAAGCCTTCCTGACCTTCAAAGTATGTGTGAGATGTCCTTACTATAGGTTTCATGAGCTTTATTTTTGTATTTCCCCTTTCTAGGTTTCATAATGCTGTATTGAATTACCTTTTTATCTACAGCAGTGTTTAGCATATAGAAAGCTTTCAGTAAATTTGTTGAGTTGATAAAGAAATGAATATATTATAGCCAAAGCTCCTTTATTTTTTTTGCATTTTAAACTCACTAACTTTATATGAACAAAGCTCTACTTCAGTGGTACTGTATTCAGCCTAACACAAATAAGGGACTCTAATTGCCATTTCAGCCTGGACCATCACACTGCTTCCTAGTCTATAATTCATTTGCTGTGCAGATATTAACACACAACCTCTCAAGTTTAATAAGTAAATCAACTAACCAACCAACAATGATGACGCCCCAAAAGACTACTAAGGGAAAGCTTATAATTATGATAGAAACAAAAAAGATACATTTATAAAAATTGAAAATGGTGAGGAACTGTTGAGTCTTTTACATGTGGATGTAATAAATCCTTCCGCAATATGTAGTGAAATTCGGAGCTCAAGAAAGGAATAGCTGGCAATTATTTTCAACAAAATGAAAAGGGAGAAAGAAAAATGTACCTGTTAGAAAAACTCAGTATCCACAAGAATGAAAAGAAGCAATGCACATGCCCTGTTTAACAGAGCTGCATAGAGGACTGTGAACTTAAACTTTTATAATTCATTGGGATTTATAAACAAATAGATTTACAGAGAGCCTTTTATAATCTAACTGGCTTGTTAGCAGATATACATCTAAGCTTACTCGATTATACTGAGTTCGGCAAGTGAATGCATACTGTTTCATCTCATGACTGTGAGCCCCTTGAAGATGGAGTCTGTATCTTAGTTATCTTTGTACCTCTGTGTGTCTACCATAAACGGACATACTACAGGTGCTCATTCATTCTTTATAAGAGAGTGGAGGGGTGCCTGGATGTCTCAGTTGGTTGGGTGTCTGACTTTGGCTCAGGTCATGATCTTGTGGTTCGTGAGTTTGAGCCCCGTGTCAGGCTCTGTGCTGACAGTTCAGAGCCTGGAGCTGCTTCAGATTCTGTGTCTCCCTCTCTCTCTCACTCTCTCTCTCTCTGCCTCCATCTCTCTCTCTCTCAAAAATAAATAAACGTTAAACAAAATTTATAAGAGAGTATAAAGTTGGGGTGTCTGGGTGCCTCAGTTGGTTAAGCGTCCAACTCTTGATCTCAGCTCAGGTCATTATCTCAGGGTTTGTGAGCTTGAGCCCTGCGGCAGGCCCTGCCCTGACAGCGTGGAGCCTGCTTAGAATTCTCTCTGCCCCATTCCTACACACTCTCTGTCTCTCTCTCTCAAATAAGCCTAGAAAGAATCTTTAAAAATATTGTAAGAGAGTATAAAGTTAATATACCACATGATCATCATGAACCAACTAAATCAAAGTAGACTATGACCTATCCATATTGGTGACTCGCATTGAAATGATCTTGTGTTATTAGAGTCTCAAATTCTTTGGACATTTTTTTTTTAATTTTATGAGGACTTAAAATATCAGACTCCTAAAAACACTTTATTTCCCTTATATGTCCTCATGCTCTGACTATATATTTGTAAGCCAAAATCTGCCTGCTAATTAGGAAATTAGAAGATAAGTTAGTTTTGGTTTTAAATAGAGGACACACAGACTTCTTTAGAGAAAGATGAGTTACAGAAGAGGGGCAAAAAGTGAAGTATTTACTGGACCTAAATTCTAGGGACATGTCCGTAAGGCAGTTGCAAAATTGAGGGTCTCATACCAGCAAGAATCACCAAGGTACCAGGGGAACTTGCTTTCTGTGCAACCTCTAAGTGATCTCCTGATTTTCTGGAGAATGTGCCCAAGTTAAGAAATACGTCAAGCATATTCTTCCATCGTCTGTATCTAATAACCTTAACCTAGACATAATAGGACATATGATTTTTAAAAAAGGGATATGGTTAGAGCTCTGAAGAGTGTGTTAAAGAAAAATAAATGCTAATATTAACCCAAAAGTATGAAATTCATCAACTTTGTTATAAGACAAACTAATTTTAGTTTTTAGCCTAATATATTTTTACTTAATTCGAAGTTGACTGGCCTATGGTTCATATTAGTGCCAGATAAGAAATATTTTACCTGACTTAATAATAAAAGCTAATATTTGCTGTGTGTTTACCATACGCCTAGCATGGTCTTATGGGGTTTCAATGAAGATCCCGAGGCACAGGGAGGTGAAGTAATTTTCCGGAGGAGTATATCCAAAAGATATTTCATGTGAAGCAGGTTAGATTGGGAGCAGATTTTTTGCTATATGTAAATATGAACCGTAAAGAATAAAAGCATTAAGTAAGCCAGTGTGATCATATTCTGTACGTGTCCCCAAACCGGTTCTTGCTTACAACAATGACATCTGTGGCTCTCAGGAAATACTATCATTTGGCAGTGTAGATAACTGGAGGAGATAATTAAATGTTATTGCTACTTGTAACTGAATTAGATTTTGATGCCATGTCTCAGGAGAGGGTAGGATTTAATTGAAGTTGCAATAGACCAACAGTACCTAAAAGCCTTTTGAAACCGGGAGGAAAGGTCATTGTCACATTAGGCAAATAGATTTTAAAATTACTTCTAATTCTATGTTTTTATAAAGTCATCATGTCTACTCATTTTGCGTATATGGTGTATAAATTTCTTCTCCCCATTTCAACCTCCTAATGAAAATAATAGCAAAAACTATGCATGCCATTAGTACAGAGGTTGATTCCTAATAAATGGTTTTATTATTTGTCATCTGGTAATGCACTTAGCTAAGATATGTTCAGATGTACGTAGAGCTTTGAAAACAGACAAAAGAACATTGGAACAGACCAGGGCTATCAATTAAGAGCAGTGCATTGTACTAAAGAACCAATCAGCCTTAAGTTCAGTGGCACTAATTGGGGTAGGTTTAGCGTGAGTCCAGGAGAGTAAGACTGTGATTATTTTGCATAGTAAATGCATTCACCCCCTCATCAAGGGTGTGCAGTAAAATAAATGTCATCGTTTTCACCATTATTTCTGTTGTTTAGCTGTTTTCTCTTCAGCTCAAGCTTTCCGATCTCAAATCCAGCTCCTTCACAGGACAAAGCAGCTGAAGTCATCTTCCTTTGTTTATTACACCAAGACAGTTGCCATGGAAATAGTATAATGTTATAAAATAAGCATCATAAGTTAAATCCAGAATCAAGAAGGGACGTATAAGTCAGGTTTGAAAGAGTGTGCTTATTTAAATAAACAGTGGCTTGGCAATCATTAAAAAATGTCAAGGTGAATTACTGAGAAAACAGAGAAAAATGAACTTCGGGCTTTTGGATTTTTTTTGCAGATTTTAAATATTGCCCTTCAAGCAGGTGTTTTAGAGAAAAGGAGTTAAGGGATTACTAACCCTCCTACAAACTAAATTTCTGGCTATAAGCCGTTTTTCTACTCTGCATTGTACTCCAGTACTCTTGGTAGCTCCCTTTGAATCCCAGTTCAATTATTGGTATGCTCAGTGCATAGGTAACATTTCTTTCTTCATGTGTTTTAATCAGTCTACAAAGACTGTGTTTCAAAAGGTGATGGATAGTTTTTATTTCATGCATTTTACTGTACCTTTCTGAATTTGCACTCATTGATATTTTATTATGCTTGGCTATAGAGTTCTGCAGATAGAAAATATTAACCTTTTCCAATCCTTTAAACTTGGAATCTCAACTGAATCCGATCACTACTTTCTGAAAGAAATCCTGAGTTTTGTGTATTTTTTAAAAGTTTAGATTTTTTTAAAGATATTGTTCTGTTTTTCTAATAATGTAAAATAATTTCCCACATGTCCAGTCATTGTATTCTAAACCACTTTTTGTCATTTGCCTGGGTGAAACACCATACAAGGTGTTCACCACCATATGGTTGCCCCTTCTGTAGAAAGAAAACCAAGTTATATCATTTTCTACTTGGAAACTTAGTAGAAAAACTCAGATTATGATCTAGGCTGTGTATGCTACCTAATCCCAAATTCCTTTATTCATCTAATACATATTCATTTGATGTTGCTCCATGGTGGTTTAAAAGGCACCCTGCCCTCTTCCGACTTTGTGAGAGCTAATAAAAACTATCTGGTGAGTTTTGTAAAACTGAAAAGCGCTCCACTCTACTCCTACCCACTTCCAGCCCCACCACTCTTGCCCATGAAGTAAGATGACTACAATAATCAACCATGATCAATATGATGGTATGTATTACCCTCAGGTGTGTGGAGTTAAAACAAAAGGTTGAGATGCACTGATAAAGAGAATAATGTAGTGAGGTTCATTTCAGTCCACATTTTCTTGTGACCTTGGAAAAACATTAACATGCCATTACAGGTTTTTTTCTCAGGCACAATTTCAAGAATATCATCATTGACTCTATGATGTTTTGTTATTTTTTTTCTTTTTTTCTGATCCCTTCTCCTGTTACAGCTTCATTTGATTATATGTCATTTATTGATCTCACAATCTTTCTCACAGAAGTGGAAAAAAAATAAACATACAAAGAAAACCTAAAAAGAATAAATTGGAATAAAGACAACATGCAAATTTCTGAGGCTTAGTGAACATGAAGGGATTTGTGAGTTGTTGGTTAGTCAAAGACAAATACCCTCAAAATGGAAATCATATCTTTAAAAAAATTTCAGCCTTTTAGTAGTCTGCCAAAAGCTATAATGGAGAGAGAAGAGAAATAATGTTGTTGAGTGCTTATCATGTACATGGCGGCATGCCTGGTACTATGAGGTTTTTCTCTTATTAACTTCTTATGGTAATCATATTAGGTACATATTCCTATTTCTACTTCCCGTATTGAGAATGCAATGCTCAGAAAGGCAAAGTGGTTCCCATCAAGTGTCACAGCAAGTAAACACAGATTCATCTATCTTCCAGATCTTGTAGTCCAAATTCTTCATTCTTTGTTTATTTGAATTTTTCCACAGTTGCATTAATAACAGAGAATAATATTGTCATTCTGTGAAAATCACTTGTTTTTATTTTCTTCAGGGGGAATAAAAAGAATGGTTTGGCGGCTAAATTTAAAATTATGGAATTTGCCAAAGAAGTTTTCCTTGAATTTGTCTACTTAACTTTCTGGATAAGTATTTCTATGATATATTTAATTCACTCTCAAATTTTGAAGGCCATTAAAAGACATGTTATGCAAGTTACATACATTGACCATAGAAATGTTAAAAATAACAAGAATCAAATTTCAATAAATGCTGTGATATGATCTAGCTAGGGTTAGAATTATTCTTTTCTTTGTACATAGGTAATGATGTAACATGGAAAACTTCCAAAAACCTTAATGTCTATAGCACATGATTTTTTTCTTCTTTAGGAATATGTTTCCGCCACTCCCTAAAATAAGTGTTGTTCATATTAATGGATCAGGGTTCTTCTGTCATTAAGCTCTCTGATATCTTAGCTCTGCGCATCTCTAAAACTCAGCTCTTTGAAATTTATTCTCCATTCATTCATTCATTCATTCATTCTCATCTATATATTCATAAGTTTGTCAAACTTAGTTTGACAATAATGGTTGGCATGATGTTCTGGGTAATGGTGACATAACAAAGATGATATCAACAATTATTTTACTAGAACACATTGATGGACTTAGTATGCTATCTATTCAATTGCTTAACAAAAAATCAATTTCTGTCTCTCTCTCTCTCTAAAAAACAAAACAAAACAAAACAAAACAAAAAAACGTAAAAAATTAACCCAGTGCAACAGATATTTAGTGAGCCTTGAGTTTGGTTGTCAAAGGTAAAAATATATAACAAATGCTTTCTCATCAGGGGGTCTCCTCTATTGTAATGGGAAATAAACACTTTAGACTAATTATGACATCATGATATGAGAATGGGAAATAAACCCCATAATATAGCAGAATGAGTAACTTTTTTTTTCCCCAGGAAGGATAGACAATAGCTTCTCAAAAAATGATATATTTGTGGAAATGAGCTGGATTTTACCAAGTAGAAAAGGTGGAGATAGCCCCCTAGGCAAAGGATATAACATAAGTCAAACAGATAAAATTAATTTGTCCACAAATCTGTTTTGGCTTTTTCGTAGCTCTTTTCTGAGTCCCAGTTCAATTATAGCTGTAGTCAATATGTAGCTAACACTTTCTTCTTTCTGCTTTTTAATCAATTTGTGAAGGCCACATTTCCTACGATGATAGATAGTTCTTCTTTCACACATTTTTCTGTGTTGTTCAGAAACCTGACTATGTGTTTTATTAGAATTGATATATTAATAAGCAGCAGCCCTGTAATATTCCATATGGTACAGAGTCTGGACTTGGGAAAAAATACCCCCTAGGGTCAAATCATGGCTTCACAATTTAGTGGTTGTGGTGAGTTGGACAAGATATTTAACCTTCTGACCCCCATCTGTTGCAAGTTGGATAAGATATTTAACCAACTGTCTCATTTGTAAAATAGAGAAGTATTTTTTTTTTTTTAATATTTAGATTTACTGAGTTTTTACTATGGCCAGGCACTCTGCCAAGTGATTTATATATATTAACCCATTCAATCTTCTCAACAAGTATCATGCACAAAAAGCATTATTATCATCTCCCTTTTACAGATAAGACCAATGATATACAGAGTAGTTATTTCACTTAGATAGCTGTGTGCCCAAGATAACACAATGTTCATTGCCTTTTACATTGTTATAAAGAGGCCCTATGAATTCAATACGAAGGAGCTTAAATTCATTCTTTTGCATACAGACCAAATTAGAAGGCCTACCCTGTCTTCAGGAAAGCTGACACTGAATATAGCATTCATCATTGCTTGCGCAACAGAATGGGCTGGACAAAATGAGAGGCAGACAGCATTTGAACGATGGAGAATCTTATATGGTCTTTTAAGGAGCAATTGAGACCCATGAAGATGTTTTAAGCAAAGAAAAAATATAGTCAGATTTACAATTTACGAGATCTTTCCAATATTTCCATGTATGGATGACAGATCTGAGTTTCCTTAGCTTGAGTTTGCTCTGCTGAAATTAAGGAAATCCATCAGGAAAGCGTTTTAGTACCCTTTACGTAAGCTCATGGGGCAAAGCAGTAAAATAGGAGAGGAGGGGGCACTTTTAAGTACCAAAGATTATTTGTGTTACAGATCTTCAGGATGTTTGATTATAAACTCCCCCTTAATGTGTTCACGTTACATGCAACAGCAGTTATTGCCTAGTAAGATCCCAAGGCCTGGAATCAATTTAGTATAACATCTCCAATTCAGAGGCAGATTCTTGGCTTCCTGGTCAGAATTCACAGAACTCCTCTTTTATATTCTCTTCCACTGCTTTTATCTCATATCTCGACCACAGACTATTCCAAGAGAATGGACTATTCCAGAACACACTATGCCATTTTATATATTTAGGTGTTAGGTTTCGTGTATACTCCTCTTGAATATACCGCAGAGAGAGAATAAGGAGTAATACCCACCCCTTCTGTGGCATGGTCTCCAGGCTCCAGCCAGAAGAAGATTCCAACTGCATACACAATCTGGAAATTATGGGAGAGGTCCAGGCTGAGAAAAAATTTACAGGTTTTCAGCATATAGATGCGACTGCAAGCCATGAGTTTGGATGAGATAAGCAAGGGAGGAAGTGAAGACTGAAAAAAAAAAAAAAAAGCCAAGCCCTGGGCCTCACCAATGTTTAGAAATCTGGGAGATAAGAACCAGCAAAGGAATTGAGAAAGAGAAATCTGTAACATGGGGTAAGGTTAACTGATGGGTTAAGAGGCTGATGTCCTAGAGGCTAAGGGAAGAAAAATTTCAAGGAGAAAGGAGTAAACCTTCCCTTAATGTTGCCTGCCCACAGGGTTAAGTAAGATGAAGGGATCAAATATATGTAACGATCTGAAAATCACTGATGAACCTGACAAATGCAGTCTTAGTGAAGTGCAGGGGTGTAAGTTCAAGAAAATGGGAGGGGAATTGCAGAGTGAATTTAGACAACTCTTGTGAGAATTTTCACTAAGAAGATCTGTAGAGTGAAGCGGTAGATGGGGGAAAAGGTTAAGTCAAGAATTTTTCTCCTCCAACTTTTTATGATAGACATTTTCACATACGCCCCAAAGACATCCATATAGGTACCATCAAAGTTTCACAATGATTATGATTTTGTGATATGTATTTTTATATTTTTCTTTCTGCAATATTTTAAAGTACATTGCAGACATCAGATATTTCTCTCCAGAATATTTTCATAGGCAGTTCTATAAATAAGGTCGTCCCCCTGGATAATCATAACATCATTACTATGGCTGGAATCATTTAACATCCAGTCTATCTTCAAATTTCTCCCAGGTTTCCCCCACATGTCTTTTTTAGCTATTTATTTTCCAAAATTAAAATCCAAATTCAGCTTCACGCTTATATGTTATGATTCTTTTAGTCATTTATTTATTTATTTATTTATTTATTTATTTATTTATTTTTTCTGTAAGAGGACTTTTTTGAAGAGACTGGGCCAGTTGTCATGTAAAGTATTCCATGTTCTGGATTTTTTCAATTGTTTTCTTGTGTCATTTAACTTTTTCTGTTATACCACTCTCCCACTGCCACCTGCCCCTCTTGCTGTTTCTCATGCAAATAACAAGTCATGTCCAAAGACTATAAGTTTCTGGTTAAATTTCTCCCTTTCTCTCCTCTCTCTCTCTCTCTCTCTCTTTCCACTAAAGTCCTTCATGGGAGATGTTTGTATAGCATTTCATATATTTAGGTGTTACATAAAATCTAGACGTTTCACTATTATGGATGATGCTTGATCCCATGATTGAAGGTTTGTCTTGGTTTTTTATTTTTATTTTTTTAAGTTTATTTCTTTAGTTTTGAGAGAGAGCACAAAAAGGGGAGGGGCAGAGAAAGAGAGAGGGAGAGAGAGAATCCCAAGCAGGCTCCATGCTGTCAGAGCAGAGCCCAGCACAGGGCTTGAACTCACGAATTTTGAGATCATGACCTGAGCTGACATCAAGAGTCAGATGCTTCACTGAGCCACCCGGGTGCTTCTGGTTTTTTTTTCATAAGAGAAAAATACTACGTTTATAAGCTAATGAAAATGATCCAATGAGGAGTAGAAATTAATGGCAAATTAGCAAAGAGCTGTTCTAGCACCACAAGAATAATGTTTCAGGACTGGGGCTGTAAATATACAAACCTTCGGAACACAAGTTATCACCCCAAGTGACCGATCACAGGAGAAAAGTAGCAAATGTGGGCACAGACACAAGTAGGAAGGGTCATGTGGTGCTGTGTTGGTAGAAACTTGTAAGAAATCATCTTTGGATTACTTTAATTTTCTCTGTGAAGTAGGAGGCAAGATCATTAGCTGAGAGGAGGACGGAGGAGGAAGACACTGTGTCTTTGGGAAGAGAAATGAAGGTATGAAATAGTCATAAGAGGGCGGGGGAGTGAACGAATTAGAAAATATTGAAAGCACCAAGAAATGGAACAGAAGCAGGAAGTTAAATGCAGTCCAGGAATGAAAAGGGTACTGGATGACTACAGTAAGGACCTGTGTTCTGATAATATGTGATTCAAAGCCTAGAATGAGGGAAGGAATAAGCAATGATGAGAATCGAGCAATCCTATGCACTCTCCGGGCACTGGAGCACCAGAAGGAAGACAGCCACCACTTGAGGCAACTGCAGAGAAGGCAATGGAATGAGTATCAGCTGTTGAGCATTTAATAACACCAGGCACTGATCTAAGATTTTACATGTATGTCATTCTCTCAGCAACGCTATGTAGGCACTATTATAATCCTTGCTTTGTAGATTCAGCAGCTGAGGCACAGGCAGGTTCACTAAGATGTCCTGCAGTCGATAAGGAATCGGAAATCACAGCTCTCAATCTGATTCCAGGGCCTGTGAATCACTTTGATTCTGCTTTCTTTTTATATACAGATTAGCTGAGCCAAATAGAGATACAAATAATAGAATTATTTGAAATGAACTGAGCCCTAGAAGAACTGGTTGCCAGCATTAACTTAAGCATGAATATATCTTGTAATATATGCCCGCAAAATTACACAGCGGCTCTGCATTGACCCTGCTCTCTAGGATATTGGCAAAACCTATGTCCAGGAGGAACTTTAGTTAATGCCTTCTTCGTTCAGGTTCGGGCCCCCATCTTTTTTTATGGTCCTTGCTCTGCTGCCGGTGCGTATCATCTATGTCTCTACTCCATGATGGTCCAGATAGATTAGCTGCTTTTGAAAGTAGATCTAGGCTTCAGGGTAGAGTTAAAAAAAATTGGGGAGCCCTTTCTAAGAAGTATAATGCAGTTACTAATGTAAAAGTAATTCACTTACTAATGTAAGGATGATGCAGTTACTTGTACTAATGCAGGTACAAGGCACAGAGCCTTGGAAGGAACCTGTCCCCATAAAGGGTCCTGAAATTTAAGCACCATTGCTAAATCTGGCTTGGGATGATTCCTGCCGGTATTCTGATTATAGGAAAGCTGCAGTTTCTCCTTTTCAAAGACATGACACCAATCCTTAAAATATAAGCCTCTGTCTTGACTAGGGCTTAATAATCATGTTTCTGTTTCTTGTTCTACTTCTGCTCCTAACTGCTACTGCTCAATTCCTGTTAACTTGAGAGCTATAAGAAATGGAAGTCACCGGGTAATTCCTTTACAATATTAAAGTCCTCCTCTCTCAACAGCCATTCTTTCATAGTCTGAATCTTATTGTAGGCCATAATTTTAGGAAGAAAAAAGTATCCCTATGCTGTTTGTTTGTTTTTAACCCAGGGGACTCTTCTACCTTCATCCAGAGTATTTTCTTCAGTAGTCTTAACTTTCTTTTGTTAGGAGGTCTTTCTTCCTTTTCTTATCACCTGTAAGCCATACATTGGCTACCTTCCTTCCCTACTTTCCTCGTTACTACTATTTAATCACCCCCATGATCCTGATTATAAATAATTGGTATTGTGTAAAGACTTAAAATTTCAAGTCTTCAGAATTTGAATTTAAGTCTCGATTTACTACTCACCAGCTATGATGTGAACAAGTCACTGAGTACGCTGGTCTAGATAACTTGTCCTTGAAATGGAGATAAAGTCATTGTGAGAAAATAGTGTGTTATTAGAAAGCATGTTGTAAGATAAATAATTTAAAATAAATAATTTATTGTAAAAACATTATATATTATATATAATGTATGCTAATTATTTTTGTATAGGGGACTTTGAAAATTTTTCATGTAATTAAAGTTCCCTCAGATCTGCTGCTCTGTTAAACCTTTTGGGGAAGTGGGGAATAAAAGCCAAAGTTAAATCTAAAGTCTTCAAAAACCAAGCTGAAATGTCATTACAGCGAAACCCTCTTCCTTGAGAGGGAAGGCAATGATTACTTTTGTGTAAATCTCAGCCAGAGTATTTCACAGATAATCTGGCTGAACCCTAAGGGTTAGAACTCTTTGTCAGAAGTCACTCCATGTTTGCAAGTAACTACTTTATCGAAGATGAATTCATCGCTCCGAGGTAACTGAGGCCAGACGGGTTTCACCGGCTGCAGGAAGCAGAGTGCCCCAATTCTGTACTCCCCTCAGGCTTCTAGTTCACCGGTCCCATCTCCTCCTTGCCTCATGTTGAGTTCTTGTTCAGATGTCGGCCCCTCGTGAAATGTGGCCTTAGCTAGATAAACTCGAGTTTATCAGGCATTTTTATGTGTGTCAGCCTCAGAGGTAGAGTTGGAATAGAGAGCTGATAGATATCAGCTTTCATGACCTTCTCTCCCAGAAATGTCCTCTGCTGTCATATAAACACATGGGTGCAAAAGAGGTGCACAAAGGAGTGGTTGTGCTCAATCCCAGTGGCAGCAGCAGACATGTATGTTGGAGGAAGGGAAAAGTGAAGGCTCTCCCTACCATCTGCACTGGCAGAGTCGAAGACCCAGAAATGGCCTGGTGAAAACATACACGGTATTTAAGGGTTTTTTTATTTGTTTGTTTGTTTTTATTCTTTTGTTGTTGCTGGTTTGTTGTTGTTGTTGTTGTTGTTGTTAAATGAATCCCCATTCTACACATCATTTATTTATTCTGAAGATTTGGAGTGGAAAGAAATCCCGGTTTACATTGGGATATGGTAAAAATCACAATAATTGAAATCAACTGGTCAATGTAATGGTGCCAGGATTTGACTCAAAAAAAAAAAAAAAAAAAAAAAAAGCCAGAAACAGGATAGATTACCTACATGTTCCCTGGCCATGGAATTTGTCTTTTAACATAATGTGACGGTTTTAGTTTTCAACCTTCAAGGATCAATGTGGAGCGTGTCCTTTTAAACAACAACAACAACAAAAAAGACTCTTTATTCAGTGAGATAATTACAGATTTGAAACTGCTGCGTGCTGTACTAATGAGCCTGAATATTTTTAGCTGTTGCAGGTTGTTTTCTCCTTGGAATATTCACACATAATCTACCCCAAGATGGCAAAGACTTTACTTGTGCTTTAAACACCAATTCATGTTCTTCCTAACTTTGTCTTAATACTGGCCTAGGCCAGAAGTATGCATGTTTAGAAAAGTGGTCATTTCTTTTTAATGTGAAAAAATAACATCATCTGACTTCTACAGCAAGGGTGTTACTGTTTTGCTAAATGAGAAAAAAAAAAACACTTCTAAATCAATATTTCCTCCTTGTGCTGGAACATGAAAGATCAAGGTTTCATATGTTATTGTTAATCTACTACTTATCCAACTACACCTACCATATAGATGATTTTATTGTGCAGATGTGTTACTATCATATTTTTAAGGAAAACCAGCCTGCAAGAAAAACAGTGCCACCGTATAGTGAGTGCCCTGATCACCTTGCGCATTTCCACGTGGGTCGCGAGGGTGAGGCTTCTCTGCAGTCTGAGTTGACTCTTGGCAGAATGTCCTAGGGTTCTTTCAGGAATAAGGGGAAATAGGCAGCCTTGTGAGGAGTTGCCACCAGGCCATTTTTCCTGCATCTCCTTAGTTTGAGTTGGCCGGGCCTTTTCGCTGCTTGCCTTTTTCAAGCTTCTGTATAAGCCTTTAAAACTGTCTGGCTCTAATGTAGAGTTAGCTCATCAATGGCACAGTGACCTAAAACCCATGCCATCTGTCATCTGGCCTCTTTGGTTTGATATCATACTCGGGGACAAGGCATACAAGAAGATGGCATTATGTTAATCCTGTACTTCTGTCTGTGTAAGTAATGAACTGGATCCATTTTGGCTACCTGTCTCCTTAACAGTCCAATCTATGGAAGAATGGCAGACCAACCTATTAGCTGCGGAAATGACCCTTGTAGCTTTACTAGCTATTGCGCTGCTGCTGAGGGACTGCTTGACCTCGACAGTGTCATAACTCGTGAAAGGAATGCTCTGAATTCATCCATTTAATAAATATCAATAGTTTACCTTATAGGATAGGAGCGCTCTGTCGTAGTAATGTAGGTAACAAAGGCATTTCCAAACTATGTATGTTATGTCATATATTTCCATATGTTTAAAATAAGAACAATACTAAGAAATACCTATATCATACATGAGGGTAAAATGACACAACAGTAGATACCGTTTGTTGGGTGCATGTTATAAATTACTTAATCCCTCACCACAACCATAAAGTTAATACTACAATTACCCTTGTTTTGTATATGAAGACATATGAGATTAAGTAACTTGCTTGAAGTTACATAGGTGGAGCCCAGGTATTCTAACTCTAGACTCACTTTGAATTATCGTATTATACTGTGGCTCTAATTAATGAATGTGAAGTTCCCATTACCACTTCAATGGTAGTTCGAAGAAGCTTCGTGGTCACGCTTCATGGAAATATCTGCTTCTAAAATTAAATAAAATAGGGAATGGAATTTTCTTTCCTTAATTCCAGAGAAAACAAATTCCTAGTGCCTTCCGGCAAGAACAAGACTGATACTTAGCTCACAAAATTTTATTTTCTTGTACAGATAGAATTTATATAGCAGAATGGTACTATTTTTTTTGTATTTTGTTTATAGTAGCTCCAATATCCAGACGGACATAGATATATGTCCACCACAACAGCCCTAGAATACAAGTATGCTTTCTCATACAGCTTAGAATATATAGGTTACAATTTTGTCTTTCTTTAAGAGCCATATTTTGTGAGTCTATTATAGATTTTGCAATTAGTAGTTAGGTTATTGGTTAAATTTTATGACATATACATATTCTATAACTTGTCCAGAGTGGCTGTAAAAATATTTTATTTGAACCTTTTTGCTTCAGGTTAAGTTAGTTTTCTTCATGCTTCTAGGTTCCAATTACTGTGCTATCTTAACTATCTGGAAAGATCAACAAATTCTCAATTAAAATTTGCAGGTTCAGTAATTTCATGACTATTTCTATGGGCATTTAAAAAGGCATTTCAGGAATGTGTTTAGGTTTTATTGGTAGGTTAACTCTTGAGAATATAAGCCTATATTTGTGCAACTTTTGTGAAACACTCTACTGTCATGGTTCAGAGTTACTAAATTAATCTCATCTATTATGGGTTCTGACAGTTCAAGTTCATGTGTTTTATGGTAGAATTTGGTGTGCTATATTTTACGTGATGAAAAATGTTTTACTTTCAAATATAAGCTCAAAATTTGTTCAGGAAATAAGACATTAAAAAATTAATTTGTGTAAGGGCGCCTGGGTGACTCAGTCGGTTAAGCGTCCGACTTCGGCTCAGGTCATGATCTCACGGTTCATGGGTTCTAGCCCTGCATGGGGCTCTGTACTGACAGCTCAGAGCCTGGAGCCTGTTTCAGATTCTCTGTCTCCCTCTCTCTCTGCCCCTCCCCCACTCGCACTCTGTCTCCCTATGTCTCAAAAATAAATAAATATTAAAAAAATTAATTTGTTTTAGGTTATTATAAAATACACAGAAAGTTGCTTTAAAGTTTATTCTTTATTTTGAGAGCATGAGAGAGAGAAAGCACAAGCAGGGGAGGGGGCAGAGAGAGAAGGAGAGAGAGAATCCCAAGTGGACTCCATGCTTTTAGTTTAGAGCCTGACTCAGGGCTCAATCCCACCAACTTTGAGATCATGACCTGAGCTGAAACCAAGAGTTGGATGCTTAACCAACTGAGCCATTCAGGTACCCCTGGAATTATTTTTATAATAAGTCAAATTATATAATTCAAGAGAACTTTAAAGTTGTAAAAATTATAGTTATCCAAATTACCAGTAAATAGTGTATCTGTAGTGTATTTTATAGAATAGGATGCTTCTGAAGTCTTATATAAATGCTATGCTCTGAAAAAGTTAAACAGGCTTCTTCAAATCATAACCTTTCAATTCTCAAATGACAGCATAAAAATCTAACAAATATTTATGTCACATCATTTTATTTATTTATCTTTTTTAATGTTTATTTATATTTTGAGAGAGACAGAGCACGAGCAGGGGAGGAGCAGAGAGAGAAGGAGATATAGAATGTGACACAGGCTCCAGGCTCTTAGGTATCAGCACATGGCTGAATGCAGGGCTTGAACTCACGAACCTTGAGATCATGACCTGAGCCAAAGCTGGACTCTTAAACAACTGAACCACCAGGCGCTCCTATGTCACATCATTTTAGTTTAAAATCCCTTTCTTAATTTATGATTATTTTGAAGAATTTTAAGATATTAAGTAATCTTCCACATAAATTAAAAAATCTTTAATTGTTAAAAAAATATAACATGGTATCTGTAAATTTATTTCTTCTGCTCTACGCTTATCAATTTAATAATGACTGTATATATGGTATAAATACCCATTAGCAGATTAATTAAATATATTATTGGGCTCTAAAGGGCTATATTCAATTTTATCCTAAATTCCAATTAATCATTTTCATACAGTCTAATTTGCATTGTAATCTGGGCCTGTCGATGAGTGGAATGTGTTTGTCTTTCATAATTCTGATTACAAAATGCACCATTAGCAATATTTAGAAAAACCCAGTATTGCAATTAGAGAAAGACACTGTTACTACTAAATTACCACCATGACCACAATGACGACTACTACTATTACTGATAAGAAAATGGAAATGAAATGCACTGATTAAGTGTGAGAAATGTGCCTGGGTGGCTCAGTTGATTGAGTGTCTGACTCTTGATTTTGGCTCAGGTCAGGATCCCGGGGTCGTGGGATGGAGCCCCATATCAGCCTCTCTGCCAAGCGTGGAGCTTGCTTAAGATTCTCTCTCTCTCTCTCTCTCTCTCTCTCTCTCTCTCTCTCTCCCTCCCTCCCTCCCTTCCTCCCTCTCTCTCTCTCTCTCTTTCCCCCACCCCAACTTGTGCTCTCTCTCTCTAAAAAAAGAAAGAAAGAAAAAGAGGGAAAGAAATGCACAAGGTTAAATAACTTGGCAAAAGTCACTTGGCGTGGCTCATAAGTGACAAAGCTGGATTTTGAGTCTGACTCCAAAACCCACTCACTTTATGTACAGTGCTGTGAAACGAAGGAACAGTTCAGTTGGCCACTATGTTGAGGCCTCAAAGGGTGACAATATCCTGGTGAAGTCCCCTAATTCAGAACCAGATTGCAGGGTATGAACTCAACTTTACGATGCCCATTAGGTGGATTTACACGTGCCAGACAAAATTGGTTAAATAAATGGATTGATTTAGTAGGAGAGGGATACATTCTATTCCAATGACCACAGTATTCATAGTCATTATCATGTCTTCCTGACATCAAGTTACCAGGCATGCCAAATCAATAATTGGAACGTTTCTTTGTGATCTAAGAGTCAGAGTAAAATAACATTGACTGTCTTGAAAGATATTTTTTCTAGGCCATGATGGAACTTCCAATGGCCCCTTCCCCAACCTCCTCCTCCCAATGTACATGCATGCATACAGTTACATACAACTTCCTGGCGACCTGACTTCTGTTACAAAGGTCCTCTGTATCTGTTCCATGGACAGCTAAATAATTCTTCTTCTTCTTCTTCTTCTTCTTCTTCTTCTTCTTCTTCTTCTTCTTCTTCTTCTTTTTTAAAAATTTCCTTTTAGACTTAGAGTTAACCATTTCCTTCTAAAATACTCTGTTTACCAAAAGGTATACACAGTTAGAAATTAAAATTATATTTAGTTTAAATGTCATTCCTTGGAAGCCTTTTAGGTGCCTATCACCAGGACTGAAATTTCAATGCTTCAAAACCTCTTAAGAACCAATTTAGTAGACAAATGGTACCTTTTCCACATCACTGTTAATTCATTTTTATATGGTTATGTCTAAGTGTTCAGAATATTCCACTATTACTCTCATTGTTCATCATAAAAATTAGAATTGTCAATTTAATTCATTTACCAATCTTAACTATTTGAGACTGGAATAATTACAAGGGTCAAAAGGGAAACATCTACCTCTTTTTGTGTTTCCTGGGATTGGAAAGTAACCATTGGTCTTATTAACTATGTACTTTTTTTTTTTTTAATTTTGTGCCTAGTTTGTGAAAAATGTGGAACCTAATTTAAGATTACTACTCTAAAATACTTTTTTAACTAATACAAATTTACTGAGTATGCACTCAATATTATCCACTCTGGGCCAACCTCTGTGTTATGCAATTGGGGTATCATTGTCCCAGGGCAGTGATAAGTTACTTGATTTCTAAAAGCTAAGAGTCTGAGGAAGGTATAAACAGTTACATAGGCAATTTTAACAGAGCCTGAGAAGTGCTGTAAAACAGAAGCTTCTCAGAGAAGTTGATGTACAATTGAGACTAATGGGTGAGGGAGCATTAGCTACATGTATGTGGGGGGATGTGTGTGAATGGGAGAGAAATGTTCTATTTAGGGGTAATGGCTCGTGCAAAAGACCATTCTTAAGAAAAAGCAGGATACGTTTGTGGTGGTATATATATCGACAAGCCATTTGGCTGATGTTCACGGAGTTAGGGTACAAAGAGGGCGGAGAAGGCTGTGGCTTGGGAAGATGGGGTAAATGCCTTCTGCTTGGAAGTTTGAGCTGCTCATTGTGTGGAGGTATGGCAGGATATACAAATGGAGGTATGTGTGTACATGTGGAGGTATGGCAGGATATACAAATTTGGGGCTGGATACAGAGAACTAGATCAAAGGTAATAGCTTTGGGAATCAAAGATTGATAAACAAAATAAAATTTCCAGAGAGAAGGTGTAGAAATTCTAAAAATCTGTTATATTTTCAACATATAAAGCATCTAGAGAAAGGCAAAATCTGCCACAGGCCTTACCTTTGATGAGTTTATAACATGAATGTTATTTTATCTTTTATAATTTTTTTAAATCTTTACTCTCGAGAGAGAGAGAGACAGAACACGAGCGGAAGAGAAACAGAGAGACAGGGAGACATGGATCGAAAGCAGGCTCCAGGCTCTGAGCTGTCAGCACACAGCCCTACGCGGAGCGCAAATTCAGGAACTGCGAGTTTATGACATGAGCGGAAGTTGGGTGCTTAAAGGAATGAGTCACCCAGGTGCCCCCTTATAACATGAGTGTTAGATGAGAGATAAACCAAAAAGCTAGGGCCAAAGTGAGAGGCTCTGAGAGAAGTTCCAAGAATATAGAGATTTATATGGGTTGAGGTTCTCATGGAAGACTTTTTAAAGAAATGAAACTGTATACGCATAAAATGTCCACACGAGAACATGTCAAAATGTCATTTTGACGAAGAAAATGTCAAAATGTCCAAAATATGAACATAATGTTCTTAATTTTGTCTCTGGAAAACTTTTGGCTAGATTAACAAACAGTATTCAGCTGAGCTTCCTATATTTATTTATTTTTTAATTTTTAAAAATGTTTTATTTATTTTTGAGAGAGAGAAAGAGAGAGAGAGAGAGAGAGAGAGAGAGAGAGAGAGAGAGAGAGAGA
>NW_024412417.1:22912052-22925306 GCF_014898765.1 Herpailurus yagouaroundi | reverse complement strand
AGAGAGAGAGAGAGAGAGAGAGAGAGAGAGAGAGAGAGAGAGAGAGAAGGCAGGGGAGGGGAAGAGAGAGAGGGAGACACAGAACCTGAAGCAGGCTCCGGACTCTGAGCTGTCAGCACAGAGCCTGACACGGGACTCGAACCCATGAACCGTGAGATCATGACCCAAGCCGAAGTTGGATACTTAACCGACTGGGCCACTCAGGTGACCCTCCTGATATTTATTTTTAAACAATTTGCTTAATATCCGTAAACTGCATTGAAACTTTAACACTCAGAAGTTCTTTTCATGCAAGGGTTATGTTCCTAAAGACGTCACAATTCAAAATCTCTTAAATATGTCTGTATTTCATAGAGTAATGAATTAAAAGAAGAGAGGAAAGCATTCTTAGAATTCATAACTCTAGAATAATAGGGGTTATCTTTTGCTATAATGCTGCTTTTAAGAATGTTTCAACATTATTCAGAATACTTTGTAGACTACTTGCTCCTAAGTTAACAGTAACATATATATGGTAGTGTATCAGTTTCCTTGTGTTTTATGACATCTAACTTTCTTCTAAAATATTATTTGCTAGTTTGTTTGTTTCTGACATTAGCATCATCACAATTTTATTACTGCTTCGATGCTTGGAAGAAATTTTTATATGACAACAGCATGTAAATTATAATTACAGTGACTGTGAAAATAATAGTGAGCACCTTTGCTTTACCAGCCTGTTCCCAACTCAGAGCCTGAGTGATCATTGAAAAACAGACACCCTAGGATCCACATACATTTGTCCTTTTGATAGTCCATTCATCAGAACCCATCAGAGGATGGGGAAACAGAGCATACTGCAGCTGGAATAGAAGGGGGAGAGGAAGAATGGAAGGAGGAAGACTGGGACGAGTTGAGGGCAGAAAGATAAGGGAGTAGAGAGTATCACGGAGTACTTTTTGGGCCATTACATGGACTGTGGTTTTACTCAGGATGACATGGAGAACCATGAAAGGGTATGAACAAAGGATTGTCAAAGGAACATATGGATACTTGGATGTCCTCCTTATCAGTGACATAAAAGTTGTTAGGCTCTGAGTTGAGAATAAACTACAAGGAGGAAGAATGGAAGTGGAAGAAATGGTGACTTTGTTAACACAGTAATTACATTGATCTCACACTGTTTTCCTTGCTGTTTCCCCAAATGCCAACCACATCCCCACCTGGATTCGCGATTCCCTCTGCCCGTGATGCTTTTCCTTATATGTCAACATACTTGTTCCTGTACCTTCTTCAGATCTCTGTTCCAATGTGATTTCTCAAAGGATGCCCTCAATGAAAACTCCTTCTCCCCCCCACTGTTTTCTAATTTCTTTCTTCTCCTCAGCACTTATGACCATCTGGCCAAGTGTTTAATTGAATTATCTGTCTATACGTGTTTGTGGCTTTTCTCCCATCACAGAAATAGATGCTTCATGAAAGTTAAGGATTTTCATCTCTCTCTCTTTTGTATGGCTCAATCTGTAGTGCAAAAAATAATGTCTAGTATATACCAGGCACTCAATGAATATTTGTAAGATGAATGAAGGAACGCACTGTAATCATGCCCTAGTATTTCTCAGGCAAAGCATAGTGTACTAAAGGATGACAGGGGTTTCCAGTTAAAAGGGGAAAGAGCCATGTGGCATCAAAATAAACATGGTCTACAACCTACTTGGTCCACAGCTTTGAAATTAGGAGATTCTTTATTATTTTCAATTGAATTATTTATATAAAGTTAGTTATAAGTAAGCATTTATTAATATTTGAATTATTAAGATATTTCAAATTTGTGTAATTCTAATTTATATAAAATGAAATTCCAGGCACATGACCCGCTACAAGAAGGCTTTCTTCTTTTAATTTTGCTTTATAGAGTACTTTTTCCATAAAAGAATTTAAGCAAACAAAATGAAACCAAAAACCTCTGTTGTAATACTGATGGTCATAAAGAAAATAGGAGCAAAGAAAGACAAACAGAGCGTAGCGAACACTAATAGAAGACAAAGAAAAAAGGCACCTTCAGGTGACAGAAGAACACTCAAGTCAAGTGTATAGAGACCATTTTCTTTCAGTGACTGTCAGAAAACTTGGGCTTAACTTTACAGATTAAATTTTTTTAAATGTGTATAACTGGCCCTGCCTCAAATTATACTCCACAGGATCATGTGTTTGTCTCTCCTGTATAATTTTTTTTCTTTTATAATGTTTTGGGGACCACTGATCCCCAACTCTGTTCGTAATTCACCTCTCCTCTCGTATCAGTAGTGTTGCTACGGAGGAGACGGTAGGGGATGGTTCTATGATTTATAATCTCCCGGCACGTTGCTCTGCAGTGCAACCTAGGCACTCAGCTATTTTGATTTCTCTTAGTTACATCCCATTAGGAATCAAGGCAGAGAATGTACAGTTTACTGTTTAGAGTGAGAGCTCTGCAAGGAATCTCCAACCCACCTACTCTTCCTAAGAGACTGGGTGTGGTCAAGGCCAGGGAAGTAGAATAGTTTCTTACTCACATTCATGCAGGCCTTGGTTCCCCTAAAAATAAAAATTAATGCATTTACATATCTTTTTTACCTGATTAATAATGCCTTTTAAGAACATGAAGAACATAATGAGGTGAGATATTTCTTAGGAAGACCAAAGGCACTTGCACAATGTTTTAGCAGATTGTGCCTCATGCCTTCAAGACCTGATTAAGTTTCATTTTCTCTGTGGGCTTTCCTCAACTTTTACAGGCAAAATCATTTATCCCATTCACAGTGCCCCCACCAAACTTGTTTATAGCACTTAACACATGGCATAGCAATTTATCATTTACTCTGTTTATCCCACTCTGCTCCCAGAGTGCCCGCTATGTACTAGAATCCCTATCCATCTATCAGATGTTTAATATGTAACATTTTAATTCAAGGTGCCATGTTTTAGATGGTTAGATTTCTATCACTTAGGGGAAATTTGAATTTATTGTTTTATACTGACAAATTATCTACTCTGTAGGCAATCTCATTGTTCAATAGACACAAGAAGATGCATTTGGATTTTATTTCATCATCTAGAATCTGTAATGAGAGGATGAAATGACTCATCATGTGTTGTTGTTGTGAGCAACAAATACCACACTAGTACCAATGATTCACATCTAGTTTGAATGGAAAAGCCATTTCCAAAACCAATAGTCTGCTAAGGATCATCCCTTGAAACAAAACATAGGCTGGCACAAGCAATCTTGCTTCTGATTCTTTGAATTATTTTTAAATTTCTGGACATGTGTGTGTATGTGAGTGTGTGTGTGTGTGTGTGTGTGTGTGTGTGTGTGTGTGTGTGTATGATCCGAAGTACCCATTCTAAATTAGGCTACTTTTTTCTGAAGATAGTTTTGTTTCTTTTTGCTATTAGTAGAAAGAAGACAATAACAGATTAGTAAATTAGAATGGCAAAACACAGGATGATTCATTTCCTTGGATTCATTTGGTACTTTCCACAGAATGTAAATACTCCCTGGGCTTCATGTGCTTAGAAAGGTATTAAGTGGGGCACCTGGTGGTTCAGTGGGTTAAGCGTCCAACTCTTGGTTTCAAAGGCTCAGGTCATGATCTCATGGCTTGTGGGTTTGAGCCCTGCATTTGGCTCCACACTGACAGTGCAAGGCCTGCTTGGGATTCTCCCTCCCTCTCTCTCTGTCCCTCCCCTGCTTGTGCTCGCTTGTGCGCTCTCTCTCTCTCAAAAATAAATAAACTTTTTTTTAAAAAAAAGAGAAAGATATTAAACAACCAGAAGGTGTGCCTGAGGACATATATAGAGTCAAGTATTGGGACTCTAGCTCATTATTTTTATATTTGCAGATGTAAAATCAAGAATTATCTGCATTAGGAGTTACATTACTCATTTTATCTCCATGAAACCTGAAAATTTGAGCTAATATTTCTTATTCTGAAAAATTATTTAGAGATTATCGGGGCACCTGGGTGGCTCAGCCAGTTAAACATCTGACTCTTGATTTTGGCTCAGGTCATGATCTTGTGTTCCTGAGACTGAGCCCCACGTGGGGCTCTGGGCTGGCAGCATGGAGTCTGCTTGAGATTTTCTCTTTCTCTCTCTGCCCCTCTGCCCGCCCCCCCCCCTCAAAATAAATAAATGAACATTTAAAAAATTAAAAAGAAATTATTAAATTGTTAATATGTGAAATTTTGTTCCTTTTTATATATTTAATTTGCAAAAAATGTTTCAATCTGTGTTAAACCCTTTGATACCTTAAAAACTCACCTAAAATGCCACATTTTCCAGGAACTGGATATAGCTTGCTTTATAGTATATGAATATAATTGGTGAATACTTAGCATGGTGCATTTTAATACAGTTTGAAGAGGAAAGCAGGAGGCTTCTCCCTGAATTTGAAATCATGACATTTCATTCATTGTTCAAAGAAAGGTCCACTATTGCAGGCTCAATAGACTCTCAGGGCCTTTTCTTTCCCTCCCTCCCTCCCTCCCTCCCTCTCTGTCTCTCTTTCTTTCTTTCTTTCTTTCTTTCTTTCTTTCTTTCTTTCTTTCTTTCTTCCTCTTCCTTTTTTTCTTTCTTTCTTTCATTCAAGAGGGAGAATAAGAGCACAAGCAGGGGGGAGATGCAGAGGGAGAGAGAGAAAATTCCAAGTAGGCCCCAGGCTCAGCACAGAGCCGAATATAGGATCTGGGATCCTGGGATCAGATCTAAGTCGAAATCAAGAGTCAGACGTCTAACCGACTGAGCCTCCCAGATGCCCCAAAGCTTTTGTGGGTGTTTTTCAAAAGACTGGGGAGGTGATGTTTTATGATTTCTGCAGACCTAGTTAAAATAACCTTAGGCTACCATTTACTGGTTAATCAGATCATATTAAAATATTGTTCATTATTACCAGCAAGAAGTGATGAAATGGAGAAATCAGCGACAACTTGGATTTCAAACAGCTAAGAAAGTCTCCTACTGACCACTGCCATTTGAAACATAGTGATGGGAAATAGGGAAATATCAGAGAATTGAGATTATATATGTTATGCAAAGGACAGGAAGTCGAAGAGACCAAAACGTCCCTTTATGTTTTACTGAGTCTTCTTTACGGTGTTTAAACATGAAATATAAGCCCATCCCTCTGATCACAAAAACCTTAACTTAGAACTTAGGACAGGGTCGACAGATCATGCCTGAAATTCTTTACAAAAATGCCAAGCTTCACTATGATTATATTTGTGGAAATAAGTCTTAGAAACAGTTCTTTAAAACTTCTGGACTTGTTGAATATTAAGATAAATGTTGGTATACTCTCTCTCCCCCTAACCTCAACTGAAAAAAATACTTTATTTAAAAGAAAATTACATATTACAGTTTGAAAAAGTTAACTAATATTGGCTTTGGAGAGTGTCAGTGGGGCAAATGGTAATGATTTCAGCTGAAAATAATTTTTATTTTATGTGTACAATGATATGTGAATCAATAATCCTACTTAAATGACTCTGTTTAATGTAGATTTTATTTCAAAAAGCAACTATGCTTTTTTAACCATACCTTAATTTAGGCAACATACGTCTAACACATTCATTACATTATACATTCCCCTCTTTAAATGTACTGTTTTACATACTTTAAAAATTCGTTTACTCTAAATTTGGCTCATTTAACTAGGTATTGGGAAACTTTCAATATCATAGATATCACCATCATATTTAGGAAACCAAATGTGCCTTATTTGCCTTCTTATCCTTTCACTTAAAAATGTTAGAGGGACGCCTTGGGTGTCTCAGTGGGTTGATCATCCGACTCTTGATTTCAGCTCAGGTCACGAGCCTTGGTTAGTGAAACGGAGCCCCAAGTCAGGCTCTGCACTGAGCGTGAAGACTGCTGGTGATTCTCTGTCTCTCTCATTCTGACCCTCCCCCATGTTCATGTTTGCTCTCTCTAAAATAAAAAAAAAAAAAAGAAGAAGAGGAAGAAAAAAAATGTTAGAAGGTGCTCACAATAAATACAGGAAAATGTACAAAGAAGATCTATCCACTCCTCTTTCCTACTCTCCCTTCTTCCTGTTTCAGTACATTACTTTGTTAAGTTTACACTTAATCTGAGACTATTTTAGATGAAAGACACTGCATTTTAACCTCCAAATCGGAAATGTGATTTGAACTCAGATACTTATGGTTTAAGATTAAATTTAATATTATTTAATCAACACATTGCAGAGAACAGATTCCCATGGGCTAAGTAAAATTAAAAGTTACTCCTACCTTTCCTTTCTCCCTCCCTAACCTTCAGGAAAATTAATAACATTCTTTTTTTTTTTTCTTCAAACTTGGTTTGTTTTTTTTTTTAATATAATTTATTGTCGAGTTAGCTAACATACAGTGTAAACAGTGCTCTTGGTTTGAGGGTAGATTCCCGTGATTCATAGCTTACATACAACACCCAGTGCTCATCTCAAAAAGTGCCCTCCTCAATTCCCATCACCCATTTTCCCCTCTCCCTGCCACTCCAACCCTCAGTTTGCTCTCCGTATTTAAGAGTCTCTTATGGTTTGCCTCCCTCTCTGAGACTTTTTGGACAGCAACATGCAGAAGAATGAAACTGGACCACTTTCTTACACCATACACAAAAATAAACTCAAAATGGATGAAGACTTAAATGTGAGACAGGAACCCATTGAAACTCTAGAGGAGAAAACAGGCAACAACCTCTCTGACCTCAGCTGCAGCAATAAAATTGTTTAGTGAAATTATTTCCTTTCCCCGAAATCCTGCCTTCCATTATCCAGACCACCAGAATCCCACCTATCCTTGAAAATGCAACCCAAAAACTACTTTCCTGATGAAACATTGTCTGACTTTTCCATAAGAAGGGATTTTTCTCTCCTTTAAAACTGTGAATCTCGTCAGTTCTTTTATACCCCTTACATTGTAGCATAGTTAATTCATACTATTGCTGTCATCCTTGCAAAAGTGAAGTTCCTTGATTTTGTCATTTGTATCTTCATCTTGCAGTGGAAATGCCAACTAGTAGTTGAGAATTTGGGGTCTGGAGACTAACCGATCTGAGTTCGAAACTTCACCAATTCTGTAATCTTGGGTAGATGTATTCAGCTACTCCTATCTTCAAATTTGTCTTTGGAAATGCAGGCTTACTTCACTGAGAGGTACAAATAAAACGCTTAGTGTAGGAAGCACTTAAATGCCAGTAACCATTGTTATTGCTTATACCCCCTTCATATATAAAGCTTTGCATATAACATGCAGGGTAGCTAAATTCTATTGGGTGAAAGAATCATATTTTGTTCTTGTTTCCTACAAACACTATTTATTATCCTTTAATCCAAAAAACAACTTGTTTCGCTTAGTCTAGTATCACTACTGCCTTGTTAACAGTATTTATTGGGGCTTTCACAGGGTCTAGAAAAGTATATTAGAATCTTGGAATATCAGAAATATTGTTAGTTGCCGTCTTATTCTCCAAATACTTACTACTACAATTTGGTCCTCTTCGCTAGAATAACTCACTAGGAAATGTAAAAACATTCCTATGATATAAAGGATTATTTTCTCTTACATCATAACTATGTATGAAGTACATGTAAATGGAGTAGGAATATTTGTATACAAACATTTTTCACACAGCACCAAAAAGTTTTATAGCACGATTATTTTACCAGTTGAGTTAAATGAAACAAAGAGTAATGTATATGTTTAAAAGTCTTATCATTATAAACCAATAACCATTTCAGCCCATTATGCCGTCTTCAAAAAGGTAATGAAAACAAAATAACAAAATAATCTATTCTAAGCACAATGATCACATTTTTCAGTGTATTTTTAGATATTGAGTCATTTGTCTTAAAACTATTGCAGAATTTGTTACTATATTCTTGTAGCAATTTTTCTTATGTATATGTTGTTCCATAATCACAGTCTATGTAGAATATAATCCTTCATCTTCACTTATCACCTTAAAAATCACACAGGTTTTCCCAAGTGACTTCTTTAATAGTGTAGTTTTAAAATGCTAGAATATTAGGTCTTCAGAATTGGGATGGCTTTTGAAAATCCTGCTTAACTAACTCCATCTCTGTCTGTACTTAATATAAACATCTTCATTTTTAAAATTTGTCCATTTTTCTTTCTTTTTTAAATGTTTATTTTTTTTCAACGTTTATTTATTTTTGGGACAGAGAGAGACAGAGCATGAACGGGGGAGGGGCAGAGAGAGAGGGAGACACAGAATCGGAAACAGGCTCCAGGCTCTGAGCCATCAGCCCAGAGCCCGACGCTGGGCTCGAACTCACGGACCGCGAGATGGTGACCTGGCTGAAGTCGGACGCTTAACCGACTGTGCCACCCAGGCGCCCCTTTAAATGTTTATTTTTGAGAGAGAGAGAGAGAGAGAGAGAGAGAGAGAGAGAGAGAGAGAGAATGCAAGCAGGGGATGGGCAGAGAGAGGGAGACACAGAATCTGAAGCAGGCTCCAGGCTCTGAGCTGTCAGCACAGATCCCAATGCAGGGCTCAGACTCACAAACTGTGAGATCATGACCTGAGCCAAAGTCGGATACTTAACTGATTCAGCCATCCAGGCGCCCCTTCAATTTTTTTAAATTCATAACTAACCCAGACCGAAACAACAGCAACAACAGCAACAAACACAAACAACCACAAATAAAGATTTCTGCCCTCCAACCTCTGCCACCACTGGCTGTGCTTGTAGCTCTCTACCTTCCTTTACCACCAATATCATTAAAGACATTGTCTTACTTCCTGCCTTCCCCGCGTCTTAATTACCAAAGCAGTGAACTCTTAGTATTCATTTTAATTGAACTCTCTCTGGCATTTAACACTGCTGATAGGATACAGCTTTCTTTGAATGCGCTTTTGCCTCTGAGTTCTGAGGCTCCGTGGATTCTGGTGTTTGCTTTTCTTCTCGATTCATACACGGTCTCTGGATGCATCCTTTTGTCTGGGGCTTATAATAGCAAGCCCTTGGCTACAAGCACGACTAGCTGCTGAGTGGACTTCTACACGTGCTATCCCGCAGGCGTAGCAAATTCATCGCATACAAAAGTAGATTCATGAGTATATTCAACGTTTATTTATTTTTGGGACAGAGAGAGACAGAGCATGAACAGGGGAGGGGCAGAGAGAGAGGGAGACACAGAATCGGAAACAGGCTCCAGGCTCTGAGCCATCAGCCCAGAGCCTGACGCGGGGCTCGAACTCACGGATCGCGAGATTGTGACCTGGCTGAAGTCGGACGCTTAACCGACTGCGCCACCCAGGTGCCCCACATGAGTATATTCAAAGCCATCCCTCTTCCTATGTACTCTTTCCTTTCCCTTTCTTTTACTTCCCGCTTCCAACTATTCTCGAAGTTCTCTGCCCTTTACTTTCAATCTCTTCTTCCATTACTTTTGTTCAAACCCTCACCATCTCCTGTTTGCTACAGTTATCTTCTCTAGCTTTTCCTCCCTCTAGGAACCCAGGGCTGCAATCCATTCCCCATGGAGCTGCCCTGATGGGTTTATTAAATCCGTTCCTCTTTTTCTTTTCCTAAAACTCTTCGGTGGGCCTCTAGTGCTGACATGATAAAGTCTGAATTTCTTAGAGTGGCACATGAACTACTGGTTCTCCTAAGCATATCAATCGAGGCTTTTCATTCAAGCAGTTCTCCGTTTCTCTCTGCCCAGAATCTTTTTTTTTCACCATTTTTATTACTTTTATAACATTTTGTTTTACTCAAATCAAGGATAATGTACTCCATGAAGTTGTCCCTGATCTATCATCTTGCCACTCCTTTAAAACGTATGATTTGCTCATGTTTGCCATCCCAGGCCAAATTTGTATTATGCTACACATTACACATTAGTGCAGTGCAGTTTTCATGTCTATCTCTCTTCTAGCTCACATATCACCTAAGAGCCTTATCCTTAAGACCCAATGTAGCACCTGATATATCCACAGGTATTATAGTTAGTGTTATTTGTAATGAGTAAATGAACTGAGTGCCATAGACTCTGAGTAGCTGCTTATGGAAGTAAAGGAGTCCTGAAAGAACATTATCAGGTTACAGGAAATCCTCCATACTTTTTGGCATAAAAGTGTATATTGAATTTAAAAAAATTTTTTTTTACGTTTATTGTTGATAGACAGAGCATGAGGAGGAGGGGGCAGAGAGGGAGACACAGAATCCGAAGCAGGCTCCAGGCTCTGAGCTGTCAGCACAGAGCCCGACATGGGGCGTGAACCCACAAACTGCGAGATCATGACCTGAGCTGAAGTCGGAGGCTTAACTGACTGAGCCACCCAGGTGCCCCTTATATATTGAATTTTCTTAAAGTTTTAAACTTACGTTCTTTAGTTATGACTAACTCATAAAATAATAATTCTGCATGACAATAATGATTGCCATGATTTTTGTGGTAAAAATTGAATATAGTAAATGCACTAAAATAAAATTTTAAGGAGAAATGTAGCAAATTCCAGATTAAATTCTTTTAGTGAAAATATGTTTTTAGAAACTCTTGATTTGTAAACTGAAACAATGAGTAGTTTGCACTTGGACATATAACTGTGCTGTATTTGGAGAGACTGGAAAGAGAAAAAAAGAAATCCAGTGAAGTGTCACTGTTGTCTAAGAACAACAAAGGAAAGGTAAAGCCAGACTTTATACAATACTAATGGATTCTCATATTTTCAGCAGTGGCATAAGATTACTATACCTCTCTACCCTCTCATCTCTACCACTTTCTGAGAATCTAGGCATATGTGAGTACCTGTTAGAGAAAAAAAATTGACAAAAAAAATTTCTAAAGTACTAATGTGTTATTTATACTGCCAAGTCATAAAGGCATATTAGGAAAAGTGTTCCTGAATGTATCCAATATTATTAACACATTTTATCACATTTCACAATTTCTTAGATGCCCCTTTAAAAAAAAATGAACATCTTTGTAATTGGTGTGTATCTCACAACCAATGGCTATCACAGATTATTGGCAACGTTTTTGCTTGAGACACAAAATAATGGTGACTCTTAAAATCAGTGGTGTCTTAAATTCAGGAAATATAGTAGAAATTAGATTGGTGGCATAGCAGGTTCAATAATGGATTAATAAGTTTTAAACAAGGTAAATTTATATTTGTGATATGAAATAAATGGTTGATTTGGATTTGACAGTTTGAATGGCCCCCATCTCCGCCGCCAACACACCATTCTATATAACACAAGAATTACCATTATTTTTACTCTGGTAATAATTAAGCATATGGAAAATCATACTTGTCCTTAATGCTACACCTTATTTGACTTGGCATCCTATATGTGTAGGTTTGAAATTTTTCTGTTTTTTGAATAATTCAAGTCAAGTTTATTTTAACCTTGATTAAATAAACTTGTGGTGCTATCAAAAAAGCATAAAAGAAGAGATTCAATTATAATGCAAATTCTTTTTATTTATTTATTTATTTTTTTAATTTATATATGAAATTTATTGTCAAATTGGTTTCCATACAACACCCAGTGCTCATCCCAAAAGGTGCCCTCCTCAATACCCATCACCCACCCTCTCCTCCCTCCCACCCCCCATCAACCCTTAGTTTGTTCCCAGTTCTCAACAGTCTCTTATGCTTTGGCTCTCTCCCACTCTAACCTCTTTTTTTTTTTTTTTTTCCCCTTCCCCTCCCCCATGTGTTCCTGTTAAGTTTCTCAGGATCCACATAAGAGTGAAACCATATGGTATCTGTCTTTCTCTGTATGGCTTATTTCACTTAGCATCACACTCTCCAGTTCCATCCACGTTGCTACAAAAGGCCATATTTCATTTTTTCTCATTGCCACGTAGTATTCCATTGTGTATATAAACCACAATTTCTTTATCCATTCATCAGTTGATGGACATTTAGGCTCTTGCCATAATTTGGCTATTGTTGAGAGTGCTGCTATGAACATTGGGGTACAAGTGCCCCTATGCATCAGTACTCCTGTGTCCCTTGGATAAATTCCTAGCAGTGCTATTGCTGGGTCATAGGATAGGTCTATTTTTAATTTTCTGAGGAACCTCCACACTGCTTTCCAGAGCAGCTGCACCAATTTGCATTCCCACCAACAGTGCAAGAGGGTTCCCGTTTCTCCACATCCTCTCCAGCATCTATAGTCTCCTGATTTGTTCATTTTGGCCACTCTGGCGTGAGGTGATACCTGAGTGTGGTTTTGATTTGTATTTCCCTGATGAGGAGCGACATTGAGCATCTTTTCATGTGCCTGTTGGCCATCTGGATGTCTTCTTTAGAGAAGTGTCTATTCATGTTTTCTGCCCATTTCTTCACTGGGTTATTTGCTTTTTGGGTGTGGAGTTTGGTGAGCTCTTTATAGATTTTGGATACTAGCCCTTTGTCCGATATGTCATTTGCAAATATCTTTTCCCATTCCGTTGGTTGCCTTTTAGTTTTGTTGGTTGTTTCCTTTGCTGTGCAGAAGCTTTTTATCTTCATAAGGTCCCAGTAATTCACATTTGCTTTTAATTCCCTTGCCTTTGGGGATGTGTCGAGTAAGAGATGGCTACGGCTGAGGTCAGAGAGGTCTTTTCCTGCTTGCTCCTCTAAGGTTTTGATGGTTTCCTGTCTCACATTCAGGTCCTTTATCCATTTTGAGTTTATTTTTGTGAATGGTGTGAGAAAGTGGTCTAGTTTCAACCTTCTGCATGTTGCTGTCCAGTTCTCCCAGCACCATTTGTTAAAAAGACTGTCTTTTTTCCATTGGATGTTCTTTCCTGCTTTGTCAAAGATGAGTTGGCCATACGTTTGTGGGTCTCGTTCTGGGGTTTCTATTCTATTCCATTGGTCTATGTGTCTGTTTTTGTGCCAATACCATGCTGTCTTGATGATGACAGCTTTGTAGTAGAGGCTAAAGTCTGGGATTGTGATGCCTCCTGCTTTGGTCTTCTTCTTCAAAATTACTTTGGCTATTCAGGGCCTTTTGTGGTTCCATATGAATATTAGGATTGCTTGTTCTAGTTTCGAGAAGAATGCTGGTGCAATTTTGATTGGGATTGCATTGAATGTGTAGATAGCTTTGGGTAGTATTGACATTTTGACAATATTTATTCTTCCAATCCATGAGCAGGGAATGTCTTTCCATTTCTTTAAATCTTCTTCAATTACCTTCATAAGCTTTCTATAGTTTACAGCATACAGATCCTTTACATCTTTGGTTAGATTTATTCCTAGGTATTT